>NC_081408.1:611037672-611637672 GCF_030272615.1 Cryptomeria japonica | reverse complement strand
TTAGGCATTGTTATTATAGGCATATATCTCTTAGCATATCATTTGAGCATTGTTATTATAGGCAATTGCATCTTAGATCTAGCTTATTTTCTAGCATAATTGTTGAATCATGTAGCTTAATCATTCTCTCTTATAGCTTAAATGCATCATTGTCATCTTAAATCCTCCATCTCGATGTAGTCAAGTCACTGGAATTTTCTTATCCATATCAGAGAGAAAAACTACACTCGAATTTATTAGGAGGCAATAGATCGATTAGCCATGGTTTTATCTTTATTTGTTTTAAATTTGATAGCCATGGTTGTAATGATCTATTGAGTGTTTTGTGTTGCAGCTACAGGTATCACACTTCACTGGTATGATAGTAACAACAATATCAAAAACAACAATATCAACAATAACATGACAACCATTTACCGGTTCAATTGACATCAATGATAATGTATCATTAATGCAATCTCTATGCAAAATTCCAACAAAACCAAGCTTCAAAATATATTTGTCCAATCTTGCATACCAAGCTCTAGGTGTCTGTTTCAATCCATATAAGGCTTTCTTTAACCTGCAAACCATGTTTTTATCATCTAAAAGTGAAAAACCATCAGGTTGCTCAATATAAATTTTCTCATCAAGATCCTCATTCAGAAAAGTGCACTTAATATGCATCTAATAAACCTTATAATTTTTATGTGCAGTATAGCAAAGTAATAATCTTGTAGCTTCAATCCTAGCTATAGGTGCAAAAGTTTCACCATAATCAATTCCTTCCTTCTGAGAATATCCCTTACAAACTAATCTAGCTTTATTCCTTACTGCTTTTCCATCTTCATTTAATTTATGTGGTATGCATGACATTTATGTTTATTTATATTTATTTTTTATAAATGTTGTAAATATTTAAATTTTTTTGCACTACCCTAATCTCAATATTATTGTAGGAAGTGTTTGAAGTATGTTTTGTTGTGGTTGTCATTGATGCAAACTTGTTGTGTCGAATAGTTGTTGGTGTGAAATCTCTTGGTGCAAAGATATCTTGCTATGTTGATGTTTTGCTTGCTCTATTGGTTGTTCTGGAAGTGTTCAAGTTTGGAAAGTGTTGCTGAGATTGTCTCATGTTCTTATCTTCTTTGATTATATTTTTGGTATCATGGATATGTTGGTTTTTTGGTCTGGAAATATCTTTGTGTTCTCTAAAGTTGTGGTATATTTCATAGAAAGTTGTGATATTATTTGTTAGACCTATCTTTGGATTCAGATATGATTTATGGAAGGTAATTTGATGTGTTGTGGGTCTCACCATAGCGTGTGGAGATCTAGATCAAAATTATTTATATTGGAGGATATGTTTTGATCGTTAATTGCTTATATGCATACATAGCATGTGTGTATGTTGTTAGTTATATCCTGGTGATTGCGAATTGGTGAATTGATTTTTGGAAAATGTGTTTTGGTTCCCTCTTTCTCCTATAGTGGATTAACTTGTTTGTTTTTGGTTTGGAAGGTATATTTTATTTCAAGCCGACTTGTTTAAAGCTTTGATGATCTACCTTGTATATAAAAAATATTGTGTGGTTGTGTGCAGTGTGTGAAATGCGAGAGTGGGAAAATGGTGTAGATGATGTGAGAGGAAGTGTGCGAAATTTAGTGAAGAAAAGAGAAATAAAATTGTGTTTGAATGATATGCAAGTTGTTTTGAGATTGTGGTAGATTTATGAGATAGAGAGTTGGAAATTGAGATTTGAGTTATGTGTGTTTATGCTAGTCGCTTGATGCAAAGTTTAAGGACAACTTCATGATAAGGAGATACTTCTTTTCAATTATTTTTTGTATCTTTCCCTATAGTAGTTAGCTTTAGGTTTGCAAGTCCTTTTTTTGTATTTTTCCCCAAGAGAAGTTAGCCTTGGTTTGCAAGTCAGGAGTAGTGAGCTCATTCGTTGTAATCTGATATACATAGTGGATATATTTTGTGGGCAATTTCCCACCGTGCTTTTTCCCTATTCAGTTTTTCCACTTAGATAATATTGGTGTTGATGTGTTGTGTTTGTGTTGATGATTAATTTTTTATATGTTACATTAATTTTTTTCAAGACTAATTCACCCCCTCTTAGTCCTGCCTGGGGTTCAAAAATTATTATCAAAGAAAGGTTTCTCTTGAGTAAGCTTAACCAATTGAGGTAGATCTAGTATGATGCAAGACATGCATTACAAAGTTTCAATATTTTATGGTACAAAATTTACATACTAGAAGGAGAGAATAGAATCACATTTAGAGACATTGTAGAATGGAATATGACAAATCATTTAGACTAGATATACACCTTCACAGTGTGGTCCTCAGACTTCGAATGAAATAAGGCTAAAGGAAACTAATGCAAAGGGTAGAGATATAATTTTTAGTTGTATAAGTGATTTCATTTTTGGAAGAGTAAAAGGATTGAAATATGCTAAAGTTGTATGGAACAAGTTGTTCTTGGCACATGAAGGAGATCCAAAGACAAAATAGGCTAGGCTGATGAATCTGAAATAAAAGTGCAAGTATCTGAGAATGCTTGAAGATGAAGTTGTTGAGAACTATATTCATAGAGTAACTGATCTTGCTGATGGTATTAGAGATACCAGTGGATATTTGGATGAATGAGATGTTGTTTATAAGTTATTTCTAACCTTTCCTAAATTCTATGAGCCAACAAGGTGTGTCATACAAGAAAGCAATGATTTGAGTAAGTATGTTATTCATCAACTTACCAATACTTTAAAAACTTTTAAAATTTATGAAATGGAGGAAGAGAAAAGAAAGAAGAATAATTTAATGTTTCAAGACATGATGATCTGGAATGCAATGGAGATATGGATAAAGATGAAGCAAACATTGTAAGAATATTGTAGCAAGGCACTAGAAAACACAAAGGTGGGTTACCTTTAAAAAAAAATTCTTGTGATAGAATTGGACATTATGTTTCTAATTGCACTTACAAAGAAGACTATAAGAGGTAGAATGATGATGAGAAGAAAACTAAATTTAGAAGACACAAATTTAACAAAAGAGAGAAAAGGGACTTATGTTCTATAGAGAAACATACATCTAAAAATGAAGTTCATTATGATTTGAATGAAGAATCCTTGTTTTTAGCAATTGAAGAAAAGGACATTTCTTTGGAGAAACCAGATGAAGAGAGAATATTCAAGACTACATTGCATGCTAAGATAGAACCAATTACATGGATTATTGACTCTAGAGTTCAAATCATATGACTGGTGATAAAGACAGGTTTATTAATATAAAGAAATATGATGTTGGATCAATGAAATTTGTCGAAGAAGATAGAGAACCTATTTGAGGTATTGGAAGTGTTTCTATTGATGGTTAACATAAAACATATTATATTTATTATATTGAAGGTTTAAGATATCTAGTTTTTTAAGTGTCAGTCAGATTGTAGAAAAGCCTATGAAGTTTTGTTCAGTAGCACCAGATGTGTGATAATAAAATTAAAAACTTTTCAAAGGGTTGTAGAAGAAGTTAGAATGAGTGGAAATGTATATTACATCAAGGATAAGAGGGAAAGTAAATGGTTTCTATCACAAAAGATTGATATTGGTCCAATAATTACATAGAAGACAAGTGATTTGGAAGAAAAGAGGGAGAAGGAAGAAAATGAAGAAGGAGAAGAAGAAGAAGAAGAAGAAGAAGAAGAAGAAGAAGAAGAAGAAGAAGAGGAAGACTCGGGAAAAGTTCCTACTAAGTATGTCCAGAAGAATCATTCAGAAAATCAATTTATTAGAGACAAGACAAAAGGTGTTCAAATAATGAGAAAGATTACATAAGCTCAAGAACAAATTGATTACTATTTTCTATCAATGACTGAACCAAAGACTTATGCAGAATCAAGTAAAGATGAGAGATGGGTAAAGGCAATTGAAGAAGATCTAAATCAAATCCAAAAGAACAAGACTTGGGAGCTAGTACCTAGACCGGTGGACAAGAAGGTGATATGAACAAAATAGGTTTTAAAGAATAAGATAAATGAGAAAGGACAAGTTACAAGGAACAAAGCATGACTTGTATGTAAGGGATACTCTTGGGTGGAAGGCATAGAATTTAAAGAAAATTTTATTCTTGTAGCAAGGATGAGAGATATACATTTGTTTCTTGCATTTTCTACTCACGAGACCTTTAAACTTTATTAGATGGATGTCAAATCAACATTTTTGAATTGATATTTGGAAGACAAAGATTACATTGAGCAACAAAATGGATTAAAAATGATAGAATAACCATATATGGCGTGTAGATGAAAGAAAGCGTTGCATGGACTCAAACAGGCACTTAGAGCCTGGTATGCAAGATTAGATAGGAATTTATTTCGACAAAAATTGAAGAAAGGTACTATAGATAGTAGCATTTATTTCAAGATTGATGGAGATAAGTTATTAATTCTTATATTTATGCAAGATCATCCACGGTGGATGAGCGATCTTGCATCAACCAAAAATATTTCCTTTCAGTTTTGTTCTTGTGCACTTTTATGTGTTCTTACAAGTATGTATTGCTAGTTGCTTGTTATTCATGGAAGATCTTATTTTTGGTTTCTAGACACTTTCATGTGCTTGATTCCAGGTTTTTGGTTCATTTGGGTTCTTTTTTGGTAAGTTATCTCTTCCAATTGACTATTTCTAGGTTTCGGGATAGTTCTTGTGCTTACTGGTTGGTTTTTCTACATTTCTAGCGCAATTCTTGGCATGTCGATCCATTTTGGGTCTTGTCTTATGTTCTTTGGTGTGTGGCTGACCTTCTTGTTGAACCGCATCACTTGGTTGTTATTTTTTAGAAAGATTTATCTAATTCTTAGGGCTAACCTAATTACATATTTCATTTTCCTACATTGGTAAATGTATTCTTATGAGGGAAACCTAGATGTGTTTTGGTGGGTATAAATATGATGTTATGTAATCATTTATAAAGGTAAAGGAAGTAGAACTGATAACAAGGATAGGGATTTTCATATTGTGATCTGGTTGATTCTTACAGTCCTAGTTGGATTGTATCTGGCTTGAAGCCTACATGTAATCGGTTAATGACTGGATGTTCTTTGATGATAATATTATATTTTCTGGATGATTGCCAGAAGTTATAAGGCTTTAATATGATCTATTTATGTGATTTTTTTATGTTCTCTTGTTGCTTTCATTATTTCTCTCCTACTGCATAAGTCAGTCGACTCTTTTGATGGTTTTCACTGGTTATGGCTACATCAAGTGGTATCAAAGCTAGTTATGAAGTGGCTGGTGGAAGAATCATTTGCAAACATTAAGGCTTTCCTTGGGGTGGACAATTGACCGATTAGAGGTAGGTTGTGTGTGTGTTCAATAGATTGCCAAGGGAGGCAATTGAAATCGGTAGTCAGATTGTCGAGTTGAGACAGTTCAGCAGAGTGGAAGGAGAGATGCCACTAAGAAGGACAAACTCATGGAGGGTAGAGAAGATGATGGAAGACCTCAAGAACAAAGGAAGGAATGAAATCCAAAATGCTTTGTCTAGTTTGTGGAGGAACCTTGATTCTAAGGATGAATATGAAGAGATTGAGGAAGTTGAAGGACCCAAAGATGAAAACGAGGAAAGATTCTTAAGAGCAATTGTGTATATGATTAAAGTTCATAAAGTTGAGGTTTCCAACTTTTATGGAACGCTGAACCTGAAGGATCTAATAGATTGGATCAGAGAGTTGGAGGACTACTTTGAGTTTGAGGATGTCAAGGACCCACAGAGAGTTTGGTTCACATAGACCAAGTTGAAAGGGCATGTTGCCTTGTGGTGGAAAGAATTGTAGAAAGACAGAGTGGAGAATTGTGAATTGAAAATCACCTGGTGGAGATAGATGGTTGCAAGATTGAAGGCCAAGTTCATACCGGGAAACTATGAATTGGAACTATTCAAGAAGTTGCAGAACTAGAAATAGAGAAACATGACTATGAAGGAATATACTAAGGAATTCTATAAGGCGGTGATCAAATCCAGACATAGAGAGGTGGACAAAGAAAATGTGGCAAGGTAGATCAATGGACTTGCTTTTAACATTCAAGATGAGATGAGTATGTTGAAGGTTTCCACAGTTGAAGAAGCTTACTAGTATGCTTTGAAGGCTGGGGAGAAGGTGATAACAAGACAACCGAATAAGGGAAAGGAGGAATTCAAGATGAGTGATAGTATGAAGAAACTGGTTGAAGAAGAGGAGTCAAAACCTAAGTGAACTAAGGAACTGGAACATAAGACAGCGTGGAAAGTTAGCAACAACACCGGTAGAGAATTTCGTGGCAATTTTTTTAAGTGTGGAGAAATCGGACATAGATCCTATGAATGTAAGGAAGAAATGGCAAGAAGTTGTGTGGAAAGTGAAGAACCAGATGATCCCGGATCTGACTGTGCACCAGAGCAAGGAGAATCCCTTATGTTCACGAGAAAGGATATCGAATCTACTCAGAGGAAGAGTCTTTTCCAGATAGTGTTTAAATCAGTGGTAAGTGTTGCAAGGTCATTGTAGATATTGGAAGTATTGATAATTGAGTATCTGAGGAGATGGTTGTGAAGCTTGGGTTAAAGAGGCTTAATAATCCTTGCCCTTATGAGGGGAGTTGGTTGCAAGATGACCAGAAGATAGAGATAAAGGAGCAGTATTTGGTGAGTTTCAATTTCGGGCCTTTCAGAGATGAATTTTTATGTGATATTGTATTTATGAGTGTTTGTCATGTCTTGTTGGGAAAGCCTTGGTAGTATGATAGAGGAGCTATTTATGACTATAGAAGAAACCTAGTTACTATTGAAAAGGATGGGCAAAAGTTCACATTGATTTCCTTGATGAAGAAAGCGAAGGAGGTGAAGAATCTACGTCTTGGAGAAGTTGCAAAGGTTATAATGGAAGGTTTGAAAGAACTGGTTGTAGAGGTCATACTAGAGGTTTGGAAGAAAGATCTAATAGAACTAGTTGTACAGGTTATAGCAGAGGGTGACCTGAGTTTGCAAAAGGATCTGACAATAGATCTTGATGGACAAATGCAACTGGTCAACAGAGAATTGTTGGTGACAAACAAGATTAATTCTTGTCGTAGAACCAAATCAGAGCTGCAAAAGCATAGACAATGTGCATATCTAAAGCAAAGAAAGAAAAACAAAGGGATTCAAAGGCTAGAGAAGTTGGTTGAGGCACCAGAGGAGCTAAAGCAGATGTTGGTAGATAAAGAAGATGGTTAGATCATAAATGAGCACGGGATCCTCATTCTAAATCCTTTTAGCTATTCATGAGTTTTATCTCATGGAACATCTTTGTCTACCTGGGTTGTCTGATGCAAGAGCATCCCTGATCGATGAGCAATCTTGCATCAACCAAAAATATTTCCTTTCAGTTTTGTTCTTGTGCAGTTTTTTGTGTTCTTACCGGTATGTACCAGTAGTTGCTTGTTCTTGTTGAAGATCTTATTTTTGGTTTCTAGATGGTTTGATGTGCTTGATTTCATATTTCCAATTCATTTGGGTTCTTTTTCAGTCATCGCTTCCGATTGATTGTTTCTTGGTTTTGGGATAATTCTTCTGCTTACGAGTTGGTTTTCCTACATTTCCAGTGTAATTCTTGGTGTGTGGATCCATCTTGGGTCTTGTTTGATGTTCTTTGGCGTGTGGCCAACCTTCTTGCTGAACCGCATCACTTGGTTGTTATTTTCTGGAAAGATTTATCTAGTTCTTAGGGCCAACCTAATTACATGTTTCATTTTCTTGCATTGGTGAATGTAATCTTATGAGGCCAACCCGGATGTGTTCCGATGGGTATAAATATGATGTTATGTAATCATTTGTAAGGGAAGAGGAATTAGAAATGAGAACAAGAATAGGAATTCACATATTGTGATATGGTTGATTCTTAGAGTCTTGGTTGGATTGTATATGGCTTGAAGCCTGCATGTAATTGGTTAACTACCCGATGTTCTTTGATGATAATATGATATTTGTTGGATGATTGATGGAATTTCTAAGGCTTTAATATTATCTGTTCATGTGAATTTTTTATGTTCTCTTGCTTCTTTTGTTGTGTCTCTCTTGCTACATATGTCGGTTGACTATTTTGAGGGTTTTCACCAGTTATGGCTACATCATATAGTTTACATTGATGACATTGAATTTGGAAGAAATGATAGTTTACGCAAAGATTTTCTAAAGAGATGCATAAATAATTTAAAATTCCAATGATTGGTGAGTTGTCTTTCTTTCTTGGGTTACAAGTTATTCAATCTGAAAATATAATTTTTATCTCACAAAGAAAGTATGTGAAAGAGATATTGAAGAAATTTAGTTTTGATGATTGTAAACCGGTTATAACTCCTTTAATTGTTGGATGTAAGTTGAGAAAAGATGATGAGTCTCTAGAGGTTGAATAAAATAAGTACAGGTCTATGATTGGTGGATTGTTGTATTTGACTATGTTTAGACCAGAGATCATGTAGACTATTTGTATAGTGATTAGATTTTAGGCAAATTTGAAGGTAACACTTGAGCAAGCTATGAAAAGATTTTTCAGATATTTTAAAGGTACTATGGACTTTGGAATATGGTACAAAAAAGGTAGAGATTTCATTATGAAAGCTTATACTAATGCAGATTGGGTTGGGAGTGTTGATGACCAGAAGAGTACTAGTAGTGGTAGTAAGAAATAAGATTTAGTTTTCCAATCTACTACTAAAGCAGAGTATATTGCAATGACATCTTATTTTTGTTAGGTAATATGGATGAGACAAACTCTTAAAGATATCAAGGTAACATATGATGAAGCAATTCCTATTATATGTGACAATACAAGTGTAATAAACATTTCAAAGAATCTAGCTATGCATTGAAGAACAAAACATATTTCAATCAAATATCACTACTTAAGGGAAAAGGATATTGAGAAGGAAGTTTAATTGGAATACATTTCTACAAAAGAATAGGTAGTAAATATTTTCATTAAGGCATTGGAAAAGGATACATTTCAGTTTCTTTGGGAGAAGCTTGATAGTATTGCCCCTCCTTATATCTAGGTGCATTACGGAGATGCATATTTCCTAGGGGATCTTTCATGCCTATTTCTTATCTTGGGTTGATGTTATGGTTGCTCTTAGGGGGAGAAGTGGAGTGTGTAGTGTTGTTGTGGCCTTTGTGTTTGATGAAAAAGTGGGAGATATTGAGTAGTTTTGGGGGGAGAGATTGATAATTTTTGACATATTTCTAATAGGAAGAGAGATTGAGCAGTGGAGAGATTCAATTACTTAGAATGAGGTTGAGCAGTATTGTTTTATAGATTTTGAGTTTAGTCATATATAGCCAAGTGTTTCCATCAATGACAAATGGGGATATTGTTGGAAGTATGTGTTATTGTGGTTGTCATTGATGTCAAACTTGTTGTTCCAAATAGTTGTTGTTCTAAAATATCTATGGTGTAGAGATGTCTTGTTGTGTTGATGTTGTAGTTGTACTATTGGTTATTCCAAAAGTGTTTAGGTCCAAAAAGTGTAGTTGACATTATTTGATGTTGTTATCTTCTTTGGTTAGTTTATGGTATCATGGATATGTTGGTTTTGTGGTCCGAAAATATCATTGTGTTCTTTATAAGTTCTAGTATATTTCATAGTAGGTTGTGATATTCTATGTTAGACCTATCTTTGGGTTCAAATATGGTTTATGAAACATAATTTAATGTGTTGTGGGTATCATCATATCATTTGGAGATCCCGATTAGAGTTATTTGTATTAGAGGATGTGTTTTGATCGTTAATTGCTTATATTAAGGTGTAGCATGTTTGTATGTTGTTAGTTATGTTTCGATGATTGCGGATTAGTGAATTGATCTATGGAGGATGTGTTTTGGTTCCATTTTTCTACTAGAGTGGATCACCGTTTGTTTTTTATTTGGAAGGTATATTTTGTTTTCCTATGACTTTGTTCAAGCTTTTATTATCAATCTTGTATGTAAAGAATGTTGTGTGGTTATGTGGAGTGTGTGAAAAGTGAGAGTGGGAAGAATAGTGTAGAGGATGCGAGAGGAAGTGTGCAAATTTTGTGAAGACCAAAGAATAAGAGTTGTGTTCAAATTATATGCAAACCATATTGAGACTGTGGTAGATGTATGAGATAGAGTGTTGTTAGTTGAGGTTTGAGTTGTGTGTGTTGAAGTTGATCACTTGATGTAGAGTTTAAGGACAACTTCATGATTAGGAGATCTTTCTTTTCAATTTATTTTTGTATCTTACCTTGTTACAGTTAGCTTCAGGTTTGCAAGTCCTCTTTTTGTATCTTTCACCAAAGCGATTAGCCTTGGTTTGCAAGTTCAGAGCAGTGAGCTCATTCTTTGTAATCTAATATACATGATGAATATATTTTATGGCCAAGTGCTCACTATAGTTTTTCCTTTTTGGGTTTTTCTATGTAGAAAATATTAGCGTTGATGTGTTGTGTTTGTGTTGATGATTAATTATTTATGTGTTGTACTATTTTTTGCTCAAAACTAGTTCACCCCCTTGTCAATCCTACATTGGCTTCAATAGGAAGTTGTTCAGCTACCTTGTCTTCCATACATAGAGAACCACCTCATTTATGGGTTATTAGGGGTTCTCAAAATGGTCTTCATGGAATCAAGAAGTGTGAAATGCCTTTCCCTTCACTCCTAGATAGCACAAGGTGAAAAGTTATGCCATTACAAATTAATCTTTGTATGACATAAAATAAATGAGATGAATCATAATTGAATTTATTTTAAGAGTTGTTTTTGATTAAGGTAAATGGGTTTTACGGGTTCTAAGAGTTGTTACGTGTTGTATAATAATGAATTTTTTATATATATTATTTGTAATAATAAGTTTTAATAATCATTATCTTTGTACACAGAAAATAGGTTAGAAACATTCATTATTCCAAGTCACATCAAATAAACAATCAATCATATAGTAAAATATAAAATGACCAATAATAGATATCTTCATGCACATGCTAAGATCAAACTTTTGTACATGTTTTAAAATAATCCAATAAAGATATAATCATTGTCCATGTAATATTTAATGCACAAGATTACAAAATATAACTCCAAATCCTTTATTCACGAAAACATACTAATTTTTTTTTTATAATTGCTATAAAAAAATGTGAGAAAAAAATTAAGCTACATGACTACTAGATCTTTCTCTAAAATGTCTCCATGACTAGTTGTCACCACGGGGGCTTCACTGGTTGGGCAATATTATATCATGTGCATTCATATTGGGGGGTTTAATATCCCAAAAATGAGGGTACAACATATTGTGTATTGGTGAAAATAGGGGGGGTTTAATTTGGGTTTTGAAAAAAATACAATATCTTGTGAAAATAGGGGAACTTTTAATTCAGGCCATGTATTGGGAGGGAGTGACAAAAAAAGATTTTAGGGCAATATTGTTTGAAAATAGGGGGATTCTTTAGTATGCCATGAACGCACGTGCTATAACCCAAGTTC
Source organism: Cryptomeria japonica (assembly GCF_030272615.1). Taxonomy (NCBI): domain Eukaryota; kingdom Viridiplantae; phylum Streptophyta; class Pinopsida; order Cupressales; family Cupressaceae; genus Cryptomeria; species Cryptomeria japonica. Next base: position 611,626,162 of record NC_081408.1, on the reverse strand, counting down.
ACTAAATGAAGTGCTTCTGATTGTCACTCAATTGCTATGAAAAATGTCAATTTTAAATAGTCTTTCCTTGTTACAAAACAAATAATTTACTCCTTTGCACCATAATATAAAGTACAATATTACAAGAAACATTTAAACTACTCTATGAAATATCATGAAATAACCATTAGAACTTATACCTAACTTCTAGATGGTCTATAATCATGCTTACCTAAAAGACTACAACTTTATAAAGATGCCAACCCCATACTATATCACTCCAAATAAAATAATAAAATAGTACCCATTGAAACTTATACCTATCTCCACCTACAATCATGCTTACCTAGAGGCCTACAAGTACAACGTTATAAAGATGGAAAGAAAGACAATAATTACTCTCACTGGAAAAGAAATGTTCATAATAAAAAAGACAGCTGCCATAAAAAGTTAACGAGTGAAAGCTAAGAAGAAAAACAAACCTATTCGTTGACTAGTTGATCTGTTTCACTGCGGCTTAATGTGTGTCAAACAATCACAACATACAGTAAATAAAATGTATTAAATAATAATTCATTTATCAACAAAAGTGTGATTCCATAGAGATTGAAATGTATTTGGTCTGTTTATTGGTCCATCTTGCTGCAGCTGTAAGCTTTTCAAAATAGTTTGGTAGACGTCTTTGTTGTTTTGAGTGATTTGGTTTGATAATAAAAGTTTTTGGGATTTTAATATATGATAAAAAGATTTTATTAATTTAAAAATTGTGTAGAATTAAATATAAGATAATTTTGAAAGTTATGTGTTAAAATTAAGAAAATATATTTGTTGGGGCTTCCTTTGTGACCGGTGCTTCTCGGTCATCCTTAGCGGTGTAGAAACACTATTACTTATGTATATATAAGAGTAATGCTATATACAATACAAAAATTAATATCACAAAATAACAACAGCATCACATTAATTAAAACTGCATCACTAATTAGTATTCTTTGATTTCATCTTTATTTCAAATTCTATTCTAGTGCCTTCTATCACCTATCTCTTTTTTAGGAAATTGTATTATTATATTTTGTAATTTAATAAAAAAAACATATTCATTAAAAAAAAACCAAAACTTCAATAACCCAAAGCATATAATTGAAAATGTAACATAAAAATTTCCATAGCAATAATTGCAATGAACAGTGACCCATTTGAATGTCGGTTGGTGTTGCACAGCTTGCAAATGTGCTTCAAATGTGTTTCTTGTAAAGATAGAATCCATATACATAGCTAAACACAATCACCTTACTTTACATGATGGTATCAAATCCAAGGTCTATAAACATGTTTTGCAAAGAGTATCACAAATCTAACATTTGGAAACAAGTCAATTATTTTTTCCTTGAAAGAAACACAGCTATGATTGACTTGTGCCCTTGAATAGTAGAGTAGAATGAGACAATTAAACAAAACAAAGAAAAATACACGCAATGAAGAACAATAATAACAATATTGAAAGGCTAAATGAATTCAACCACAAAACCCTAGCCTAAAAACAACAAAGATCCACCATAACATATGAAGATTACCTAAGACAACGCAAATCAAATGAAATCACAAAGATTATACCATTGCATGTCCAATAGGGTTTTGATCTCCATTCTTCCTATCTCCATTGATCTTGCTTGATATATTTTCTCTCAGATTTTATGTGCACAAGAGCTCAACAAAGAACGGAATGTGGTTGCAAGTAGGATCGTAGTGCAGTCAAGTCCTTAAGATGATTGATTAGAATGCATAGAACAATTAGGGTTTGATAATGAAGGAAGCATCTCCTTATATAGAAGACACTATATGAAATGGAGGGATAAGATTGAGAGGTGTAAAAGGAGGTCGGCTATGATTAGAGGGTAGGTAAAAGAAATAATAAAATAATGAAAGGGGTAGGTAGTGTATGAATTAAGAGATGAATGACATGTATCATGGGTAGAAAAGGTTAATGAATTAGTTAAATAAATAAAGATTTATCTAATTAATAGAAGAAGTGGGATCAATTAAATAAATAAGATATTTATTTAATTTAGGAAAAGGATAATTTAAATAAATAAATGTATTTATTTAAATGAGAAATAAGGTTAGAAGAGGATAAATGAATTAATTAAATAAATAAAGATTTATTTAATTAATAGAAGAATTAAGCTTAGATAATTAAATAAATAAAATATTTATTTAATTAGACTGGACAGTTTTGGGTGTCTACATTTTGCCCCTCTTTGAGACAATGCGGCTTGTCGTGTTGTTTCAAAGAAGATAAGATGAAGTGATACAAAGTTGCCCCAAGATGGGAATGATATGCCCCCTCGAGAGATTGGATGAAAATGTCTAAAAAGATTGCAGAGAATCTCTTGATAAGAAAGAAAGGGTAGAATGTACTGATCGGATAAAGTGATAGAGTCATGGGATAATGAAAACTGACTCAGGAAACGAGGGCGAGGGCTAGGGTAGGCTATAAGATAGACCACGGGGGGAAAATACATCCTCATTGTCATTTACACATCCATGAGAGCAAATTGCAGAGCGAAAAAAAAGAGTAGTAGCAGTCAGCAGCGATGGCCTTCATTCATAGATTCGACCGCATTCGTCGATTTCAGAGGCCAACAGAGGCAGGAGAGCTGGTAAGTACCACCAAACCTCCTCATACTTGGTTGCATTTTTTGTTGTCATTAATGCATGCTAGGTAAAGTAATAAATGCGTGTTTATGTCAGGAAAATGTGTTTGTGTCCAAAAATATGAATTTGTGTCTTCTAGGTCAAATCGGCAGTTCTGTGATGAACATATGCTGTTGATTGGATAAGCTGCTGAGAGGATACACTCAAGCAGGTCGTCTAGGGAAGACTAGGATAGATCAAGGCACTTTGTGATGAATAGTGAGTACCAAGATATAGTACTTTGTGATGAATAGGGAGTACTAAAATATGAGTAGCACTTTGTGATGAACAGTGAGTGCAAATGTGAGTAGCACTTTGTGATGAACAGGGAGTACCACTAGGATAGAAGCAACACTTTGTGATGAACAGTGAGTGTCACTAGGATTGAGATGATTGATTTGCTTGACTGCAGGAGTACTTGCCTATGCTGGAGTCATAAGAGAGATTTCCATAAACTCAAAGGTTGCGACCAGAGCTGACCTTTGAGGACCGAGCGGCTATTGAGGCTATGGGATTGAGACATGTGGCATGGGATACCAAGACATGGACAGGATTAGCACTAGTGGCGATGCTGGTAGGAGTGATCAGTGGGTTCCTCTATATCAGTTTTGTACCATTTTGTATGATGATGTAGACACCTGCGGGTGATTGTAGCCATATGATTTTGATATCATTGTATCATAACACTTTATATATATATATGAGATGATTAATCTTTGCGGCAGCTATATGCATGCATACCTATGTGATGAGATGTTTCTATGTGATGCTTATGATATGGATGCAAATATGTACATGATGCAATGCAATATTTTTGTTCTTTTATGTTTTACATGTGTATGCAAATGTAATTGTGAATGTATGTAATGTAGATGAATATGACAATGCAAATGTAAATTGTGCTAACAGATGTTGTGTGCAGGATGTGATGCAGTTGTGATATCTAGATGTATGTATGAAATGCTTATATGTGGTAATGCAGGTGCAACTACATGAAATGCAAATATTTTTGGTGTGTCATTATACTCAGTCATGTGATAGCAGGCTACGTGGACTCGAGAAGGACGATGGAAGTCAATCAAGAAAGGGGGATGGAAGATAGAAGATATGAAAGTAAAAGAGCTTCTTGTGCGTTATCATCATTTAGATTTATTATGGCAAGTAGGTTATGACAATTGAGGCATATGTTTGACCCAGAAAGTCATTGTACCTGTTTGCATGGAGATAAGATAATCACAAACAAGGAATGCCCCAGTTCATACTAGACTCACAGTGTCCTCATATCCTTGGACAAGTCATAGCATTACTAAGAGACAATCCACAGACAACAAATATAAATAGGTGACGATACCCCATCCTTGCCTTTCTAGTCAAAGACATCCTAGAGATAGAATCTCTAGTCAGAGACATCCTGGAAAAGCTAAAAGACATGTCACCAAAAGATGAAATCAAAAGAAAACCTAGACTCGACACCAACATCCACTGTAGTCCTCAAGTTTAGTGTCTCTTGTCACTTGTATAAGTCTTATTTGATTGTGGTCACAATGTTTACTTTCACAGAAAGGATAGATAGCACTGAACCATAATGTTGTCTGAGTCTGTTGAAAGATTTGATTTGTTGAAGCCCATTGTTGCTGCTGTGTCTCATCTAAAACTGACTGAATCCATGAAACTGATACTTTATTGTGGAGAAGATGAAACTTTATTGCGGATCTGTGATGCAAATGTTACTTTATTGCAGATTGTGTGCAGATAGACTGAAGGAAGCTGGAAGAAATTGTACTCCTCGAAACATGTGATGTTCTGAGTTCCACACCCATCACTAGATGTAGGATTTGCCTTAGCCACAGAGGATCTGATTTATTATCGATGGAAAGGGATGAAAAGGGAGGTTTATTATGAATGGCTAACCAATCTTAGGGAGATCAATAACAAGCCATGATGGGAATGGGTAAGTTTATTATGGATGAATTGGTCGTGAGTGTGTGCAAAGTGAAGTGATAAAAGAGAATCCTAAAGGAGGGAGGAGCAATGTCTCTACGCATGGTGCTAGTGACCCAGTTTTCACCATGGTACTTGCCTAGGGCACCACCAAAGTGGTTTTCACCGTTCGATGAAATTATTTCTCTTTACTTTTTTTGATTTTTCAATATTTTTTGTGTCACAAGGCGCTTGTTTGTCAGGTTTTCACCAAGTAACGATTTTTTTGTTTTATAATTTTTTTTGTATTTTTGAAATTTTTGAATTTTCTTTTGTATTTTTCAGCTTAGGATACTCTGAAGAGCTATGTGTAAAACCTACGAAGGTGCATGTTGTTGATAGGATCCTCCAAATGTTCACCTTCTGTAGTTGAGAGCTGATATGCCCTAGATCCATATGCTGCTGTAATGATGTAAGGACCAAGCCAGTTTTGTTTGAACTTGCCCTTCTTCTCTCTATCCTGCTGATTTTTAGGATTTTCTTTGAAAACTAAGTCACCCACCTTGAATGTGCGAGGCTTAACCTTATGATTGTAACTGCAATGTTCCTTGACTGAATGAAATGTAGCTCGAGCGACAGTCTTCCTTCATAAAGGAATTGAGATAGAATTACTAGTGTGTGGACTACACAGGCCCGTATGTGTGTCACCTAAAGAAGTTTGGGCATCCCTGATAACAAAGTCCCTTGAGGAAGCTCCATTAAAGTTCCATGATGTATCGCCAGAAGGGAAGGGATGTGCGAAACCAGTGGATGAGTGATGAAGGCTTATGATTGCGAAAAGAAGTGAAAGTAGGATAGCATGATGGAGACTTAGGATCAACAAATATGCTTTTTGACTTGAAATTGTAGAACTTTTGCCCCTAGTTATTTTGATATTAGGGGAGATCAACTCTTTCTCTTTTTTCTTCATAGGATTTTTATCCTTGACTTTGATTTTTGCAGAGTCCAATAGCTTTTGATTTTGATTTGGACTAAAGGACTTTTCTTTATTATTGACTTTTAGATTTTTCTTTTCAAAGCTTGATTTTTGATCCCCAATGAGTAAGGGCTTTTGTAATTCTTGTTGATCCAAGTCTGGAAGTGGAGTGGAAATGGAATGAGTGGATGATATGGTAAGGCTATGTGAGTTATCAAGAGGGTTGGCGATATGCTCAATAGATTCTTCGCTGGAACCACTCTTAGGACTATTGATATCAAGAGTTGCTTGCACCACTAGAGGAGATTTGCATTTAGACTTAGTAGCCACAACACTAGGTGGTTCACACCCAATTCCTTGGCATTACCAATTGCTTGTAAGTTGTTCTTGTTGACTGAATACCTTAGGAGATAGTGGGAGTTGATCAACATGAAATATATACTCACCACATCCCATGTCATTAAACTTGAACTTTTCTTTGATCTCTGCTTGTTTTGATGTAGAAGCTTTCAAGGATTCTGGATCCACATATCTCGATGAAGGAATAGCCTCTCGATTGGTTGAAATTGTTATTTTTGATCTAGGTCGCAGATTGTTGCAATATATGAATGGATTTGGGTCAGCTTTGGTGGTCACTTCAACTACATTGTGTGGAAACTTGATACATCGATGATATGTAGATGGGACTGCGCTCATCTCATGAATCCATGGACATCCTAGCAATATATTGTATGTGAGATCAAGGTCTAGGACTTGACAAACCACATCCTTCATAACTAGCCCAACTCTGAGAGGTAAGATGACTGTACCCTTGGATGAATGCTCTTCATCATCATATGCCTTGATGATGATTTTGTTTGTAGAATTCACAGCTTTATCAGAATATCCCAATTGTTTAATTGTGCTCAATGTACAAATATTTAGACCTGCTCCTCCATCTATCAGGACTCGTTTGATTCTATGTTTGTGTATTAAGGCTTCAATGTGTAATGGTGCATTATGTGGCTGACTTACGGAGGCGTCATCGGCTTCTATGAATGTAAGGGAATGTGGAATGGAAAGGTATCCCACCATGGCTTGAAACTGGTCCACGTTCAGATCAATAGGAATAGGAGTGTCTCTCAAATTTTTGTCAAGAATGGCTTTATGTGCAGGGGATATGTGTAAGAGCTCAAGTATGGAGATGAGTGCGGGTGTCTTCCCTAACTATTCTACAAGGTCATACTCAGGTTTGGTTGATGAGGAAGCAGTGTTTTTAGCTGGAGCACCTTGCAAAGTGAATTCACCTCGGCGGGTTGTAACATGACATTCAGAGGTAGGTTCGGAAGAAGATCCAACACCTTTTAGAATGATCTTGGGTCTCTGGGTAGAATTCTCAGGGGCTTTTTCCTTGATGATAATGGTAGAGACATAATTGTCCATCAAGATGTAATTGATAGTTGAATCATAGTTATAGGATGCTTTGGTATAGTTGGTTTGGTCATCTATGGCTTTAGCTTTTCCCTTCTCATGCTTTGGGAATGGTTCCTTAAACATTTCATGTTCTTGATTGGATGAGTGCCCTTCAATCTCAATGTCACCCCTATCAATGAGATCTTGTATGATGTACTTCAGTCGATGACAATTTCTTGTCTTATGACCCTTGCTCTTATGGAATTCACAATACTCATCATCGTTCCACCAATTTGGTTTAACCTTTGGTTCATATGGAGGAAAATCTGGAACTGTGATTACCTTGTTTGCCACTAGCTTCCTGAAAAATGACTCAAGTGGTTCTCCCAATGGAGTGTACTTCCTTTGTGATCTGGAAGTTGTTTGAATATTCGCTTGATTGTTTGTAGAACTTGATCCCGGAAAGATGAATTTGGGTCACACTGTGTTGGCATCAACAACACCATCATTGACTGTGTTCTTGTTTTTATTCCAAAATCTTGGTTTGTCTTTTCCTTTAAAGTCATCTTTGTTTTCCTTGAATATCTTGATGACTCCTTGTTCAATTAGGACCTTTTCTATTGCTAAGCCTTTTTCAATAACATCCTTGAAGGTGGACAAACAAGCTTTTCTTAGATCATAGCCAATGTCTTTGTTAACATTTTGGGTGAACATTTCTACCATTTGTTTTTGTGGAATTTCACAAGAGCATCTGCTGGCTAGATTCCTCCATCTTTGTAAAAATGATGCAAAAGACACTCCCTCTTTTTGCTTGGTGTTGCAAAAAGTAGTGACTGATATGTCTGTCTCTATGTTGTAGGAGAAATGTTGAATAAATGCCTCTGCTAGATCACCCCATGATTTTATACCAAGTGGGAGTTGGGAGAACCATTCCATAGCTTGATCACCTAAGCTCTATGGGAATAATCTCATCAAATATATCTCTTCTGCTGCTATCTCAATGCAAGCTATGAAAAACTATCTTATGTGTGCCTCAAGATCCCCTTTTCCTCTATACCCATCAAACTTGGGCATCACAAAGTGTGTAGGAAATGGAGGCATTGGAATGCTCTTGTCAAATGGATAAGGACATATGTCTCTCATTGTGTATGTTGGCTTCGGTGTATTTATGTCCTCCATTTTCTTTTGTAAGTCCCTGATTTGTTGTTCCAAATTGCTCTTAGGTGGAGATCAACTTCTTGGACCATACCCTATGCTTGAGGCACCAATTGGAGGAGGAGCATGTTGCATATATGGATGATATTGATCATACACATGTTCATATGGAGGAGGTCTATAGTGATGCTGTGTATATGGACCACTTGGTATAGATTCATGTTGAGGAACACCATACTCTATAGGCATGTCATGTTCTAATGTGTTGCCCCCAAATTTGACACGGGGTTTCCTTGTGTCCAAATTTTGAGAATGCCTTTGAATATCCAATTGCTTTGGTGGTTTATCCTTAGCATTGGTATGTGATTGAGCATATCTGTCTGCATAAGACTTCCATAATGGCCTATGAAGGTGAGTATCATATGCTTGACCATGTGTATGTGGGACCTCTGGTTTTTTAAGCAAAGATGATGGTGATTCAGGTACCATATGTGGTCCTCTATTGCCTCCACTATTAGGCCTTCTTTGATCCATGTTGGAGTGAGGTTGTTGTAAAGGTCGATTTTCCATTATTTGAGACATGTCAAAATCATGAGGTATCTTGGCTCCACTTTGTGCCATCATTTGTAAGAAGTATTGTCTATCCCTTCTCATTATTTCCTTAACCAATCGATTGAAATGGGGATTCATAATGGATTCTTCCACATCTGCTGAATGTACGAAAAAGTTGTCCATATTGTCATGGTGTGTAGCATTATTGTTTGTAGTGTCCATGTTCTCAACATTTGGAATGTTTCTATAGGAATCCATGTCAGGTAATGTAGTATGATCAGAATTGAAAAAGCTATCATTCTGATACTCATAAGAACTCATGTTTGCAAACTTTTGAGCCTCTTTAGTTTCTCTCCTAGATTTTTGAAGACGGGTTTCAACCATGAACTAGGTATTGACCAAGATGTGTGAGACTAGATGAATATGGAAAGAGTATGGAAGACCAAGAGTTGGATGGAATGTAAATGAATCTGAGGTGTACTTGCAATGTCCAAAGTGTAAGACCAAGTATTTATGTAGTAGAGTAGGTGTGGCTTCCAAAGAGAGGATAGTTTCTCTTGATGAGGTAAGTTGACCTTGACTCTAAGTAAGACCAAATGAGACCCAAAGGTAAGAAACCTTGATGAGGGACCACTTAGCAAAGTGTTGTTGTATGTAGTGTGTTGACAAAGTATAATGAGGACAAGCAAGTGACCTTTTGACTCAAGTTTAGACAAATGTGAATGTAATGTAAGGTGTGAAGCAATGATGGACTTTGTGAGACCCAAAGACAGGTTGACTGCTAAATGAAATCCTAGAGAAATGACCTAGGAAGCTCAAGAATTCTGAAACTGACTGTGTTTGTTTGCTGGACTGTAATAGTTTTTTCAATTCTGAACACAGACGCGCCTGTATACTTCACAGACGCGGTTTCCTGACGCAGACGTGGCTCTGTTTAACACAAACGCGTTTCTGAGATTGTTTTTGCAAAGTGTAATGTTGATTTTGTAAACACAGATGCATTTTTGCCGTTCACAGACGCAGTTATACAACACAGACGCTATTATGTCAGACACATACGCGTTTCTGCAAAATTTGTGCAATTTTTTCCAATCTGTGAAGTTGTTTTTGTTGTGACCAAATCTGACTATTTGACTATTTTTTGTGACAAGAGGACACAGTGTTGATGAAGACCCAATGTTTGCAAGTGTCTAGACTCAAAATGACTCCAAGAAAAGTGTGTTGTTTGATGTAAAAATGTTTTGCATACACTTGAAGACACAATAGACACAATGTTTTGTTGTTTGGTCTTGAATGTTTTGAATGTTTAAAATAAGTCAAGCACAATTCTTATGGATAGCCAAGACAATAGTTGTTGATCCCACATGGGGTTTTACCCCCGAGGCTACGCTATTCAGAGCGGATACTTAGATGCTTGACCTCACTAGCTCCACCCTCGGCACTCACTTCTCAAGTCAGCCAAGCATCAGTCCCCACGATAACTTCTCGTGGTGAACTTTGTATCTCTACTAAGAACCATATGTGTGTGGGCTGCTACTAGAGGTCCGACCTCCTGCCTCAACAACTAGAAGGATTTGGGCTTCTAAAACAAAAAGGTGCTAGTAAGGGCATCCGCTCGTGTGGCCATACATGCGGCACTTTCAACTCTGTAAATAAAGAAGGCTCCCAGCCGGTAGGGGTTATGCCCTACAACTGATCCAATAAATTTGATCAAATGGGTTTATGGGGAGACATAGTGTCGGTATGAACTAATCAGCACATGTTATCCATAGTTTTCACCATGAATACAGTTGTTTATAGTGGTTCGGAAGAGGTGGGTTTTCCTCGCTACCACTTGGGTCGTTCTCTTCTCACTAGTAGTCCTAATGACCACACGGGAAGATAGGCCCTCTAAAGATTAAACAAAAAGAGCCTATTGCTCAAGACACAAAAGACAATGATTTAATTTTAGTGCACCAATTGAAGTGTTTGCTATTCTATGAAAACAAGGCACATAATAAAAATCCAAAAACCCTTGCCAAGGACCTGCAACAAAGAGTTGTTAGTAGTTTGGATTGTTTCAAATGATCACCCCTTCCTGCAAGCACACAAGTTAGGTAAATTTTAAACCCAAAAGACTTTGTGAAAATAGGGGCCTTTAACCAAATGATTTAGCTTTCAAGACAAGCTGCACCAATTTCGTTAGCTAGATCTGAAAATGTTAGCTCAAAATAAACCAGATCTGAAACCCTAAATGCAAAATCCAAAAACCGAATCAATAAAAACCCAAAATTTGAAACTGGTGAACACAGACGCAATTACCCTCAACACAGACGCGACTTTGTGACACAGACACGGTTCTGTGAGACATAGACATGACTACAGAATGCAGACACGTCTTCTGGACACAAACACGGCTAACAACAGTGCAAACGCGATTTTATAACACAAACGCACTTTCCTGGAACCTGCAAAATAAAATATTGCCAATAACATAGATGTGACTCCAGATGTCGCAGATGTGCCGGAAAATCAAAAATGCGATTCGAAAGTGCGTAAACATGAAAATATCAAAATGCTACAAAAAACATCAGATCTGCAACTTCAAAATACAAAATCTGCAACAAGGATGTTAAATGCAAAAGGAACAAGAGTCCCACCGGGCATGCCAAAATGTATATGGTGAAAATAGATAACAATAATAACAATATTGAAAGGCTAAATGAATTCAACCACAAAACCCTAGCCTAACAACAACAAAGAAACACTATAACATATGAAGATTACCTAAGACAATGCAAATCAAACGAAATCACAAAGATTATACCATTACATGTCCAATAGGGTTTTGATCTCCATTCTTCCTATCTCCATTGATCTTGCTTGATATATTTGTTCTCAGATTTTATGTGCACAAGAGCTCAACAAAGAACGGAATGTGGTTGCAAGTAGGATCGTAGTGTAGTCAAGTCCTTAAGATGATTGATTAGAATGCATAGAATGATTAGGGTTTGATAATGAAGGAAGCATCTCCTTATATACAAGGCACTATATGAAATAGAGGGATAAGATTGAGAGGTGTAAAAGGAGGTCGGCTATGATTAGAGGGTAGGTAAAAGAAATAATAAAATAATGAAAGGGGTAGGTAGTGTATGAATTAAGAGATGAATGACATGTGTCATGGCTAGAAAAAGTTAATGAATTAATTAAATAAATAAAGATTTATTTAATTAATAGAAGAAGTGGGATCAATAAAATAAATAAGATATTTATTTAATTTAGAAAAAGGATAATTTAAGTAAATAAATGTATTTATTTAAATGAGAAATAAGGCTAGAAGAGGATAAATGAATTAATTAATTAAATAAAGAAAAATTAAGCTTAGATAATTAAATATTTATTTAATTAGACTGGACAATTTTGAGTGTCTACAAAGAACAAAAAGAAAGAGGTTTTTTAAAAAACGGAGGAAAACTCAACTACTCAAAAGAAAGTTGGTCATGTTGGCCACCTTTGTTTTGAGCCTTCCTGCCAAAAGAAAAAAACGATATTGGCTACAAAATTTACAGAATCTGAAAAACTGACCATGGTGGAGATTTTGGGGCAAGTGTTTGCGTGATTAACAGTAGTTAACTCTGATTTATTGACTTCTTTACATAAAAATACAAATGGGGTGGCAAATTCTATCTATGTAAGAAACACGGTTTATGACATGGAATCTACGTGTATTTGAGTGAATGATCGAGTGGGGGAGAAAAGATGGTTCTCGTTAAAAAATTTGTATAGATGAGATACATACATTTTGATATTTTTTATTTTATTAAAAAAAACAATTTTTTACTATAGAATATGCCACTTTTCACCCAGAATTACTATACTGTGTTTGTATTGTTCTTCCTTGGAAATTCTAGGCGTTGGCAACGAATCGTTGAAATCTTATGAATTACTTTCTCTGGGTGTGGTGAATTTTCCTATATAGAAGTAGGGCAAGGACTCAGAGATGATAACCTGACCAGAAATTTGGAAAAAAGCATATACCCATACCACAAGTTGACTGTTAGAATTGCATTGAGCTGGCTTCCAATAACTCTGACGTGTAAAGCTAAACGCAATTTGTTCACTAGTGCTTTGCCCATTGCCGGTCATCAGGTTAAAATACAAGTTATTCCTTCCTACATTCCATTGTCTATGATGATATCAAATTGGTCATATGCAGTATGAACCAGGCCTATAAAGCACCTAAATATCTTCGTGCTCTTCACAACTTCATCTATTCTTGTGCTGATTTCAATTAGCATTAGACATTTTTCTTTTGAGTTCTACAAAGGCAGTTTCTTCTTTTGTACGATGGAGTTTCCTCTCCTGCTTGTGGTGGGAATCATTGGTATGCCATCTAGACTACTCAGTTATGAAATATAAATATAATCGGGATCATCTAGATTTCTGAACATTTTTCTGTGTTAATCGGATTTCTAGGACTTTCTAAATGGAACTAGGATAGGAGATAGAGGCCTATGTACGGCCATAATAGAGTTTGTAAATTTTCTGGTTGGTCTCAATCGGGATGATCATGGTTAGAATGAAGCATGGTGGATTGAATATATTAGAATGAAGTATACGAAATAAATGATTTGTACTCAAGATTTGGTTTTTAGAACGAGCATTGAAAAATAATGGAGGCTAATGGATTATTATTGAAGGAAGAGTGAACCGGTGATTTCTAATCAAGATTTGAGTTTTAGAATGGTCGGTTGATGATCGCTAGAACAAGCATACCGTCTTCTTAACCGCCAAGGGATTATTTTGGGTTTCTTTGCATTCTAAGACTGTGTATGTGGATTGACATTTGGGTGACTAGATGTTGGTTTTGTTGTGCATGTTTAAATTTTGTTGTAAATTTCTTTCTAATTTGTATCTAGGAGTTTTTCTGTACGCTTTCTATGCAAGTTTTGCTGTGTATTTGTGGGATTGTTGCTCATTTTATGTGCAGGTCTTAGTATAGATTAGTTGATTTTATTGTTCATTTAGATTTTTAAGATTTGGGTCGTCTTTGTTGGATTTGTGTGTATGTAGATTAAGATATGATTCCGTGTGTAGAGGTCTAAGTTTAGTTGGATTTACATGAGTGTTGTTCATCATGATTCATGTATCATGGTTGTCTGTGGTGCAGGAAATATAACTTCACTGGCACTTTTCCTGTCACCGATGTAAGTACTGTGTACACCAGATTTCTCTGAGTCAAAACTCTGTCTAATATAAATGAGCATGACTAACATGTGAGCTATCACTAGTGATAAAGATAACGAGCTTATATATAAATGTCCCTTTACGTGGAAATCGCAGGAAAACATTCTGGGGGATATACAAGCTTAAATCTACCCAAGAGTTTTCAGGACTTCCATATGTGTGTACCTTGTTCAACTGCTGTCTTTGGCTACTCTACGGAGCCCCATTTGTTAAACCTCACAGCATTTTGCTTCTCACGATCAATGGTGCAGGCTTTGTTTTGGAGATATTTTATATGTTGTCCTTTCTGACATTTGCCCTCAAACAGAAGAAGGTAACACATTATGCCAGCTTAAGTTTATGATTGAAGGCCATCCGGTGGCTACAAGATTTTAAAAGTCTTGTGAACAGTTTAAATGCTTGGCTAGATTCTATGCAAGAAGATAATATATAGCTGTAATTTTCTGAAACGGATTCCTTCAATTTATCTTGCAGGTAAAAATTATCCGGTTGGCCATTGCAATGACGGTGGCTTTTGTCATGGTGGTTGTGGTTACTATTTATGCGCTGCACACATACAATGTCAGACAGTTACTTGTTGGCACTTTAGGTGTCATCCTTTCCATTGTTGCGGATGCCTCCCCATTATCTGTAGTGGTGAGTTTTGAATCATATCTTCTTTTTAATTCAAATTGCTATGAAAACTGTACCAGAGTGGAATTACAACTTCTACCCAAAAACAGTAAAACGTGTAAAATATAATCTTTACCCCAATTAAAAATAGAAAATTGAAAAATTCTGGTCTCTACCCAAAAACAAAAAATCCTAACAGAAGTTAATTAGAAGATGAATTCATCCTTTCATGAACGTCGATGAACTCGCCCTTTAATTTTGCAGGGAGATGTTATCAGAACCAAAAGTGTTAAGTACATGCCATTTTTAGTCTCACTATTCACTACTCTAAATGCGCTTGTCTGGTCTGCATATTCTATAATCGCCAAGGACATCTTTATAGCTGTAAGCTTCTCTAATTTCCGAGTGAAATTTTGAACTATAGTTTTCATGTAATATCTGGCAAGGACTATGCCTCATTTTTCTCATTAAATTGTTCCCTATTTGCAGGTGCCCAATGGTATTGGTTTCCTTTTAGGAGTAATTCAGCTCGTTGTTTACCTCATTTACAGAAGCTCAGAGCCTGTTTTACGTGTATCTACTGAGCTTCAAAAACTTCCTGAAATAGAAATGATAGATGATGCATTTGATCTTCCCATGGCTGCAGCGAATCTTGTAATTGATGATCAAGTTTAATTTCATTCTAATTGATCTATACGGGGTACAGCCTCCTCAGATATTCATACTCTGTTTAATTGCATGAGAATCAACAGGAGGAATATTGAGCTATCTAGCCTATCGGAGAGGAAAAATACAGAGAGATTTTATCCATTAAGAGCCTTGACTGTAAACTTTTAGTTCCTATTTTTCAGAAATGAACCATTCCGTTGCCAGTGCAATTCAATAAATTCTTCAAGTACTATGATTGTATGAATTTGCAGTTCTGTGTTTACTCTATATCTTGACATAGACTAGCTTACAGATCAGACTAATCAAATTGTACTAATAGTATACAATGTCTCATAACCAAGCACTATAATACTATGATGACAGTAAAAAATCATGTCCATAGATAGAAATAAAATATACAATTATAAAGCAGTTAAAAAATCCTTATATTCTAAATCAAAGATGTTCCAGTTGAAAAGGAAAATAGGTGACATTTGTGGTTTTAGTACATACGATTCTCTTGACTTCCTATAAAGATTGTTGGTCATATTTAACCAGGATCCTATTGAATTGCACAGCATCTTATTCAGAGTTTTAAAGATGTCATTTTCATTTAATGATGTGAACAAGATGGGAACAATTTCTTGTGAGATGCTATATTCAACTAGTAAATATGGAAATTAATAAAGTATAATTTTCTGGTATCTATTAAATTAGTAAATATAGTAACAAAGCATATATAAATATATAGTTGAATAAGATTGTAAGATAATATCATCATAATTAATTATTAAATATTGGTTTCTAAAATATGTTTTTCTTTTTTATACTAGTACATAATAGTTTCTAACACCTATTCAATATTCTGAGTATATATTTCACTATATTTATTTGTTAAACTAACTAATTAATAGTCAAAATCATATTTCTTTTAACACAATGACCATACCATCAAACATATTCTTATATTATCAAATATAAATATTGCAGGTCACACTATAATATGTAACTCTCTAACTGTAATTAACTTATTCAAAACTTGAAAAAATCAAAACATTATAAATTTAATAAGGTCCATAGTCTTTTGTCAATAAAATCTACTCATAAACTTTAAAATAAATAAATCATTTTCTTAATTAAAACGATTAATCAATCTATAATACAAACAACCTATCTCAATTAGACAATAGACAAAAAAAAAATAAAAAATTATTCACTACATTTCAACAGACCAACTTTTAATTGTGTTCATTAATACTTCATTACTGTTACAGGTATTAAGATTCCTGATCACTCTAGATATTCCCTTTATCAACATATATGATTTGTTTCCTGACTGTACTATTTGTTCCATCTATCTCAGTTTCCAATTATTTGTCACAATCTCAAGCAATAAAATACTTTTTTCATATCATCTAGTCCTGTCAAATTATAATTCCTTGATGGTTGCAAGCTAATGAGACATGTCAATTTCATAGTTTTCAACGAAGGTGGTGTGACAGTTTCTTTTGTGAGAAGAAATGGTCCCTTATTCGTACTTTTATTTTTGCCATCTTCATCCTGATTTGTGCTAGCTTTTTCTACTAGTAATTCTACCACTTTTAATATTATAAGTGCCTTCAGTTTTTAAGTTGGTTGAGCAGGTTAAAATATGATTAATACTAGTTGGTTAAAATAAAACTTTTAAATTGAGCGTTTGTGTTTGTTTATTTAAAAGATTATAACATATTATTAGAAGATTAGGTAATATTAGGTTAGTTCATTAAGTTCAGGTCATGAGTTGGATTCTCGATTTTCTGGTTGTATGGATGAGAGGTCTATTCTACATCTGTCAAGAGATTATAGGAGTCCTAAGCACTAGTTAGAGTAGTCAAGGGTTGAAGGAACTCTTTAGATTAGCCAAACCTCTATATCCAATAACTTTCTCACCCTAAGATAGTGAAATTGTTACAGATGTTCATAAATATAAATTTGACATTTGATGTTTGTTTAAGAGAAAAAAATTAGAGAAAGCTCTCTTTAACAATTCTATATGTTTTATTGTGTCCACTAACCCAAAAATAACATAGAAAAATACTTAAACATTAGAAAATAGTATAAGGAAAAAGGAGAAAATATCCAATATATTGAAATAAATAGTTTGAATTATTATCTCAAGTTTTAAATAACTCTATATGGAATCACGTAGTCTCTTCCATGAATTTCATAAATATAGTATCCATCAATTTAATTTTTTTAAGACATTGACCTTTATGATAATTAGACATGACTATGTGAGGTTGTGTGTCCAAAATTTATCATATCAAAATCATTAAAATGTAGAAGTCTACAATTCAAAAATTTACACATAGGTGGTTGCTAGAAATGATTTATAAATTATGATGTTTTGAAAGTCCCTCTCTCTGTATTTAATGATTAGTATTATGCTTTTAATAGGGTTTCAAACTTTAAATTTATTATTTGCAAATATTAAATTAAAGTGACATGTTTATCCTAATTCCAATGACAATTAATGATTTTTTGGTGTATTAATGCTCTTTGATATATGATTTGAAATTAATGTATGTTAAAAAAATTAATATGTTAATAATAAATACAAGACAAAAATTACTTCTTAAGATGTAAAAGTTACTTCTTTAACCTAAAGAAATATTAAAGATTAAAATTAACATTATCATATTCAATTATATAAATAAATTTTTGTGAAAAAAGTAATGTCATCAATTACTTTAAATTATGATAAAATTAACAATAAGTACTTCAAATTTTATTTATTTATATTTATATATTTTTATGATAAAAAAAATTCTTTTAAATCATTTATATAAATAATTAAAATATCTATAAATTTATTAAAAAAGGATAATTAAATTAAAAACATTCTACTTAGTTTTTATTATTCAAACAAATATCATTCTTTATAAAAAACATGCATATATTAGAAAGAATCTACAAGAAAAAAACAGCATGAATAAGACACTTCCAAGCCAAAACATATGAAAAAAATGTATTCAATTACATCGAGCAACAATTCACCGAAAGCAAGATATATATCTGAAACGTATCTGATTTTTGTTGTGCGCTATAAAGTCGCGTGGCTCTTCCTAGCGTATTATATTGACTTGCAATATACGTTTTGGCACCCAATGTCTTCAATTAAAATAATATAAAGATTTAACGAGAGTACCAAAATGTCATTTGAGGACAGGTAATAGTACGGTCTAATCCAAAATGCTGCTAAGCTGGCCTCCTCAGAAGTGCATCTGATTTATAATTTGAAATGTTTATTTTATTTGGCAAAATGGTATATGTGAGAAAAATAATTCCAAAGAGAAACCAAAAGAAATCTCTTTTGTTTGATTATATACTTTGAGAATTAATTTCTTAAAGCTATCTCAAACCTAATTATATTAAATTATATATATATATATATATATATATATATATATATATATATATATATATATATATATATATATATAGTTTTTACCTTTCATTAAAAGGTCATTTGAAAATCAATTTCAATTGAATTTCTAGGGGCAATCTTGGACCATCTGGTGACGAATTCATTATCAAAGATGAGAAATTAAATTTTATATGAGGGATTGGTTAAACTCTTAGATGGCACCAATAAAGATGGTGAATGTGTGGCTATTCTTGATGTCCTCAAATTATGCAAGGAGAAGTAGACATAACTAGTAATGACCTGAGTTTGAAATCTACAATGTGGCTAAGTGCAATACAAAATATTATGGGGAAATGTAGTACACAATCAAGAATATATTTTGTGAAAGGAACAAAGATGCAAATCATCTATCTAATTGTGCGATTGACCAAGATAGTATGCTATTAATTCTTACTAAAGGTATTTTGCATTCAAAGACAGTATAACATCTACCTAGACTAGATTAGGTATTTTACATCTAAATAGCTCCACTACAAAATAAAACGTTGTAATGGAACGAAAATGCCTTTGAATAGTGACATGGTAGACAAAGCAAGTACACTTGGTGTTCACATGGTTGAGTATCGATATCTTTGGGCATGAGTTCTGTCATGTTCAGAAACCTAAATGGACTCAAAACAACCAATTCCACCTTTGGAATAAACCCTTGTAAGTCATTCCCAACCATTGGCCTTCTAGGAGGACTAGTTTCTAGTAACCCTAGTAAATAGTCTTTTTGGCCATATCTTTTGACTCACTCACTCCAGCAGAAAAATGAATACACTTCTAGATACCCTTTTGGGAGTTCTTAAACATATGTCAGAATTAGGGCAAGGTTTTTTGACCAAAGTGTTCAAAAATTGACAGTTGCAATCTTCCAAAAGCCCTAGTAGGCCCCCAAATACACTAGAGACACCACTTAGACACTCCACCAACCTACACACCCAACTTGTCAAGTAAGGACATAGCATAAATGAAATAATTTTGTAGGTTTTGAGGTCTCCCTGTTTGTTTTGGTACAAAAACTCCAAATGTCTTCTCAAACCCTGTCCAACCGACGTAACACATGAGGATGTTAAACCCTCAATTGCTCAAAAATCCACTTAGGCTCTTGCTTTGAAAAAAAAGTTTAAAACCCATATGAAGCACTACCATTTCTACCATTCCACCAAGCCTTGAGTCAATCCATTGACGGAATGGTCATTTATGCATTATTCCTGACAAAATCCCAAAAGCCTAAGGTTTCAGACCGGTTTTGGTAAATTTTCTTGTAAGTTGGTCAAAACTTGATGAAATCAAACCAAACTAGTCCAAAATGAAAGGTAACACAAAGGCCTCATCAAACAAAACTACTTTTATGTGCTAATTCATTCAAGTAAGGAAGTTGCATGAAAAAAAGTGCAGTATTTTTACAGACAATTGCAGAGAAAATGATCTTCAATTTTCCTTCAAATTGAGTTCTTCATACAAATTCACCATCCAACCCCTCGTAAACACTTGAGGGGTCTCTTTGAACTTCAAAAAGAATTATCCTAAACATATTTTGAATTGGTTAGTTGTTGGGACCACCTTTCCTAGATTAAGTTGCTTGACAACTTTGAAAAGTTGTCAACAACTTTTACAATTTTAGTCATTTTGTCCAACTGGCCAAAATGATCTCCAAATATTAAAAACATGTCAAATGGGACATCCATCAAATACATTATAGGCACTCCCATACAACACTTTGTGAGGCAATTACCCACTTTGACCAATGTGGTTCTAATTGAGTATGTGCAATCAATTGGCATCAAGGCCTTACAAAATGACTACAAAACACTTCAAATGTTTCAAGGTGATATCAAAGACCTTATTACATCCAAATGAACAAAAATACATGAAAATAAATTACAAACATAATTAATAGGCCCATTGGACCCATAGGTTCCCCTGCACCATGCTGCCGAGGAAAGAAGAATCTTAAGTACCTCTTGAGATGAGATATTTAATAGAGACTCCATGCTAGTTGAGGTCATTCTCAATCATCTAGGTAGCATCTTCTTCAGGAAGATTTTCTGATTTGATTAGGTACTTATTGTATGTCTTCCTTCTATTCTTCTTCATCTCCTTTCTATCAAGGATACACTCAAGCTTCATTGGTTGGCTAGGTGGCAACTCCTTCACCCAATCATCATTGTCATTTTCTATTATATCGACATCAAAACCTACAACCATAGAGCTCTTATATGGATATTGATCAGACACATTAAAAATGGGAGATATGGCTACCCCAGGGGATAACTCAATCTCATAGGCATCTAGGCCAAATTTTTGGACCACCCTACAATGTCCTATCTTTTTCATCACCAATTTTTTATTTTTTCCTTTAGGAAGCCTTTCCTGCTTTAGATGTGCTAACACCAAATCTCTAACCTTGAATTGAAAGTCTCTCATCTTCAAATTTACCCTTTCTTTGTAATTTTCCACATTATTTTGAAGGATTTCTATTACTTTCTAATGAATATCTCTAATTGCAACAACAAAGTCTTCCCTTTAAGCACTCCTCCTATCAATCCCTTGAAAATATCTCAACTCATATACAACTCTAGGGTGCATCCCATAAACAACTTCATATGGGCTTCTTCCAATGCTCCTATTCATGGAGTCATTATAAGCATACTCTAGTTGAGGTAGGATCAGATCCCAAGCTTTTCCATGTTCTTTTGTAAGACATCTCAAGTGATTTCCCAATGATCTATTAACAACTTCAGTTTGGTCATCCGTTTGTGGATGGTAGGCTAAGCTATAAGATAATTTTGTGCCAAGTTTCTTCCATAAGGTCCTCCAAAAGTGACCTATAAACTTGGAATCACTGTCAGAGACAATATTCAAGGGTAAACCATGGATCCTCACCACTTATTTGAAGAAAAAACCTACAATATAAGATGCATCATTAGTAGACAAAGCAAGTACCTTTGAATAGTGACATGGTAGACAAAGCAAGTACACTTGGTGTTCACATGGTTGACTATCGATATCTTTGGGATTTGGAACATCTTAAGATGGTAGATTGATGGACTTATTTCTGTCTATAAACTTTACAAGAGAATAGAGACAAAGCCATAGTCAATCAAAGGTGATAATAACAGGATCCTCTACATCAAGTGAGGGGGAAGTGGAAATTATTTCCTTCTGAAATGTGTGTGCAAATGCTCGTTGTTGGTTGGTGTGCAACTAAAGGAGGTCTTTAACTATGTTGATGATGTGGAAGAAGAAACCATCTACAAGATCACTGAAAGTAAAGTGTTTGATGACCCCCATGTACATTGATTCAGAGAGTCTAAGACCAATTTAATAAGGTTTTAAGCTCCAAACTACAATTTGCACAATAGGATACTCAACTCAAGGTTTCTACTCCTTAACAACATTTCACAAGGTGGCCATCTGAGACAACACAAAAAAAGACATAAGAAAGGCTTGGGGCATGAGTTTCATCATGTTAACAAACCTAAATGGACTCAAAACAACCAATTCCTCCTTTGGAATAAACCCTTCTAAGTCAGTCCACACCATTGGCCTTCTAGGAGGACTAGTTTCTAGTAACCCTAATTAATTATCTTTTTGGCCATATCTTTTGACTAACTAACTCCAGCAGAAAAATGAATACACTTCTAGATACCCTTTTGGGAGTTCTTAAACATATTTTATAATTAGGGCAAGGTTTTTGGACCAGAGTGTTCAAAAACTAACAGTGGCAGTCTTCCAAAAGCCCTAATAGGCCCCCAAATACACTAGAGACACCACTTAGACACTCCACCAACCTACACACCCAACTTGTAAAGTAAGGACATAGCATAAATGAAATAATTTTTTAGGTTTTGAGGTCTCCCTTTTTGTTTTGGTACCAAAACTCCAAATGTCTTCTCAAACCCTGTCCAACCGACGTAACAAATGAGGATGTTAATTCCTCAATTGCTCAAAAATCCACTTAGGCAAAAATTTAAAACCCATATGAAGCACTACCATTTCTACAATTCCACCAAGCCTTGAGTCAATCCATTGATGGAATGGTCATTTATGCATTATTCTTGACAAAATCCAAAAAGCCTAGGGTTTCAGACCGATTTTGGTAAATTTCCTTGTAAAGTGGTCAAAACTTGATGAAATCAAGCCAAACTGGTCCAAAATGAAAGGTAACACAAAGGCCTCATCAAAAATTCCACTTTTACGTGCTAATTAATTCAAATAAGGAATTTGAAGGAAAAAAAATGCAGTATTTTTACAGACAATTGCAGAGAAAATGATCTTCAATTTTCCTTCGAACTGAGTTCTTCATACAAATTCACCATCCAACCCCTCCTAAACACTTGAGGGGTCTCTTTTAACTTCAAAAACAATTATCCTAACCATATTTTGAACTGGTTAGTTGTTGGGACCACCTTTCCTAGATTAAGTTGCTTGACAACTTTGAAAAGTTGTCAACAACTTTTATAATTTTAGTCATTTTGTCCAACCGGCCAAAATGACCTCCAATATTACAAACATGTCAAATGGGACATACACCAAATAGATTATAGGCACTCCCATACAACACTTGGTGAGGCAATGACCCACTTTGACCAATGTGGTCCTAATTGAGTATGTGCAATCAATTGGCATCAAGGCCTTACAAAATGACTACAAAGCATTTCAAATGTTTCAAGGTGATGTCAAAGACATTATTACATCCAAATGAACAAAAATACATGAAAAGAAAATTTTTAACATAATTAATAGGCCCCCTTGGACCCATAGGTTCCGCTGCACCATGCTCCCGAGGAAAGAAGAATCTTAAGTCCCTCTTGAGATGAGATACTCAACAGAGACTCCATGCTAGTGGAGATCATTCTCAATCATCTAGGTAGCATCTTCTTCAGGAAGATTTGCCCATTTGATTAGGTACTTATTATATGTCTTCCTTCTAGTCTTGCTCATCTCCTTTGTATCAAGGATACACTCAAGCTTCATTGGCTGGCTAGGTGGCAACTCCTTCACCCAATCATCATCATCATTTTCTATTATACCGACATAAAAACCTACAACCATAGAGCTCTTATATGGATATTGATCAGACACATTAAAAATGGGAGATATGGCTACCCCAAGGGGTAACTCAA
Source organism: Cryptomeria japonica (assembly GCF_030272615.1). Classification (NCBI taxonomy): domain Eukaryota; kingdom Viridiplantae; phylum Streptophyta; class Pinopsida; order Cupressales; family Cupressaceae; genus Cryptomeria; species Cryptomeria japonica. The sequence goes on along the minus strand of NC_081408.1, from coordinate 611,602,428 downwards.
TCGCATAGGCATCTAGGCCAAATTTTGAGACCACCCTACAATGTCCTATCATTTTCATCACCAATTTTTTATATTTTCCTTTAGGAAGCCTTTCTCTCTTTAGATGTGCTAACACCAAATCTCCAACCCTAAATTGAAGGTCTCTCCTCTTCAAATCTACCCTTTCTTTGTACTTTTCCACATCATTTTGAAGGATTTCTCTTACTTTCTGATGAATATCTCTGATTGCAACAACAAAGTCTTCCCTTTGAGTACTCCTCCTATCAATCCCTTGAAAATCTCTCAACTCATATACAACTCTAGGGTGCATCCCATAAACAACTTCATATGGGCTTCTTCCAATGCTCCTATTTATGGAGTAATTATAAGCATCAGATCCCAACCTTTTCCATGATCTTTTGTAAGAAATCTCAAGTGTTTTCCCAATGATCTATTAACAAATTTAGTTTGGTCATCCGTTTGTGGAAGGTAGGCTGAGCTATAAGATAATTTTGTGCCAAGTTTCTTCCATAAGGTCCTCCAAAAGTGACCTATAAACTTGGAATCACTGTTAGAGACAATATTCAAGGGTAAACCATGGATCCTCGCCACTTATTTGAAGAAAAAACTTGCAATCTAAATGCATCATTTGTACACTTGCATGGAAGAAAATGTGCCATCTTGCTAAACCGGTAAATAACCACAAAGACACTATGAAAACCCCTTCAAGTTTTAGGCAGCCCTAACACAAAATCCATAGTGACACTCTTCCAAGGCCTATTGGGAATTGGAAGTGTGTAGGATTTTTCCAAGATCAAGGGCACAATGAAAAGCATAAAAAGAGAGACAATAGAATGACAAGAACAAATTGTATTCTCATCAATATGCAAATGATCAACTGGATTAACCAATTCAATGAATATAGGCCTTCTTATATAGGGAAGGCCATATGGATGTACGAGCACACAGTTATGACATGTGGCTCAATGAGAAACAAGGGTAGGTAGGAAATACTAGGGGTGGGTAGGAGAAATAATATAATATTCCACAAGAGGTGGATGACCCACCAAATGTGGAGTGTAATAGCAAAATAAGACCACAAAAGGTGGAATTTCTCCTACAAGCTCTATCCCTATGTGCACACTTCCCTAAGTGTCTCAAATCCAAACAATGAAGAGATGCATTATGCTAAGTTAACTTAAGTAAAGTGTAATAATATCCAAAATGAATATTTATTTACACCAACACCCCCCCCTTAAGTGCAACTTAGGGGAATGAAGACTCAAGTCAATAATGCAAGATGGGTCTTGGCTACTAGGCCATGATAGGTACCCATGTACAATATGCAAATGCAAGCAAAACCATGAAATGCAATCTCTCTCACAAACGGAGAAAAGGAGAAAACCTAGTGGGAAAAAACTCCCCCCCAAAAGAGAGATGACAGTACAAAAGACTCTCAAAGAAGAAGGACAAAACCTCAAAGAGGAAAAAGTCCCCCCCATAAGAGAGGAAGGAGAAGTTAGTTGACCCCCCCTAATGACACATCCCGTACCCCTAAGAGAGCTCGCAACTGCTGGAACTTACTCTTGGTGAAAGGTTTGGTGAATATGTCAGCAACCTGCTCTGCTGTAGGACAATACTGCAAATCAATGACCTGCTCCTGAATGAGCTCTTGGATATAGTGCATATGAATCTTGATATGTTTGGTCTGCTGGTGTTGGACTGGGTTCTTTGAGATTGCAATAGCACTCTGATTGTCGCAATGTAGAAATGTCGATCGTGGAGTGGTGAATCCAAACTCTGTGAGAATCTGCTCAAGCCAAATGGTCTCAATCACTGTGTTAAGAGTGCCTCGATACTCAGCCTCAGTCGAAGAGAGAGCAATAGCATGTTGCTTCTTGCTCTACCAACAAATGGGGCCCGAACCAAGGTGAAAACTGTAACTGGAAGTAGACTTACAATCATCAAGATCACCAGCCCAATCGGAGTCTGTGTAACCAATCAAGCGAAGTTCTGTGCCTGCTGCATAGTGAATCCCACAGTGATGTGTACCCTGGATGTAATGAAGGATGCATTTTGCGGCTTTCCAATGAAGCTCATGTGGTTCCTACATGAAGAGGGAAACCATGCCAACTGCAAATGAAATATTAGGGTGTGTATGGGTCAAGTAGATGAGACTACCCACAAGCTGACGATACAAAGTGGCATCAATTGGTGGAGAAGAACACTTAGCCTCAAGCTTGACTCCTGAAAGAAAGGGAGTCGGGGTAGGCTTACAATCAGCCATATGAAAGCATGCATGTAGATCAAGAGCATACTTGGGTTGCGATCGTGTAATCCCGGAAGGTGACTGTGAAATCTCTATCCCAAGAAAGTAGTGCAAAAGACCCAAGTCAGTCATGGCAAATCTATCATGCAAAGTAGATTTGACCCTGCTAATGATGGATGCAGTACTCCCTGTAATGATCAAGTCATCAACATAGAGCACAAGTATCAAGTGAGAGTCATCCTATCGCAAAATGTAGACATTCAGATCAGAATGACACTTGGTGACCCCTGCAAAGATAAGAAAGGAATCCATCTTGGCGTACCAAGCCCTGGGGGCCTGCGTAAGGCCATAGAGAGATTTCCTTAGATTGCAAACCAAGGAAGTATCCTGGATGAAACCCTATGGCTGCTCCATATAAATCTCCTCATCAAGACCACCATGAAGAAAAGCACTCTTCACATCCATCTGATGTACAGCCCAACCATGAGCTGCAGCAATAGCAAGTGCCAAGCAAATGGAGTTCATCTTGGCTACAGGTGCAAAGGTCTCAATATAGTCAACACCTGCAAACTGAGAGAAACCTTTCGCAACAAGCTGAGCCTTATACTTATCCACATTACCATCCGCTGCAAACTTGGTCCGATAAATCCACTTATATCGAACCATCTTTCTCCCCTTAGGGAGATGGACTAAATCCCATGTGTTGTTCCTCATCAAGGAACTATACTCTTCCTCCATAGCTTGGTCCCACTCAGGAACCCCTATTGCTTCCCTAAATTTCTGTGGATCGGAAGCAGTAGCAATGAATGCATGTGGTAGATCCTGATGCTGTGATCGAGTTCTCTGGGTATCTGAAGGATCCCCAACAAGAGAACCCACAGACTCAAGTGTCTGTCAAGCCCAATGAGGTCTAGGTGGAGGTGGAGAATGAGGCTCCTCAACTTCAAGTGGACCTTGCGAAGGTGTAACCCTGTGAGTCGGAGTTGTAGGAGTCTCATCATCTGAATCACTAACATCACTATCCACAATGGAGGAAGGTGGAGGTAGAGAGTCTAAGCTAGGAGAGCTTTCCTCAAAGTGAACACTCCTCTCAATGAACACCTCATGTGTCTCAGGATCCATCAATCTATATGCCTTAACACCCTCAGGATATCCAACAAATATGCAAGGCCGACTCTGAGGTTCCAATGCCTTGCGTTTCTGTGTAGGTATGCGAGCCCATGCTGGACACCCAAAGACTCTGAAATGTCTCACAATCGGTTTCCTACTAGCCCAAGCCTCAAAAGGAGTAATATCTTGCAAAGCTTTGTGAGGAACCCGATTCTAGATGTGTGTGGCACAACTGATAGCCTTTGCCCAAAAGGCGGGATCAAGAGAACGTGCATGTATCATATAGCTAGCCATTTCTTTGAGAGTTCTATTCTTGCGTTCTGTAACCCCATTCTGCTATGGAGTGTATGTGACAGAATGCTGAAGATCAATCCCCTCAAATGTACAAAAATCCTCAAGTCTTTTGTTCACATATTCCCTTCCATTATCTGTATGGAGAATCTTGACCACTTTCCTGGATTGCTTCTCCACACGAGTCTTGAAGCCCTAAAATCTGTCAAATACTTCACTCTTATGAATAAGAAAGTAGACCCAAGTGAAGCGGGAGTAGTCATCAATGAAGGTGAGGACATAGCAAGCCTTTCTAAATGAAGGTGCTGGAAATGGACCTGCTACATCGCTGTGAACAAGTTGAAGAACTTCCAAAGCTCTCCAAGCTTTCCCCTTATCAAACTTCTCCTCAGGATGCTTGCCCATGGAACAACCTGAACATACACCCTCTGAAAAACTGATTCGAGGTAGACCTATGACCATGTCTTTAGTGCTGAGTTGCTAAAGATAGCAGTAGTTGAGGTGACCAAACTGCTCATGCCATAGCTTACTTTCTGAATTTGAATGAGTAAGCAAGGCCCTAGAAGGTGAACTTGGCACAAAGTGGGAGAATGAATAAAGCCTTGAGTTGTCATTGACTTGTCCCACTACTACCAAGGCATCATCATCAAGTTCCTTTACCACAATTGAATCTGGTGTAAACTCAACCTTTTTCCCATTCCCATAGTGAGTGATTTGGTAGAGAGAGAGAAGGTTGGTAGACAAGTTAGGAACATAGAGAACATTCTCAAATGTTCCATCATCCATGTCAACTGAACCTTTCCCTTCAACCTCTACTTGTGTATCATCACCTATGTAAATGTGAGGTACTTTAGATGGCTCCAATGAAGAAAACTGCTCCTTTGTAGAACCCATGTGATATGAAGCACTCGAGTCACGTATCCATTGCTATGAAGAACTTGTTGTAGCCACAAACGCTTGCCCTTTTACCTTAGACTGTGAGGAAAAGGAAGGGGATGAATCCTTCTTTGTGTAGGCAGATAGCAAGTTGATGTTATTTTTCTTAAGAAGATTGGTTAACTCATCAACTTGCTTTGTGTGGCATCGATGCTCATCATGACCATACTTCTTGCAATATGCACAAGTTGGTTTATCATTCTTAGGTGGTGTCCCCTTCTTGGAAGAGGATGAAAAATTGCCTTGTGATGGAGAGGATGATTGTCCTTTTTCCTGGTGTGGCTTAGACTTGGATTGCTTCTTCTTCTTGTTGGAATCTTTGCCTTGACTTCCTTGATTCCCTTGATTAGCTACCAAAGCCTTGGTCTTTGAAGACTTGAGAAGCCCCATGTTCAACAACTTAGATTGTTCCAACATCAACATTTCTGTGAAAGCATCAAATGAAGGCATAACATAGGAACTCCCCACTATCAAACGATGAGTTTGGAAGCTAGACATAAATGTTGCATATTCTGGTGCAAGCTTGTCCAACAAGTTGAATATCAACTTAGCATCCTTTTTGTCAATTCCACAATCCTTAAGCTTTGCTCTTAGCTTATTTGCTTTGGTGACATAATCTTGGATTGTATCAAATTTCTTGGGATCCAAGTTGGTGAGCTCATTGTCAATCTTATAGCCTTTGATTTCATCAACTTGACCATATAATTTCTGAAACATATCCCAAGCATCTTTGATTGTAGTACACTTTTCAATATGAAAGATGAGATCATCTGATACATACTTGCACAAAGTTCCAAGAGCAATGCAATTATTAGTGAGCCATTCTAATTAAGCATTAGGATTAGCCTTAGGATCAGGTGGTGCTACTATTGTTCCATCTATGTAATGCGTGAGACCCTTTTCCATTAATTTACTCGATACTTTAATTTTCCATGATGCATAATTATGTGGAGTTAAAGGTGGAAATTTATGAGGACTCATTGCAACAAAAATGAAAGAGCACAAAGAGAGGCACAATCACACAAGACACCCCCCCAAATTCACTCAATCAAAGAACCACCCCAAAAGTGATGATTTGGCACTTTATAATTAGTGCGTATACAATGGGCCACTTACAAAAAATGGCAAAGTGGGCTTCTGATTACAATTTTACAACTACCTCAATAAGGCCAAAAGAGACTCAAACTAATAATGCAAGAGATCTAAACTAAGATCCAAGAACTTTACAAGTACCTAATAGGCCAAATAAGACCAATATCTTAAAGTACAACTTCCACTCAAAATCTCTAAAATCTGATCATAGATTATGAAAGTAGACAAAAAAACATGCACTTTCAAACTGAACGGTACCTGAAAAGGAGGTCGTATGAGCTCAAACAAGGCCTTTGAAGTTGTAGAATTGAGGATTGGACATGTACAGCTGAGAGAATCCAAAAATTCCAAAAACCCTGTGTACCAAAATCAGAAAATAACCACACCACTGCATAGATCAAGAAATTTTAGCCCATTTGAAAAAAAGTTGCACTAAAAAAGGAGCAAAAATGAGCAAGATATGGCCTTTCAAAGTTGAACTGGAAAACTGAAAAGCTCAATGAAGAGGGGGTCAAAAAATTTCAAAAGTCTGCTGATGTGGCACTAACATCAGCAAATGACGAGCTTAAATTTGATGCCTGTTTGGTCGTCACAAAAAATTCACCCCCTTCATGGCATCCGTACTATACGGAGAGGCTGATGTGGCAGTCTGCGTCAGCTCTACGTGGCAGGTGACGTGGCTGTGTCTTATGTGTCCATGGGCCAGGGGCCTCCTGCGACATGGCGAATGTGGGTCACCGGTTTAAAAGACTACCAGCGGGAGGGAAGTGTCACTGGGAGGAGAAGGGTGGCGAGACATTGCCGGCCGCTAGAGGGCCGGGCCAGCGGGAGGCGTCGATGCCGGAGGGCTGGTGGGCATTGTGACTGTGTGGCAGGAAGTTTGACTACATAAGACTTCCATAATGGTCTATGAAGGTGAGTATCATATGCTTGACCATGTGTGTGTGGGACCTTTGGTTTTTGAAACAAAGATGATGGTGATTCGGGTACCATATGTGGTCCTCTATTTCCTCCACTCTTAGGCCTCCTTTGGTCCATGTTAGAGTGAGGTTGTTGCAAAGGCCTATGTTCCATTATTTGAGACATGTCAAAATCATGAGGGATCTTTGCTCCACTTTGTGCCATCATTTGTAAGAATTATTGTCTATCCCTCCTCATTATTTCCTCAACCAATTGATTGAAATGGGGATTCATAATGGATTCTTCCACATCTACCGAATGTATTGAAAAGTTGTCCATATTGTCATTGTGTGTGGCATTGTTGTTTGTAGTGTCCATGTTCTCAACATTTGGAATGTTTCTATAGGCATCCATGTCAGGCAATGTAGTATGATCAGAATTGAAAAAGATATCATTGTCATACTCATAAGAACTCATGTTTGCGAACTCTTGAGCCTCTTTAGTTTCTCTTCTATATTTTTGAAGATGGGTTTCAACCATGAACCAGGTATTGATCGAGATGTGTGAGACTAGATGAAAAATGGAAAAAGTATAGAAGACCAAGAGTTGAATGGAACGTAAATGAATCTGAGGTGTACTTGCAATGTCCAAAGTGTAAGACCAAGTATGTATGTAGTAGAGTAGGTGTGACTTCCAAAGAGAGGATAGTTTCTCTTGATGAGGTAAGTTGACCTTGACTCTAAGTAAGACCAAATGAGACCCAAAGGTAAGAAACCTTGATGAGGAACCACTTAGCAAAGTGTTGTTGTATGTAGTGTGTTGACAAAGTATGATGAGGACAAGCAAGTGACCTTTTGACTCAAGTTTAGACAAATGTGAATGTAAAGTGAGATGTGAAGCAATGATGGACTTTGTGAGACCCCAAGACAAGTTGAATGCTAAACGAAACCCTGGAGAAATGACCTGGGAAGCTCAAGAATTCTGAAACTGACTGTGTTTGTTTGTTGGACTGTAACAGTTTTTTTTTTTTCCAATTCTGAACACAGACGCGCCTGTATACTTCATAGACGTGGTTTCCTAACATAGACGTGGCTCTATAAAACACAGATGCATTTCTAAGATTTTGTGCAAAGTGTAATGTTTATTCTGGGAACACAGACACGATTTTGCCCTTCACAGACACGGTTATACAACACAGACGCTATTATGTCAGACACAGACGTGTTTTTGCAAAATTTGTGCAATTTTTTTTCTATCTGTGAAGTTGTTTTGTTGTGACCAAAATCTGATTGTTTGACTATTTTTCGTGACAAGAGGACATAGTGCTGATGAAGACCCAATGTTTGCAAGTGTCTAGACTCAAAAATGACTCCAATAAAAGTGTGTTGTTTGATGTAAAAAAATGTTTTGCATACACTTGAAGACACAAAAGACACAATGTTTTTCTATTTGGTCTTGAATGTTTTGAATGTTTAACATAAGTCAAGCACAATTCTTATGGCTGGCCAAGACAATAGTTGTTGATCCCACATGGGGTTTTACCTTCGAAGCTACGCTATTCAGAGCGGATACTTAGATGCTTGACCTCACTGGCTCCACCCTCGGCACTCACTTCTCGGGTCAGCCAAGCATCAGTCCCCATGAAAACTCCCCATGGTGAACTTTGTATCTCTACTAAGAACCATATGTGTCTAGGCCACTACCAGAGGTCCGACCTCCTGCCCCAACAACTAGAAGTATTTGGGCTTCTAAAACAAAATGGTGCTAGTAAGGGCATCTGCTCGTGTGGCCATACATGCGGCACTTTCAGCTCTGTAAATACAGAAGGCTCCTAGCCGGTAGGGGTTACGACCTACAACTGATCAAATAAATTTGATCAAATGGGTTTATGGGGAGACATAGTGTCTGTATGAACTAATTAGCACTCGTTATCTAGAGTTTTCACCATGAATATAATTATTTATAGTGGTTTGGAAGAAGATGGCTTTTCTTTTGCTACCACTTGGGTCATTCTCTTCTCACTAGTAGTCCTAATGACCACACGAGAAGATAGGCCCTCTAAAGATTAAACAAAAAGAGCCTATTGCTCAAGATACAAAAGACAATGATTCAATTTTAGTGCACCAATTGAAGTGTTTTCTAGTCTATGAAAACAAGGCACAAATAAAAATCCAAAAACCCTTGCCAAGGACCTGCAACAAAGAGTTGTTAGTAGTTTGGATTGTTTCAAATAATCACCCCTTCCTGCAAGCACATAAGTTAGGTAAATTTTAAACCCAAAAGACTTTGTGAAAATAGGGGCCTTCAACCAAATGATTTTGCTTTTAAGACAAGCTGCACCAATTTCGTTAGCTAGATCTGAAAATGTTAGCTTCAAAATAAACCAGATCTGAAACCCTAAAATCAAAATCCAAAACTGAATCAATAAAACCCAAAATTTGAAACTGTTGAACGAAGATGCGATTACCCTCAACACAGATGTGACTTCGTGACACAGATGCAGTTCTGTGAGGCACAAATGCGACTGTAGAATGCAGACGCGATTTCAGGACACAAACATGGTTAAAAACACCATAGACGTGACTTAATAACACAAACACGCTTTCCTGGAACCTGCAAAATAAAATATTACCAGTAACATAGACGTGATTCCAGATGTCGCAGACGCGCCACAAAAACAAAAATGCGATCTGAAAGTGCGCAAATGCGGGAATATAAAAATACTGCCGAAAACGTCAGATCTGCAACTTCAAAATACAAAATCTGCAACAAGGATGTTAAATGCAAAAGGGACAAGAGTCCCATCGGGCGTGCCAAAATGTATATGGTGAAAATGGATTACAATAATAACGATATTGAAAGGCTAAATGAATTCAACCACAAAAACCCTAGCCTAACAACAACAAAGATCCACCATAACATATGAAGATTACCTAAGACAATGCAAATCAAATGAAATCACAAAGATTATACTTTCACATGTCCAATAGGGTTTTGATCTCCATTCTTCCTATCTCCATTGATCTTGCTTGATATATTTGCTCTCAGATTTTATGTGCACAAGAGCTCAACAAAGAACAGAATGTGGTTGCAAGTAGGATCGTAGTGTTGTCAAGTGCATAAATTGATTCATTAGAATGAATGATTAGGGTTTGATAATGAAGAAAGCATCTCCTTATATAGAAGACACAATAAGAAATGGAGGGATAAGATTGAGAGGTGTAAAAGGAGGTCGGCTATAATTAGAGGGTAGGTAAAAGAAATATTAAAATAATGAAAGGGGTAGGTAGTGTAAGAATTAAGAGATGAATGGCATGTGTCATGGGTAGAAAAGGTTAATGAATTAATTAATTAAATAAATATTTATTTAATTAATAGAAGAAATGGGATCAATTAAATAAATAAGATATTTATTTAATTTAGGAAAAGGATAATTTAAATAAATAAATGTATTTATTTAAATGAGAAATAAGGCTAGAAGAGGATAAAAGAATTAATTAAATAAATAAGGATTTATTTAATTAATAGAAGAATTAAGCTTAGATAATTAAATAAAGAAAATATTTATTTAATTAGACATGACAATTTTGGGTGTCTACAATTGTAATAGATTTTTATTGTGAGACTGGATCAGATCAGTAGACTCTAGCATCATTTCTCACCAAGGATTTTCCCATCTTGGGTTTTCCTCATACATACTGGTGTCATGTGATGTCCCTTTGTGTGAATACATTTGTGTTTAGTCTCCTTACTAATCGATAAGCCTGTATTTAGCTAGATCTATTAATTAGTTTACTTTCATAAGGATAGTTAAAGGGAAAAATTTGAGAACTACTGATTCACCCTCCTCTTAGTGGTGCATTATGTCTAACACTCTACCCAAACTGGTTTCTCTTCTTTCTTTTCCTCTTCTGTCACTTTGTGTTCTGGTTTTGTTTCCAACTTCTCATCTGATAGAATTCTCTTTTGCTTGTCTATTCTCAGCTAACAATACCTTGCTATGTGACCAAAATTTTGACACTTATAGCATTTCACATTAGCACTATAAGATGTACTCAATGCATTCTTGTAGGACATTTTCATATTACTCCTACATTCATAACTCTTCTAACCAAACTCATTGCAATTATAACATGTGGCATTTGTGCTTTGTAATCAAGCAAATGAGTTTCTACTCTCAAAACTAGGGTTGACATTCATTTTCCTACAATCTGTCATTCTATGACTAAACTTATTACACTGGTGACAATAACCATGAAAATTTGGAAAATACTAGTTAGGTTGTCTTGAACCTACAAACGATTGCCTTACTAGTGGTCTTACTTGTTGGTATTCTACACTCTTATGAGAATAGTTGATGTTGTCATTGATGACAACCAACTAACAACCAACTGGTATTCATCTAGTAAGTCATCGACAGTTACGGGCACTGACAATAGACATCTACATACATCGGCAGACACTTCACTGGTAGTGGCAACAATGCATACCAGCACCCCAGCCGACAAGGAATAAACTTTTGTTTATTGTATTTAAATGTAATTATATTTTGTAAAAGCTAACATGGCATATTGTAAAAGACTCATATATATCTATGAGATCTTATAGGTCATTTTAGAGAAGTAAGGATGCATGGAGAGAATATGTATGGAAGTATGAAAATTGTGTATAAGGTGATATAGTTGACAGCGAAGGTTTTGGTAATGTAATTAGCTTAAACCGATACTAAACCTGGCATAGTTGATGTTGATTTGAAGCAGTACATTGTATTAGATTTCATAATCCACTTTTGTAGTTAGTGTGACTCTTATTGAGAATTGTGCTCTAGGCAGTTGGCCTTCCTGCATGTGCAGGCCCCTCATTGTAAGTAATATTTATTCATTGTCTAGTGAGTGAATATTGTGGGTCACAAAATCCCACCAAAGTTTTTCCCACACCAGGTTTCCTCATTAAATATATTGTGTTATGGTGTGTTCTCTATGTTGTCTCTATTATTCTTATTTGTTGCATTAATTCTTATTTACCGGTACACTATTTTGGGATATAAAGTTCTTAACAAGTTTAAATATTTTGCTAACCAGTTAGATACCGATTCAACCCCCCTCCCCCCCCCCCCCATTAGTATCTTTGGGACTATCAATAATCCTAACAATTTGTATTAAAGCCTAGTATTCTATTTTCAAAACCCTAACAGCTTGAGGAAGATTCTAACACCGGTATAGATGGAGAACTTACGAAAATAATTGGAAGAATCTCTTGTAGATTATGATGTAGAGAAGTTGAAGAATATCAAACTTGAAAATGATCTGAGGACCTCACAGGAATTCACTCAAGGACTTTAGGAGAATCTTACTAATGATAATGATCAAAAGAAATGAATTTCATGAGAAGATGCATAATGATAATGATGAAAAGGAAACTCTTAATGAACTTGTGACCAAGTTGAGACAAGAAAATAGTACTATGAAGAATGAAATGCAAAATATGACTATGAGGTTTTGTAAATACATTGAAGACAAAAAGAAGAATGAAGATGACTTGACTAGGAGACTCAATGATGCTGGAAATAAAAATCTAAGACTCGGTCATGAAAATGATATGTTGAAGATAGATTTGATTAACATGCAACATGATAAAACTAAACTTATGAGACAAAAGGGAATTCTGGAAAATGAGTTGGCTACTGCAAATCAACACAAAGAGAAATTCAAGAAAAGTTCAGAGGAACTTGATGATATGCTGAAAACTCAGAAACCAAATGGAGATACTAATGGACTTGGATTTGAAGTTGGAGAAAGTTTCGGTAGTGCAAACAATCATGATCACAGTAAACTGGTAAGACAACCTAATGCTTACAAGTTTAATGGAAAATGTTTCAATTGCAACAAATATGGTCATAAAGCAAATCAATGTAGATTTAGAAACAATCAGAACATTAATGCACGCACCGTTCAATATTCCAAATGCATCAAAGTTGGTCATAATTTAGAAAACTATAGAATGAATGTGAAATGTTATGTTTGTGTAAGATATGGACACTTATCTAATCAATGCAGAACACAAACTGGCATAGGATATGGAAAAGCTATTCAGAGGAATAATGTGACTTGTTATACTTGTAACAAAATTGGACATATTGCAATATTCTGTAGAAGTAAGACTTCACCGACAAATAATAAAGGATCCAATTTGAAAGGCAAAGAAAAGATAGACAAGGTAAAGCAAGAATTTTCAAAACAATGGATTAAGAAGACAGATCAGAATGTTGATGAGACTATTTCTTCACTAGTAGAATAGAGTAACCCTCCACTGATAGGAGATTCTTCATCCAACTGAGAAGTAACCCTTTGGGGTTATTGTAGCAAATTGAATATCATACAAATTACCCTTAGTCCATGGTGAGAGGATAGATTTCTTCTTTATCGGAAGATGTGTTAAGTTTTCACTTAACCGACGAGCATTTAATGTAGTTGTTGAGAGAAAAGTCATTATAAATCATCAGATTTCCCTCATTTTTGATTCACCAAGCATTCAAATTAGTAGAAAGCACAAAAAAGAGCTAAGGCATTCAAGGTGAAGGTGTGAAGTGATTTCTTTCAAGCATTCAGGTATTGTCAAGGAGCTAAAGGTATTTTTCAAATGGCTTCTTCTTCTGCTCCCGAATTTATTGTGAACCCTACTATCACAAAAAATGTAAAATGCCCTAGGTCCATGTTGAAGATAATTCCTGAAGTATCTAAGGAAGATGATTCCATAGGTGCATTTTCAAAAATTCCTAAAGGTGTAGCTTATGCTAAAGACCATAGGATTTATATTCATTGCAACATTGAAGAATTAGGTTCTAAGGAATTGTTGAAAATTTTTAGAATGGTAATTTGTGATGAAAATGGCACCATTAAACATGAACACAAGATTGTGGAGACTTTAGGTTTTGTTGAAATATTGAATATCCCTAAACTTCTGAAAGAAGTAGTGAGAATTGTCCTAAGTAGAGCACATGGAGAATTTCTATGGTTGGATTATGTTTGCAAATTTACCTGGCAAGTAATTAGGGCATTAACTAGTTTACCCTCAACTGATAGTAGACCAGACAAAACAAAGAAAGTCCCTAACAACAAAGTAATGACCCTAACTGGAGCAACATCAGACAGTAGATCACTAAGAGTGAATGACATCAAAGACATGAATGTGAGATTCATAAGTATGATACTTGGTTACAAGACTACACATGCAAACAGACTTAATTCAGTCTCTAGTCTTTGCATTAATAGTGCTTATGAAATGGTCAAGAACAATGCAATGATTGATGTGTGTGAATGGCTGAAAGATGAACTCATTGATAATTTGAAAAAGATTAAAGGAGATAAGAAAGGGACATTTCTCTTTGGTAATCTTTTAGTATGCTTAATGTTGTACTTCACTAAGGAAATTCCCGATATAGGACCAAAAGACTTTGGATATGAAATACTGGTAGGAAAACAATTACATGAAGCTTTTACCGGCATGGGAACTGTAAAAGACAACAATATAACTAAATACTTTTAAGCTTTTCAAGCTAAAATGAAAACTAGAGAAAGACTAACATAGAGTGTAGTGGACAAATATGATAAAGAAATTTGTTTTTCCATCAAAAAGGATGAGACATGGATGGAAGTTGTACTTCCTAGGACTGTATGGGTAACTGAAATGGGCTATGAGGTAGATCTCAACATTATTGAGACATATGCAAAAGCTTTGTTAGATGCACCAAGAGAACCAACATAACAAGTCTTTGGTAGTGCTAAAACTATTTAGAGTGGTGTGAAAACAATGAAGCAAAGGAATAAAAGAGAAAATTATATTAGGGATGCATCAAAGAAGGTACAGGAAATCAAAGAAAATGTTATGAACTTCACTAGGATAATGCCTAGTGAGCTGGAAGGACTACAACCAGAGGCACACATTTCACCGGTTGGCACATCTTCTGACAGTGAGATACCATCTGAATTCAAAAGAGGTGAGAGGAAGAGAAAACCTTCACTAGTACCCTCTCCTTCACCCAAAAGAACAACAACTTTAAGGAAGAAACAACAGGTAGTAGGGGAACCGGCCAAGAAACTAACTCCCAAGAAGAAACAGAAACCGGTCATACCTTCATTAGATGATTTACTAAATGAAATAACTGATGATGGTAATTTGGCTAATGTGAGTAAATTGTATAACACATTTAAAGATTCAGATAAGGAAAGCATTGAGAACAGTATAATTTTACATCTGGATATATACAAAATGGTTTTAATTGAAATAGTGGATGGTTTACCTAATGAACTATATAGAAGATTAGATGCAAAAAGGATTGCAGTGATGGAATTGGATAATAAACTAAAAGTTGAAAACTTCTAGTTGTACATCCAGTTAAATCAAAAGAGGAAATTGATGATCTAATTTGTGAGGCTAACAGATCCATTTTTGCTAGTGGTCACTGGCAAGTAAGTTTGATGGCAGGTAGAGTAAATGAGATTGTAGAGGAGACTGCTAATAAATAGGATATATTTTTTGTGGAAAAAGAAAAACAAGAGGAAATGAACCAGCCAAAGAAAACATTCAAGGCATATCAGAAGGATAAGGATAAAGGGAAAGGTAAAATTGGTGGTATTCCAAACATCAAGATCACTAACAATTACCACCACCTTTGGATACTGCATAGAGACATATTGTTGATCCACCAGTTACTGGCAGTGAAGGTATCACACATGATAACACTAATATTGAATCTAAAATACTATTCACCATGAATGTGGATACTTAGAAAGTGAATATTGTTGTGGATAAGGAAACTACAGAGGTTAAGGATGATAATGGCAACATTGCTGAAAAACCGGTAGAGCTTGTTGAGGTTGAGATCCCAACAGAGCAATCATTACAAATAGAGAAACCATTGGATACTGGGAAGAATACTGAAGGTATAGATTTTGGCATAGAGAAACCTACCGAGTTTGAGACACTGACAGTTGAGTATATAGAGAAATCTACTAAAGCAAAGGTACATATTGAAGTAGAGAAACTGACAATCACTGAGACACCTAAAATATCAGACAAACCTTTACTAGTTGAAATGCAAACTCAAACTGATCCACCAGAGGTCAACATAAGAAAAATGGCTACAAATGTTGGAAGCACAGATGTAATTAAGGTAATAGGTCAGACATCCGGCACTTC
Organism: Cryptomeria japonica; assembly: GCF_030272615.1. Classification (NCBI taxonomy): domain Eukaryota; kingdom Viridiplantae; phylum Streptophyta; class Pinopsida; order Cupressales; family Cupressaceae; genus Cryptomeria; species Cryptomeria japonica. Next base: position 611,586,653 of record NC_081408.1, on the reverse strand, counting down.
ATCAAGTGAAATCAAACCTACTAATGTAACAGAGGTACTCCTGGATTCAATCAAGAAGATAACAAATTGTAATGCATTGTCCTACAAGGCAATTGATGACACCATACCAATTCTTAAATTGATTGCACCAAAATATAACATAGATCATGTAAAGGATTCTTTAGGTAAATTGGACACATTGTCCAAATTCATTGCTGACAATGTAATAATGGTTGATAAAGTGAATGAGGAAATCTTTAAAGAGAAAGTTGAAAAGGAGAAGGATAAATTCTTTGAGGACACAATAAAGAAGTACACAGAACACATGTATACACTATTACCGACATTGAACACTACAATGTTGGAATACAAAGAGTTGTACAGAGAAACATGCAAACCACATCTTTTGACAAATGACATAGAAAAGGAGATCAATGGAGTACATAAAGAGATAGATGACATAGCTGATAACATAATTGGCTCATCCAAACCTATATCAGTTATTGAGCAAGAAATAGAAGGTTTTCAAGAGAAATTGGAGACATTTGAGAAAGAAAAGGCAAGGATTAAGTCAAATGCCAGAGAACTTAAATACAAACTTGGTCCTAAGTTGGAAAATCTAATCTCTCTAAGAAATGAAATCTCTAAGGCATTACTTCAAGGAGAATTATCACTAGAAGAGCACATGCATCATCTCACCAACACAGTCCAACAGACTCAGGCAACCCTGAATGACGATAATAGATTTATGCAAAGTCTTAATTTGGTTTTGGAAGATATATTCTAGATTGTAACCAACTAGCTACAAACTTTGAGGTGACATTTTTACACTCATTTGACTATTTTTTACTACCTCTATCATTGATGTCAAAGGGGGAGTAGTGGAGAGAGAAAAATGATTATTAGAGAGAGATCATTTTCTCAGGGGGAGCACATCTTTTTGGTAACTTTTTGGACTTTGATTTTTGGAATAGTTTTTGGATTTTTCTCATGAGTGTTGCCATCAATGCCAAAGGGGGAGATTGTTGGCATTCTACACTCTTACGAGACTAGTTGATGCTGTCATTGATGGCAACCAATTGGAAACCAACTGGTATTCATTTGGTAAGCCACCGAAAATTACCGGCACTGGTAATAGACATCTACATACACCGGCAAACACTTCACTAGCAACAACAACAATGCATATCGGCACCCCAACCGACAGGGAATACATTTTTATTTATTGTATTTAAATGTAGTTATCTTTTGTAAAAGCCGACATGGCATATTGTAAAAGACTCATATATATCTATGAGATCTTTTAGGTGATTTTAGAGAAGTAAGGATGCATGGAGAGAATATGTATGGAAGTATGAAAATTTTGTATAAGGTGATATAGTTGACAACGAAGGTTTTGGTAATGGAATGAGCTTAAACCGGTATTGAACCTGGCATAGTTGATGCTGATTTGAAGCAATATAGTGTATTGGATTTCATAATCCACTTTTGTAGTTAGTGTGACTCTTATTGAGTAGTGTGCTCTAGGCAGTTGGCCTTCCTCCATGTGTAGGCCCCTTATTGTAAGTAATATTTATTCATTGGCCAGTGAGTGAATATTGCAGGTCACAAATTCCACCAAGGTTTTTCCCACACTAGGTTTCCTTGTTAAATACCTTGTGTTATGTTGTGTTCTCTATGTTGTCTCTATTATTCTTATTTGCTGCATTAATTTTTATTTTCCAGTACACTCTCTTGGGATGCAAATTTCTTAACAAGTTTAAATATTCTGCTAACCAGTTAGATACTGATTCATCCCCCCTCTCATTATCTTTGGGACTATCAATAATCCTAACATTCCTTTCGTGTTTCTAACTCTTGTGAATCCTTCATGATAAATACTTACCTTTCTCCTTGGATTTGCATGTCGGTGCATTGAGTATGGTCTCTGGTTCATTGATTGAGTATACCAGTTTGTGTGGCCGTTTCTAGAAGCATCTACATATGTCTTCTTGTCGGTATCCTTTCTTACCATGAATGTCTTCTTCTCTTCACCTTCATTTGAATAAGTGAATTATATTTCCTTATCGGATGTGTCTTTGTTGTTTGAACTTTGACCTTCTTGATAACCTAAGCCACTGCTATCTTTGGATTACTTTTGTTTGCTCAACATCTTGTCTAGGGCTTCAATGTTGCCTTCATATTTGCTTCTCACTTTTAGTTCTTTTCGACTTCTCTCTAAGTCATTCCAAAGTTTCACTATTTATGCTTCTAGATTCTGATGTTCCTTTTCCTTTTCACTCAGACTGGTACTACTGACTTCACACATCCTCTTGGCCTCTTCCAGATTCTGTAGCCCTTTTTACCTTATTTAAGTCTCTTCTTGTTTTCTTTAGATCATCTAAGGAACTAATGAGATCTGCTTCAAGATCTACTTCTCCTTATTGTTGTTCCTCTACTTATTCTTTAGGTACCAGAACCTCTTGAGCCATGAAAAGGTTTTCTCTAACTTCATCTCCACTACAATAGTCATTTGACGCACTTTCCTCATCTGTGGTATCATTTTCATGAGTGTAAAGACTTCTCTTCTTTTGGTAGCCTCTTCTACCATGTTAGTAGACATTCTTCTTCCTATCCTTAATATATGATCTACTATCACTTGATTGATCATCTTCATTCTTATCACCATAAGGATATTTAGTAGCAAAATGTCCAATCTTTTCGTAGTTGAAACATTTCAAAGGCAGCTTGCCTTTGTATTTGCCTAAACAAGTCTTGAGTCTTCTGACAAAGTTTGTCATGGTGTCATCAGAGTCTTCACAAGTTGCATCATGAGTAGATTCTTCTTTTCATTTTCTTGATGTCTTGAATGTATCTTCTTTCTTCACAACATCAGTATTGGCAGTCCTCATCTCATAAGTAGTTAGGGAGCCATACAACTCACCCATTGTAAAGACTTTTAGATCTTTTTCTTCTTCTATTGTTGAGACCTTTGTATCATACTTAGATGTAAGAGATCTAAGTACTTTCTTCACTACCACCTCATCTTTTATTTCTTCTCCAAGCCCTCTAATAGTTTTTGTTGTTTCATCAACCCTATGGAGATAGTCAGAAATCTCAATAATTTATAAAGTAAATGCAATTTAATCTAACTTAAAATTAATGCCAGTAAACCAAACTTAAGTGCTGGTAAAATAGATTAATAGTTATAGCAGTACCGGTTTAAGTTAATGCATAAAATAGAAAGAGAAACAACATCCACAACACATAACACAAAGATTTTGATGTGAAAACCTATTAAGGGAAAAACCATAGTGAGAAACCTTACCCACAATTAGATGATACTACTGCAGATAGTATGTGTATACAAATGGGGTCTGCACATGCAGGAAGGTCAATCGCCTAGAGCTCACTTCTCAATCACAAAATAGGAGACACACTGACTACACAATTGGATGGTTAAATCCAATGATTATGTACTACTCAAAATAGCATCTCCAATGCTGGATTCAGTACTGGTTAAGCTCTGAACATGAGATTCAAAACATCTTGATAACCTTCCTTCAACCTTAAAATAATGTATGCATGATTCACTCAAGGATCTTCTTATTTATGCTCTTCAATATCCACACTCACTCATGATTACCACAATCTTCAATAAGATATTACAATCATATATACAAAACCTAGGACCGAATGAATAGGTTGGCTCACTAAAGATATTACAATTAAATTAATTGCAAATGAGTCTTGATGTGATACAACATGTTGTCTCAATACATTTACCACACTAACCAATCAATAAAACAATCTCTATGATGTGTCATGTTGATGTGTAATAGATAACATGTACCGGTCCATAACCTAGACCTATTTGCCGGTAAAGGAAAATTTGTCAACCCAATTAGATCAACAAGTAAAAAACCAAAACCAAACTTCCAATCCATGTCTTTGACATAACCAAATGATCTCCAAGATGTCATCGTTGTCAGTGAACCATATAACCTGCTGGTGAACATATACCAGTGACTATGCATAAGCCACTAACCATAATATGACCATAGTGGCAAATCAATAATGTAGACCTCCAAGAAGACAAGTGTTGACTTCAATGAAAAAACCAATGCAACACATGATGAAACCATCCAAAATACCAACAATCTCCTCCTTTGGCATTGATGGCAACAATAGATGGAAAAACATCTAAGTGCCAAAAATAGAATGACAAAAACAGAAAACCAAACAATCTCTCAAAGATAGATCAGTACAAAGTTCTATAATGAAAATAGAAACCAAAAGTATATCTCTCCCCTAATAAATAATCTCTCGCCAAATACAAATTTTTTCCATAGATATCTCTCCCCCTTTGACATCAAATGCTAAAGCAGTTTAAGAAACAAAACATAACATTCTACCAACTACTCCCCCTGAGAAGTCTCTCTCCTCCATCAAAGCTAGAAAAAAGATTTTTCTATTAGTTCCTACCGGTTTGATGCCAATCTTCAACATCTAAGTCTCTGGCAGTGGGGAAATTACCCCAAGATTCTCTCTGAGATATTCAAATGTTTCCTTAGGCAAAGGCTTTGTAAAGATATCTTTAATTTTCTCTTTAGTATTCAGATCAACCAATTAAACTTCATTTTCTTCAACATTCTCTGTCATAAAATTATACTTAATAGAAACATGTTTTGTCTTAGAGTGAAATACCTTATTCTTTGATATATCAATTGCTACTGAATTATCACAATAAATGATGATTGGTTCTTTGCATTTTATCTTTATATCCTTCAACATTTGCTTGATCCATAATACCCGAGTACAATTAGATGCTACTGCAACATATTCTGATTATGCTGTAGATAATGACGTACAAGTCTTCTTCTTGCTTATCCATGAAATCAATTTGCTACCAAGAAAGAATACATCACCAGTGGTACTATTTCTATAATCTACATCTCCTGCCCAATTTGCATCAGTGTATGCACATAAATAAAAAATTTCATCTTTAGGATACCATAAACCAAGATTTGTTGTCCCTTGTAGGTACTGAAAAATTCTTTTAGCTACTGATTCATGATTTTCTTTAGGATTGCCTTGAAATATAGATACAATACATATTGCATTCATTATATCAGGTCTTGTTTGTGTTAAATAGAGTAAACCTCCAATCATAGATTTGTACCTTGTCAGATTAATAGGAGTTGAATCATCCTTCAATGTCAATTTATCAGTTGTAGTCATAAGAGTACTTAACGGTTTGGAAATTTCCATACCAAATTTCTTCAAAAGTTCCTTCAAGTACTTTGTTTGACATATGAATATACCTTTATCTGTTTGTGAAATCTGCAAGCCTAGAAATTTTTTTATCTCTCCAATCATAAACATTTCAAATTCTTCCTGCATCTTGTTAGCAAAGTCCTTACATAATCCATCTTCACCTCCAAAAATAATATCATCTACAAAAACTTCAATAACCAAAATATCATCATTGGTAACTTTGTAATACAAATTGTTGTCAACATTACCTTTTGTGTAACCAAGCTTCAAAAGATATTTATCCAATCTAGCATACCAAGCTTTGGGAGCTTTCTTCAAACCATATAAAGCTTTCCTTAACTTAGAAACCATATCCTTATTATTTGTCAAAGAAAATCCATCAGGTTGTTCAATGTAAACTTCTTCCTCAAGATCTCCATTTAAAAATGCACATTTTACATCCATTCTTGAACTGTAATTGAAATCATTTTTCAACTAACTGACCAACACTCAAAAGATTATGCTTTAAACCTTCTACATAATAAACATTGTTAGTATTGTTCTTACCATCCAAAGATATAGTGCCTTTTCCTTTGATTAAACAAGCTTTATTATCTCCAAACCTTACTAGAGCTCCATGAATTTCTTGAAAAGATAAGAATTTGTTTTTATCACATCATATGATGTGCACATCCAGAATCTATAATCTATTCATCTTTTTCTTCAATGTTTGCTGCCAGTGCCTGCTCTACCGGTTTGACAATAGGTGTCAGTTCATATTTTTTTATTGCAACAAAAGCCCATTCATTATCTGCTGGATCTTCATCTGAATCATCTGTAACACCTTCTTCTGCATAGTAACATGACTTATCTTTGTTTTTCTTAAATCTATATCTCTAATATTTAGGGTTAGGCTTATATGATCTTTTTGCTTCCTCCCTTAGTCTAGCATGTCTATCAGGACATCTAGAAGCCATATAACCAACTTTATTGAAATTAAAAACATTTGAAAGGTGCTTTACCTTCATACTTACTTCCCATTGGACCTTTAGGCATTTTCCTTGCAAATAGTGCTTCAAGTTCTTCAAACTCATCATTTTCTCTCCTCATATCCTCAAGTTCTCTTGCATAAAGTGTTTTCCAATCAGTTTTGTCCAATGATGATGATGCTAATGATGATGATGATGCTTTAAAATCTAAATTAGTCATTATAGTAGCAACAAGACCAAATTCCTCAAGTTCGAATGCTAAAATTTTTCCAACTAAAGTATCTCTAGAAATTGAAGTATTAGGCATGGTTCTCAATTCATTAATAGCAATCACTTTCATTTTGTATGCCGGTGGAAATGCTCTTAAAAATTTAGACACAATTTCATCTTCACTTAAGGATCCTCCACAACATTGTATTCCTGAAACAATTTCATTAACTCTTTCCATAAAAGAAAAAATTATTTCATCTTCTTCCATTTTTAAATTTTCATACCTAACCTGGTAACATTCCAATTTCGCAATTTTGATAGTGGTATCTCCTTCATTCAGTGTTTCGAGTTTATCCCAAATAGCTTTAGTAGTAGATCGGTCTGATAATGCGCTAAAAAATGCTTCTCTTGCTTTGCAATCATAGTCCATGTCCTTAGCCAATGTTGGTGGATGAGGTTGATTCTAAGTACGACCAACATAGCCATTCTTTGTAACATCCCATATATCTCTTCTAATGTAGTTCAGATGTCTTTCTATTCTGATCTTCTGTATGCCATAGTTAGTTCCATCAAGCTTTAGACTATCCTTCTTAAAAATATTTGTTGTCATAGGATCTCCTCAGGCTATTAGGATTTTGCAAACAGAGGACTCACTCTGATACCAATTGTTAGGTCCCAGGAATGACAATTGAGAAGGGGGGGGTGAATTAGTTGTTAACTAGTTCTCAATAATTTATAAACCAAATGCAATTTAATCCAACTTAAACTTAATGTTGGTAAACCAAACTTAAGTGTCGGTAAAACAAATTAACAATTATAGCAGTGCTGGTTTAACTTAATGCATAAAACAAAAAGATAAACAACCTCCACAACACATAACATAGAGATTTTGATGTGGAAACCTAGTAAGGGAAAAACCATGGTGGGAAACCTTACCCATAATCAAATGATACTACTACAGATAGTATGTGTATAAAAATGGGGTCTGGACATGCAGAAAGACCAACTACCTAGAGCTCATTGCTTAGTCACAAAATAAGAGTCACACTGACTAGACAAATTGGATGGTTAAATCCAATGATAATTTACTTCTCAAAATACCATCTCCAATGTTGGATTCATTACCGGTTAAGCTCTGAACATGAGTGTCAAAACACCTTCATAACCTTCCTTCAACCTTCAAATAATGTTTGCATGATTCACACAAAGATCTGCTTATTTTCACTCTTCAATATCCACACTCACTCATGATTACAATGATGTTTAATAAGATCTTACAATCATATATACAAAACCTAGGACCAAATGAATAGGTCGACTCACTAAAGATATTATAATTAAATTGATTACAAATGATTTGATGCGATACAACATGTCATCTCAATACATTTACCAAAATAAACAATCATTAAAACAATCTCTATGATGTGTCGTGCTAATTAGGAATAGATAACATGTACCGGTCCATAACCTAGATCTATTTGTTGGTAAAGGCAAATCTATCAACCCGATTAGATCAATAAGTAAAACGCCAAAACCAAACTTCCAATCCATGTCTTCACTATTGGTGAACCATATAACCTGCTGGTGAACATATACTGGTGACTGTACATAAGGCACTAACCATAATATGACCATAGTGCCAAATCAGCAATGTAGACCTCCAAGAAGACAAGTGTTGACATCAATGACAAAACCAATGCAGCACATGATGAAGTCATCCATAATACCAATGCTTTTCTTCATCTCTCATCTTCAAACCCTCAAGTTGTTCTCTCAATGTTTGCAACTTGGCTTCCTTAACTTTAGCATCACCTTCAAATATCTTCTGCAACTTATCCCAAGTTTCCTTGGCAGAAGAGCAATGCATAACTTTGACAAACTCATTATCAGACAACCCACTAAGAATGGTATTCTTAGCTTTAGCATTGTTCTAATATTCCCTTTTTGCATCTGGATTAGTAGGGGGATTATTAGGGACTGTATACCCATTCACAACTAACATCCATACTATAAAGCGGAAAATCAAACCCCAGGTGTAACCCCACTCCAAGGAGAGAGAAAGAAGGTCACTAGGATTGACGGTTTTCACTTAGGAGGGACTTTACATTCAAAAGAGGGGTTGAAACTCACAAGATCAAATCCCACACAATGCAAGATTGAATTCTACATGAGTTTCAAGGGTTGAGACAACAAGGATACCCTCTTTTGTAAAGAATGTAGATAGAAGGATTGAACTAGGAGTGTATGTGAAAGTAAGAAAGATTCACTTGTAGACAGAGATAGAGACACAGGATGAAGCTACGGACCTGAAATTAGCAATAAAATGTCGAGATGATGCTGTCCTACAAGTTTGAGCAAAAGTTGACGTGACGATGGCGCCCGGAGTGCACACGGTCCTCCGAAAAATCCGTGAAACAAAGGGGGATTTGTTCATCTCTACACAAGGATTCCAGATCTTCAATTACAGCCACGTACCTGCAACCTTGTTGTAAGAATGTTTGTATTCTTACATGCGAAGGTGTAATGATGTTGTATGTTGTATGTTGTAGGTGTCTCCTCTTCAATGGTTGAATCCTTGTCTTGAATGCAACACCTAGCCTTGAATGGAGACCTAGAATGCTCAATTGCTTGAAGGAATGCTTGAATGCTTGAATGTTTGAATGTTTGCCTATAGCTTCTGCCTCTTGCACACATATGTTTTTTCCTCCTTTATTTGTGAGGGTAAATGTAGTTTATATACTTGTCAATTACGGTTAGGAGACTGATTTTTCTGACCTTAGGCTGACCTAGGAACATTATTTTCCAAATTGCAAACTTGAAGACCCGATGCCTAACAAGAGACTGGGCCCAAAATAGGGCCAGGGACTAGGGCACTGGGTGCCATGGTCCCACCTCCCGGGACAGCAAGGTGCAAGGAGGATCAGGCCAAGGTGCAAAAAAGATGCAGTTTTTGATGTCGTAAATAGGTTTCGGGGTCTCCATTCAGGTTCAATGTTGCACTACCATCGTGAAGACCCAAATGCAGTCAAAATTGCAAGTGTCGCAATTTTACGATGCTACATTTAGCCTCCACTTGAGTGGGAGTATAAGAGTACGCCCATACTTCTGGTAAAGTACAAGGAAACAACATTGAAAGACTTTCACCACATCAAGGAGGCAAGATACACCAAGCCCCCAGTGGACTAAGGATCTTACGACTTCGATTGAAAAATTAAAAGGGAAGATCACGAGGGAGAACCATGACTGATAGTAGTACGGTTCCCTCACTATGAGTCATGCAAGAAAAATACCAAAAATTTTCAAGGCAAAGCTAAGTTCGCCAAGAAATTTTTAAGTATCCTGAAGAGATATGGACGGAGTGTATGCCCCCTACGTTAAAGCGATCGCACACGCCTCATTGGGGGTGATTGCTTTAAGGTAGTAATACACATAAGAAATGAGAAGGGAATGGAGCATGTTATCACAAAGATTTAGCCCCCAAGTGTGAGATAAACCCAAGGATAATAGACAGAAAACACAAAGCACAAGGTGAATTCACTTCCCTTGGGGTCAGTATGATGTATGATAATTCATGTATATCATATGTATGTATGCATAATTGTTCTTCATTCCCCAATCAAGGAAGGTCACCTAGAAGAAGGGAACACATGTGTCTTTTGAGTCAACATGAGAGAGACCAAAAGAGATCTCAATGCTTTGCATCATCCTCAAGTAGACAACACTAAGGACAACAAATAGAAGAATGGGAATAACACATAGAAGAATTAACAAAAGAGATCAAGAGAGGAGGAGAGAGTCTGCTATGCTAATGAAACTAGTCTAGCACGTCATCCACCCCCCGATCTTGCTGATCAATATTTCGGGAAGGCAGGAAACACGCTAGAGGAGGAACATCAAACATAGCAGATGGAGCTATCACAAGATCCAAACAAGGGCTATGTTCATGTTCCAAGCCACGTTGTTCTTGTCCAGGAGCTAGGTTAAGTGCTTTAGAAAATTTGTTAGATAAATGGTTATCATCATCAACATATTCATATTCACTATCAGAAGTAAGAGAAGTAACATTTTCATCATGAAAAACATTTTCATCTATATCATCATCAAGATTTATAAAAATAGGATCTTTAACTCGCACAGGATCAAAACCATCATGCATCTTATGCTTAGGAGATTTTGGCTCAATTTTTGGCTGAGGAGAAAATGGAATAATACTAGCTGAAGGTGTTTTTGGGGATTGCAAAGTTTGAGAAGTAGCTGCACAAGCTCTAAGAAGATGCTTTCATCAGCATTCACGTGCAGAATGATTTCATCTAGTCTTAGTAGGAAGTTGAGAAGATTGAGGAGGAGGAATGTTCTCATCCTTATCACTTGGGTGTTTAGGTTGTGGTCTCTTAGGTTGGGTAATAGGAGAAGAGGAAGGTCTCTTCTCTTTATAAGAGGAAGGGGGAGGAACTGCTCCATATAAAGGAGGAATATTTGGTTTAGGAAGGAGACCAAGTCCATCATGATGAGGAGGTATAGGTCTACTTTTAGAAAATTTATTAGACATAGACATAGTCACATCCATAGGAATTGGTTGGGAATCTTCTTGAGGAAAGACATTAGTTTTATCTTTCAAAGGAAGAACTTCCTTCTCAAGAATGATAGGAATATCAAGTTTGGGTGTTCGAGGTTCACTTAGAGATAGGATCATATCTTTTTTCCACTTTTAGTAAGATTTGAAAAGATGATCACTTCGCGGTGGAAGAGATTGGAATTGTTTAGGCCAAAAATAATCAATAGGAACACTAGAAGTTCTTTCAGTTGGTTTAAAGAGACTATGATTGACAGTAACAACTTCACCATTATGGGGAAATTTCAAACACTTGTGAATAAGAGAAGCAATAGCTTTCATGGAAGATAGCCATGGATAGCCTAGCTTCACATGAAATTGTTCAGATGATGGAATAATAGCAAAGCTCACATCAAGGGATTTGTTATGGACCTCAATAGGTAATGTAATAGAACCAATTACAGGAGAAGAAAATGCATCAAATAATTTCACAACCACATTTGTTTTGTCATAAATCACTTGATTCAATTGCAAAGTAAAAAGAAATTCTTTAGTAATGACATTAACCATGCAAGAAGGATCAATAAGTACTCCACGACAAGGTGTAATCTTGACTTTTGCAACTATATATAAAGGACCATCAGGTGCCCTAATAGTTTCACTGGAATCAAATGTGATCGAAGGTTCTTTACGGATTTTCTACTGCTCTACAAAGTTAATCACATTCGAAGTCATAGACACAAGACCATCAGGTGAGAAAGAGGAATCATTAGTTTCAATCACATTAGAGGTATGAGAAGGTAATGGATTAGTAAAAATATTAAGATTTTGGTTAGGAAGAGCTACAGATGTGTTGCCTTTATCATTCACACCTGAAACAAAGATAGTATTATTATCAATCAAATCTTGAATTTTACCCTTTAAAGAAAAACATTTTTTAGTATCATGCCCAGGTTGACGATGAAATTGACAAAAAGATTTGTTATCAAAATAAGGTGAATTAATCTTTGTAGGATCTATTTGCTTTATAGGAGGGAGATTAAGAACATTTTGTTCCAATAACTTATTCATAATACTATGCAATGATTCATTCAAAGGAGTAAACTTTCTTTCTTTCTTGAAAAACTTAGAAATAGGAGGCACACCTAATGCTGCATTCACATTGTTGTTGATGATGTTTTCATTGAACTTAATGAACTCTCTGTTCGGTTTAAACTTCTCAAATGGTTGTTGACTACTATCACCCTTATCACTTGGAGCCATAGGATTTGCTTGTTCCATTTGACTCACAGTCAGTTGATAATTGTGAAGAGTTGCACACAACTGTTGAAAAGAAGTAAACTCAGAAAACAGAAGTTTTTCTCTAATATCTTTTTGTAAATTAGAAATAAAGATTCTTTGAATATCATTGTCAGGTACTGGAAAAGAAATTTGAGCACACAAATAGTTATATCTACCAATGAAATCAGTCACTTTTTCTTTAACACCTTGTTTACAATGCATTAAATCAATCAAAGTAACTTTAGGACCTATATTGTTTCGAAATTGTTGAATAAAAGCATTTGCAAGTTGTTGGAAAGAAGTAATAGAATAGGAAGGCAACGAGCAATACCATTGTAGAGCCTTATCTCTTAATGTCCTAGTAAACAGTTTTGCAAGCAACCTTTGGTCATGAGCAAAATCGATACATATTGTTTGAAAGGTCTTAACATGTGTTAGAGGATCACCTTTACCATTATAAAGCTCCAACTGTGGGATTTCAACATGCTTAGGGGGGATAGCTCGAACAATGTCAAGAGAAAGCGGGCTCGCAACATCAAATGTGGGCACACTAAACTTAGATTGATTCATGGAAGCAATTTGTTGCTGTAAAGAAGAGACAGTTTGTGCAAGATTGTTAATGGTCGCTTCAGTCGAAGAGTTCATATTAGACGTGTTAGATTGTCATGGAGGTATTATTTTATTGAAAGAAGGTATGGATTGAGAGAAAGGTGGTGAGACACTATGATAGTTAGTCATAGGAGATGATTGGAAAAAAGGAACACTACAAGGAGGAATGGAATGGTTGAATGAATTGCCCCCTTGTGTCATGTTCATTTGTGGAGATGTAATAGGGACACTCATTGAAGGAATGAATGAAGAAGCCGGATTGAATGAAGGAAGAGGGTTGATTGAAGAAGAAGGATTGCCCCCATGACTGGTGATCATAGGTGGAATGTTTTGTATTGAAGTAGTCATTATGTTTGATGTAAAAGTAGGTATACTAGCAATAGAAGTTCTCAAAGGGATAGAATGATTGACTTGAGTAGGAGGTTGTGTATAACCTAAAGTTTCAGCACAACTCTTCATAGGCATCACATTCAAATCCACAATGTGTGCAATACTACGCAAAATATCAATTCCATTCTTATCACTTTGCACCATACGTTTTAGACCCTCAATTAATGAAAGAGCTTGACTATCGGGGTATTCTTGAGACATCCATTGCTAAAAATCATCAAATTGGTTATCCAATTTCGAAAGTTGTTCTATAGAAACCTCAAGGAGAGCTTCTTCATCATTAAGAGGATTAGAGGAATTACTTGTGTCCTCGCTAAAAAGGCCATTCAAATTAGGTTCCATCTCCTCGGTAATTAAACCTTGGAAAGACTTAATTCTAAGGCTTCGTCTAACGGGAATAGTGTAAGTAGGGCTTATTGTTGTAAAACTCATGCACTAGAGAGAGAGAGAGAAGATTTTGAATTTTGAAAAATAAAGTTGGCAAAATTGAATAATGAGATAATGATTATCCAATTTGAACTTTGTAAAAGAAGAGGGAAACACAACTTCCAAGAAAGGTAGGCACAATTGAAAAATTAGGGCCAAGGGGGTAGCACTTAATTTTAATTGTTATCTTGAAAATTGAAATTTTGAATTTTGAGTTTATTTTCAAATTTAGAGGTAGTAAATTTCAATAAAATCAGCCAATCTCCTAGATTTAAGCTGTTAAATGCAATCATGACAATCTCTCGAAATTTTAGAAAAAATGTCAGGGACCGTGGTGAATGGAGTGCACATGGTCCACGCAACTTTTTTCAAAATTTTTAGGGATGAAAGTTATGATGATTTTAAAGCTAATCTGAAAAAATTGAGTGATTTTACGATCTGTAGATAGGCCAAATTAAAGTTGCAATCTCAAAATTGAATCCTACCAAGATTGTTGAAAAATGCAAAATTTGAATTTTGAAAAAGAGAGGGAAGCTGAAATTTTGAATTTTATGATTTTAGAGGGAATACTAAAAGCAATGCAAGCTCTGAAATTTAAAAGTTGACTCAATTTCATGCAAAATTCAATTTTGAAAGCGGAAATCAAAGTTGTTGCAATTAAACACTTAATTTCAAAAGTCACAAATTGCAAAAATTTGAATAAAGCACTGAAACTTTGAATGAATGCCAACACACTTTTCAGATTTAGGACAGTAAGAAACACAATTTTGACACAAAATTTCAATTTCAACAATTTTTGAATGATTAGAAGCCTTAATCCAAGCAATCACTAGACCAACTTTGACTTTAATTTTGAAAGTGTTAGAATTGATGAAATCAGCCAAGATTCTAGATTCTAGCAAAAAAATACAGTAAGATCTAGCTCCTGAAATTTTGAAAAAAATGTCGGGGACAATGGCACTCAGGGTGCACACGGTCCCCGCAACTTTTTTCAAAATTTTCAAGGATGAAAGATATTATGATTTTATTGTGGAATCCAAAGTTACAGCCGATTTGGAGGTCCTGAAATTTCGAAAAAAATGTCGGGGACAATGGCACTCAGGGTGCACACGGTCCCCGCAACTTTTTTCAAAATTTTCAAGGATGAAAGATATTATGATTTTGTTGTGGAATCCAAAGTTACAGCCAATTTGGAGGTGTTCTGATCAGTGAAATCATCAGTCAAAGGTTGAAACAAGAGGGTTTTAAAAATTAGGGTTTTGACACTTAACCACTTAATTTTTAGAATTAAAGCACAAATATGAATTGATAATTTGTAATAGAAGGGTAGATCTGAAACAAACATTAACAATTAAACATTTCACAAGCTCAATTACTAAAAAGAAAATTTAGGGTTTTTATGCAATTAACCTCTAAAATTTGTAGAAGATCAAACATGGAAATGTAATTAAGGAAGCAAAAAAATTTCAGCTCTAACCATGAATAATCAGAATTAGGATGTTCATGTCGGGTTCACCAAAATGTAAAGCGGAAAATCGAACCCCAGGTGTTCCCCCACTCCAAGGAGAGAGAAAGGAGGTCACTAGGATTGATGGTTTTCACTTAGGAGGGACTTTACATTCAAAAGAGGGGTTGAAACTCACAAGATCAAATCCCACACAATGCAAGATTGAATTCTACATGAGTTTCAAGGGTTGAGACAACAAGGATACCCTCTTTTGTAAAGAATGTAGATAGAAGGATTGAACTAGGAGTGTATTTTAAAGTAAGAAAGATTCGCTTGTAGACGGAGATAGAGACATGGGATGAAGCTATGGACCTGAAATTAGCAGTAAAATGTCAAGACGATGCTGTCCTACAAGTTTAAGCAAAAGTTGACGGGACGATGGCCCCCGGAGTGCACACGGTCCTCCGAAAAATCTGTGAAACGAAGGGGGATCTGTTCGTCTCTCCACAAGGATTCCAGATCTTCAATTATAGCCACGTACCTACAACCTTTGTTGTAAGAATGTTTGTATTCTTACATGCAAAGGTGTAATGATGTTGTATGTTGTATGTTGTAGGTGATCTCCTCTTCAATGGTTGAATCCTTGTCTTGAAAGCAACACCTAGCCTTGAATGGAGACCTAGAATGCTCAATTGCTTGAAGGAATGCTTGAATGCTTGAATGTTTGAATGTTTGCCTATAGCTTCCGCCTCTTGCACACATATGTTTTTTCCTCCTTTTTTTGTGAGGGTAAATGTAGTTTATATACTTGTCAATTAGGGTTAGGAGACTGATTTTTCTGACCTTAGGCTGACCTAGGAACATTATTTTCCAAATTGCAAACTTGAAGACCCGATGCCCAATAAGAGACCGGGCCCAAAAGAGGGCCAGGGACCAGGGCGCTGGGTGCCATGGTCCTGAGGGACCAGGGTGCTAGGCACCATGGTCCCATCACCCGGGATAGCAGGGTGCAAGGAGGATCAAGCCAAGGTGCAGAAAAGATGTAGTTTTTGATGTCGTAAACAGGTTTTGGGGTCTCCATTTAGGTTGAACATTGCGTTGCCATCGTGAAGACCCAAATGTAGTAGAAATTGCAAGTGTCATAATTTTACGATGCTACACATACATCACAACCTAGAGAGGAAAAATAGGTTTCCATTCTTCTAGTCCAAAAGGCATAGTTGACATCATCAAACATAGGATCTTTTGAGGAGGTAGATTCATTTCCTGTCATTGTGAGCACTTGATGGGATCTACTCAAGCTAGAGAATGTTTTTGACAAAAATAGGGTACCTATGCTCTAATACCAATTGTTGGACACAATGGATCACTAAGAGCAGGGTAAATCCATGATTTAAACTCTTTTCCTTCAACAAGGATATACTGGTAATATATAAAACAAACTAAGTGCTAACCAGTAGATCAAACAGTGCAAACAAGGTGTGTGAATGAACTTGCTAAAACATTAATATAACACATGCACAAGGATACATCACACAACACTAGATATATATGAGGAAAACCCAATGTGGGAAAAACCTCGGTGAGAATAGTTGATAGAGGTCTTCTACTCCAATCCAGCCTCACAATAACTCTTTGATTACAATATTTATGGCACAAACCCAAGGAGCATCAACCCTTGATTTATGACCACCAACTCAAAGTAGCACCAACCCCTACACTAAGCTTCAACTTAGTGATAACAATATAAAACTTAGTTATAGAAATGAAATCACTATTGAAAAAGAAGTTTTTCAACCTTACCGGTCTATATTCTATCCACGCACTCTGGAACTTGACTTTGTTGATAACTTTTCTAAATCCCTTCTCACAATGTCTTGCCTCTTTCAAATCACACTTGATCACTCTTAATCAGGCACAATTTATACCGGTTTATCACCTCTATGTTCAATGCACACTCCTCCAGTTGTTCCTTACACCGATTTACTCTGCTTCTCCTTATGAGTCAATTCTTTGCTCATAAACACTTCAAGTGTTTATCTCTTTGACTCCCAAACAACAATTTCACACTTGTCTTCACTCTGCAGTAGCAGAAGTCACAGTCTTGAGCCATCTTATTTAAATGTGAGCTTTCTCACCAAGAATCAATTCAAACTTGGGGTGGTTAGGGTTTCCTTCACCTGACAAAATCGGCATGAGATCTAATCCTATTTGCCTTGGATCAATCACCTGTACTCGAGGAATGCATTTGTATGTTTTTTCCATTATCCAATGCATATTTGCTAAGGATAGCAATCCCGTCCATGACTTTCTGCCTTGAAATTCGTTGACTCAGTTACAGTCCAGCTGTTTCCTTCTCAAGGTCATCTTGCAGTCTGATTTGTTTTCTTCGATCTAGGTGCCAACTACTCCCTGATTTTTCTCTATCATTCTTTCTTCCTCAAGCCACATCAGTCAATTACCATCCCGTGATTTTTGGTTGTTTCATTAATGTCAACTAGGTGTTTCAACAACCATATCGATGGAAACTTCTCCGACCTCTGTATGCTCTCCACCTTAGCTCCACATGGCATTACATTGTTCATGCACTTAGCTCACTGATACAAGGTTGGTTTACACTTGAACATTCAGAAAACTCATACCAATACAAGCCTTTACTGGTGAGACCCTCTCCTCCTGCTAACGAGTAGTGCACACTATACCGGTAGCACATCTTCACCTCTGGTGGTTTGTGAGTACTTTAACATTCTACCTCTTCATCATAAACAGGAAACCAACCTCTAGACTGGTTTATGATCCACCAGTTATCACTCAACATGCTAACACACACATGGATCTCACCTCATACTGATGAAGTCAGTAATAATCTCAATAACTACTTATCTTCCACCATACTAGTTGACAAGCCTTCATGTTAATCCTCTCAATACCTTATGTGTCTTTCACCATATCGATACACTCTTCTTTATACCAGATGATATACCTCTACCAGTAGCCTGCTTGCAATACTAGTTGAAATCAATGACAACTTAATTCCAACATCTTATGTGTTAACTAGGATTATATCATGTTGTGTTTAATTGTGTTTAATTAAATCACACTAGTCATATATTTTTCAAGCTTAACATATTTTTCTTATACATCATCATGGTAGCATTTAATGAAATACTTAGTTATTTAATTAAATCACACATGTATCAATTTAATCATGAAGCATTGAGAAATCAATCACATGGAAATTTAAATTACACATACATGTTCATTACCAAATATGTTACTTTTAATCAAGGCAATGCATACATTGTTTCAAGAATTTAAATAAAATGTTTGAGATAAAACATAAGCATAAATGTCATGACATGTATATCCTAATATATAAAAAAACTATCACAATATAATCATCTTCTATATCAAAGACTAGTAGTTGGAGGATGGTGACTAGATGTCACCTCTTGATCTAGTTGTGTGGGTGGACCCATTGGTGTGTATCATGATGTGGAGCGTGAGTGACTACACGAGGAGCTCTTACAATCCCTCTCTATCATGATCCCACATTATGTGACTTCCTTTGCCTGAGACGCTGCTAGATCTCGCTTTGTCTGTTGTAGTCTCTCTTACAAGGTACTCTCCCTCTCTCTCCAAACCTCCATCTTGACCCAAATGGCGATGAATAGGTCTTCATTCCACTTGACACTCTCTTATGGTTTATGTACTATCTGTGAGAACCTGTAAATGTGTATGGTCCTAACGAGATTTGTCACTGCATTCTAGATAAGGGAGCACCATTCGTGGGTGCCAATTGCAGAGATAGAAGTTGGTTTATCATTAGTAACATTCTGTAGTGTCATAAAATTGCACCCCCTGCAATGCTGACTATGTTTTAGGTCCTTTACCTTGGCAATATCATCTCCTACACTTGATCGGGACCCATCTATGCCTCCACCATGGAACTGGGACTCATTTCCACACTCTAGAACCTGTTTACCCTATATGAAGCCCCCAGAAAGGGCAGGACCATGTCATGGAACCCTGATCCTCGTTAGGATAGGGGTGTCATTCCCTTTTCCTCTTGCTTTGTGTGGCCCCAAAATAGGTCTATTTGACCCTTGACCCTATGTTGCTCTTCTGGATTAAAACTCCCCAATGTCAGCCTTTGGTGAGATGAATTAATTATCTAAGGCACATATAAAAGGGAATTAGTCTTCTCATTTGCAGGGGCAGGAAATACACAAATGAGCGAATAGATAGGAATTCAAGTGGAAGGTCTTCATTATCGTCATCAAGCATTCATGTCTTCAAGCATTCATCAAGGCTTCTTTCTTCACGTGTCTTCTTAATTCATCCAATTAAGCAACATTACAACATTCATTTGCAAGCATGTGTGTGTATTGGGGTTTTGTTATGTTACATGCCATTTCATGCAATGCTTGTGATTACATTCAAGAAGCAAATCAATCATTATCAACAAATTGCAGATCTACAAGTTATACACTTCGATTATTTACATTTCACCATTCACAATTACTTTCTTTCAAGGTTGATTCCTCAACCGAGGTTTGACTGAGGAAAAACCTTATCCACAACCCTTCTCCCCTTATTTTATGTGTGTAGGTTGCAGGTGTACAACTATATTTTCAGATTTAAGCTCCATTTACAGAGGCGGAGAAACCCTTTTCGTTTCACATATTTTTCAGAGGACCATGTACACTTTTGCCAAGATCTCGACAACTTTTCTCCAAATTTGCAAGGTAGATCCGTATCAATCTAACTATCTCAAATCCAAAATTACAATGCGACCCTAAACTAGTAGCTCCTCATTTCACTCATTTTCTCTTTTTTTTCCATAGAGTCAACAAGTCAACTTTCCAATTTACAAAAGAGGGTAAATCACACTTCAACCCTTGCAATCCACTTGGGATTTATATCCTTGTCTCTCTTGGATTTGGATCTAGTGGATTCAAGTCCCTCTTTTGAATGTGAAGTTCTCCCAAGTGAAAAATCATCCTAGTGACTTCCTTTCTCTCTCCTAGGTGGGGAGTCACTAGGGTTCAATTTTTCCAATTTACATTTTGGTGAACCTGGCATCTTACACATTAATTCTTATTTCTAATTATTAGATCTGATTAATTGCAATTTTGATTTCAAATTTTTATTTCCAAGTTTGATCTATTTGCCAATTTTAGAGATTAATTAAGTAAAAACCCTTACTTTTCATTTTGAGCAAATTAAGCTTGTAAAGTACAAATTTTTAATTTTTTGTTTCAAATCTATTTTCATCTCAAAATTGCAATTCAAATCTGCCTCTTTATTCTTAAAATTCAATGGTTAAATTGTAAAACCCTAATTTTTAAGATCCTTCTATTTTCAAACTTTGACTGCAAATTTGACTGATCTAGACATCTCCAAATTAGTTGTTTTTTTGGATTCTATAATAATATCATAATACCTATCATTCTTGAAAATTTTGAAAAAAGTTGGTCAGGTTGTTATCACTTTCGCCATGGTCCTCGACTTTTTTCCCAAAATGTCAAGAGATAGAATCGATTGTATTTTTCTGCTTAAATCCAAAAAATTGGCATACTTTATCAATTTTAACACCCTCTAAGGTCGAACACAAATTCAAATTTCAAAAATTAAGTGGTTAGGTCATAAAACCCTAATTTTCATATTTCATTGGATTTTGTGCAAATTTCAATCAAATTCATTCAAATTCAGATTTTTAAACATTTTCCAAGGTGTCCGTATCCATTAGGTTTGACCTTTTTCAAAATTGCAATTCAATTCCTCTTTTTTTCTCAAAACCCTAATAGGGTCCTATTTTCACAATTGAACGTTATTTTCGCCTATCTAGAAATCATAAAATCCGCCAATTTTTTGGGGTTAGCATTAAAATCATTGTAATTTTCATCCTTGAAAATTTTGAAAAAAGTTGGTCAGATTGTGTACACTTTCGCCACGGACCTCGACTTTTTTCCCAAAATTTTGGGAGACTGTTATGATTGTATTTAATAACCTAAATCCAGAAGATTGGCTTGTTTTTTTGATTTTTTATCCCTCTAAACTCAAAAATACCTCCACAATTCAAAATTAAAAATTTCAAGAATTTTTTTAAAATGTAGAGGCTAATTATAATTTGCCCTGATTTTTTAAAAAAATTGTTTTTGTTAATTTTAAAATTAAGTGGTATCCCCTTGGTCCTAATTTTAAAATTCCAATTTCCTTTGATTTATTATAAAATTATTTTTGGAAATTGTGTCATTTTCTCCCTCTAACAAAGTTCACATTGTTTAATTATTATTTTATTAATTTTTGCATTATTTAGTTTTCGTAAGCTTTGCTCCCATAATTCAAAATTCAAATTTCAAATTTGCAATTCAAATTCCATTTTGTCTCCTTTATTAAAGTTTCTATGCATTTATGGGGTAAACATTATTATGGTAGAATGGCATATGAGTTTCTTGTTTGATCATAAGTGCATATGGAGTTCTTATCTTATTTTGTTAATTCAATTTCAAGTTACATTAAAGATGTTCATGATGCTCTCTTTCATACATATGATGATATTTTAGTTTTCCCTTTCATTCATACCTATGATTTACCCTCTCCCAAAATTGAGCTCATTAACGAGGGCACATTGGTGCAAAAAGGGAATGTGGACACTTTTTTCAAAGATCTCCCTCCATGAATCTTTGGAGAATTGTGTTCCTTCTTCTCCTAAAAAGTACCTCCCTCATAAGGATTATTTGGTGCAAGGGGATGATATTATGGCTACTTATTGTAGTGATACCATACCCTCTTTTCATAATCTTCCCTCTAAAGATGATATATTAATTAAATATGATACTCCTTTTTCTAATGAGTGTCTTGAACGTAAAGATACCTTAGAATAAGAGGATGATATTATTTCTCATCATAATGCTCTCTCTCCCAAAAATCAAGAGCCTAACAAAAATCAAATTAATTCCATTCATGTTCCTAGGAAACCAAAAATTGTTCTTGATTATCATGTTGTACCTTACACATATTCTAATGAGGTAGTTGATTAGAACATAAGTGAAGCATCATATGCTTTCTTAATTCCTACAATCCTCTCTTCAATTCACTCAAATACGCCATCTCCTACCAAAGAAGTTCCTAAAGAAGAACTCTTAGAGGATGATTGGGGGTCCTTAGATTTCAATCCTACCTTTTCTAGAAAGTCTAAGATGCCTAAATTTCATATTCCAAATTTTTCTTATAACACAAATATTTAAACTTCAATCCAATTCCCCCTAAGAGTGAACCCTCTTTTGAACATACACATGCATGCAATGGATAGAAGCTTGAATGTGAGCAACAAAGTCATGAGAAATCACACTTTCCTCTATCAACATCTTCTTCTCCATTGTCTCGTAAATCCACACCTTGTCATTATAATCTGTGCTGGAATTATACACTCAGATGAGAATAGTTGATGTTGTCATTGATGGCAACCAACTGGTAACATGGTTTACAGCTTACACCGACAATAGACATCATCTATTGGCACCGATAGGCACTACAAAGATTATTCTCATTGACATCCATTCTACACCGACAGACGATCTTACCGACACTCTTAGTAAGCGAAGGAAGGATATGTAAGTGAAGGAAGGATATGTAATTAATATGAGAGTGAATATTTGTATATGCATTTTGATGTAATAATTTCATGAGCAAATAAGAGAAGAGAAAAGTGGAGAAAGGTTTATGGTAGAGGTATTTGATATAGCTTAAGCTGATACTAAATCCAACATTGCAGATTCTATTTTGAGCAGTACATTATCATTGGATTTAATCATCCAATTTTGTAGTCACTGTGACTCCTTTTTGTGATTGAGCAGTGAGCTCTAGGCTATTGGCCTTCCTGCATGTGCAGGCCCCTATTGTATAAGTAATATTTATTCATATTGGCTATTGAGTAAATATTGTGGGTCACAAATTCCACTGAGGTTTTTCCCCTACTGGGTTTCTTCACCAAAAATATCTATGTTATGGTGTGATTTGATGTTGTCTCTCTTATTTTTGTTTATTGTTTTATTGCTTGTTTACCGGTAAATTAATTTGGGTTGTAAAATTGCAAGCAAGTTTAAATATTTCATCTACCAGTTAGACACTGATTCACCCTCCCTCTCAGTGTCTTTGGGATTGATCAAATATCTAACAATTGGTATCAGAGCCTAGTCCTCTATTTGTAGAAACCTAACAGCTTGAGGATGATTTTGAACCGATATCGATGGAAAGTATGAGACAACAGTTGGAAGGAGCTCTTGAAGATTTTGATGTAGAAAAATTGAAGAATATCAAACTGGAAGATGAACTTAGAACTGCTTGAAAATTTATCAAAGCACTTCAAGATAACCTGATTATTGCAAAGAATAAGAGAAAAGAATTACATGTGCAATCGCAAAATCAAGAGGATGAAGAAAAGGAAACTCTTAGAGATATTGTAGACAAATTGAGACAAGAGAACAGTAACATGAAGAGTGAGATGCAAGATTTAGCCATGAGACCATGCAAAGATATTGAAGATACGAAGAAGAATGAGGAAGATTTGGCCAGAAGACTTAATGAAAGTTCAGATGAATCTGTAAGGATTGGTTATGAAAATGATATGCTTAAAATTGATTTGATTCACATGCAACATGATAAAGAGGAAGTTTTGAGACAAGTTAGCACTTTGGAAAGTGAGTTGGTCAGTGAATATGAATACAAAGAAAAATTTAAGAAGATTTCAGATAATTTTGACGATATGCTGAAAAGTCAGAAACTTGATAGAGAAACAATTGGACTTGGATTTGAACATGGAGAAAGTTTTGGGACTGCAAACAATCATGATCACAACAAACTGGTAAGGCAACCTAATGCTTATAAATTTAACGAAAAATGTTTTAATTGCAACAAATTTGGTCATAGAGAAAATTAGTGCAAATTTAGAAATAATTAGAATACAAAGTCACCCACCGATCAATGTTCTAAATGCAATAAAAATAGTCATAACTCAGACAATTGGAGAATGAATGTGAAATGCTATGTTTGTGGTAGATTTGGAAATTTGTCTAATCAATGTAGAACTCAAACCGGTCAAGGTTATGGAAAGGCAATTCAGAGAAACAATGTAACTTGTTATGCATGTAATAAGATTGGGTATATTGCAAAATTTTGTAGAAGGAAGAGTATACCGATGAACAATAAAGGATCCAATAACAAAGGAAAAGAGAAGGTAACTGAAATAAAGCAAGAATTTTTAAAACAATGGATTAGAAAGAGAGATCAGAGAGGTGATGAATCTGTCACTGCACCGATAGAATAGGGTAATCCTTCACCAATAGGAGATTCTTCATTTAACTAATGAATAATCCTTAGGGGTAAGGCAACAAATTAAAACTCATGCATTTACCCTTGGTTGATGGTAAGAAGTTATATTTCTTCTTTACTGGCAAACATGTGGAGTTTTCACTTCACCGATGAAGCATTTATTGCGATTGTAAGTCAATTTTTGGTTATAAAGGCATTGTAACCTCTCATTTAAATTCACCAAGTATCCAAGCATTCGAAGAGATAAAAATTGAGCAAAGGCATTCTAAAGGTGAAGAAACAAATGTCTTTTCAAAGAATTCAAGGAATTCACAGTTAAAAGGTATTTATCTTTCGTAATGGCATCTTCATATTCTATTCCCAAATTCGTAGAAAACCCTAGTATTGTGGAAAACATTAAATGATCTAGACCTATCTTCAAGATCATTCCTAAGATAGCAAAACAAGATGACTCTATTGGTGCATTATCTAAAATCCCAAAGGGAGTCACGTTTAATGAAGACCTTAGGGCATACATACATTGCAACATAGAAAGTTTAGGATCTGAAGATTTGA
Organism: Cryptomeria japonica; assembly: GCF_030272615.1. Lineage (NCBI taxonomy): Eukaryota > Viridiplantae > Streptophyta > Pinopsida > Cupressales > Cupressaceae > Cryptomeria > Cryptomeria japonica. Next base: position 611,561,641 of record NC_081408.1, on the reverse strand, counting down.
TGAACATGTACATGAATGTAATCACTGACAAGGATGGGGTAGTGAAACCAGAACATAAGGTAGTTGAGGATTTAGGTTTCATAGACATCCTCCATATGCCAAAATTTTTAGATGAAGCCATCCACTATGTCCTCAACAGAGTTCATGGAGAATTTATGTGGTTGGACTCATTATTCAAGATTACTAAGGAAGCTATTAGGGCTGTTACTGGTTTACCCTCCACTAATTCTAGACCTGACAAGACGAAGAAAATCCCTAACAAGGAAGTTATGAGCTTAACCGATGCTACATATGACAACCAGTCACTTAGGGTTAATGACATAAAGGAGAAAAATGCTAAATTTGCTTGGATGGTCATTGGATATAAAGTTGGTCATACAAATAGGTTGAATTTTGTGTCAAGTTCATGCATTCACAGTGCACATGAGATGATTATAAACAATGCAAAGATTGATATTTGTGAATGGTTAAAGGATGAATTGATAGAGAATTTAGACAAGATAAAAGGTGATAAGAAAGAAACCTTCAAATTTGGAAGTCTGTTAGTGTGTTTAATGTTTTACTTTTCAAAGGAGATCCCAGATATGGGACATAAGGATTTTGCCTATGATATTTCTATTGGAAAACAAATAAAAGAGGCAATTACCGGTATGGGAGGTAACATTGATGAGTTGATAAAAGAATATTTTAAGAATTTCCAAACTAAGATGAAATAGAGGGAAAGGATTCCATAGAGCATCATAGATAAATATGAGAAACAAATATGTTTTGTAGTAATGAGAGATAAAATCTAAATGGAAGCAGTTACACCCAGAACTGTATGGATTAATAAAATGGGATATGAGGTGGGCACTCACATCTTGGACTCATATGCAAAAATACTCCTATGCTCCACCAGAACCATCAGAGAAAATATTTGGAAATAAAGAAACAATTGAAAATGATGTTGCCATGATGAAGCAGAGAAAGAAAAGAGACAAATTCATGAAAGATGCTTCTAAGATGGTAAAAGATGTTACTAAAGGTTTGATGATTCTTATAAGTATTGTTGCTAGTGTGATAGAAAGTCAATCAGAGAAGACACCGGTAGCTCACATTTCCCCTGTGGCTACTTCCTCTAATTTTGATAATGACAAGGTAGCTGAATTCAAGAGAGTGGATAGGAAGAAAAGAAAACCATCACCGACACCTCCTCCATCTCCCAAGAAATCAACTAGTAACATGGTTTAAATCTTACACCAACAATAGATATCATCTACAGGCACTACAAAGATTATTGTCACTAACATCCATTCTACACTGACAAAAGATCTTATCAGCACTCCCAGGTGACATGGAAATTATATTGTTTTGTATTGTAATTAATTATTTGTAGCCAACGTGATATATTGTAAGGAATCATATATGTATGAGATCTTCTAGGTCATTTTGTAAGAATGTAAGTGTGAAAAATATGTATGGTATGTAAGTGAAGGAATGATATGTAATTAATATGAGAGTGAATATCTATCTATACATTTTGATGTAATAATTTCATGAGCGAATAAGAGAAGAGAAGAGAAAAGAAAGGTTTATGGAAGAGGTATTTGACAGAGCTTAAACCGGTATCGAATCCAGCATTGCAGATGCCATTTTGAGCAGTACATTGTCATTAGATTTAATCATCCAATTTTGTAGTTAGTGTGACTCCTTTTTGTGATTGAGCAGTGAGCTCTAGGCTATTGGCCTTCCTGCATATGCAGGCCCCTATTGTATAAGTAATATTTATTTATATTGGACAGTGAGTAAATATTGTGGGTCACAAATCCCACTGAGGTTTTTCCCCTACCAGGTTTCCTTGCCAAAAATATTTGTGTTATGGTGTGATTTGATGTTGTCTCTCTTATTTTTGTTTATTGATTTATTTCTTGTTTACCGGTACATTAATTTGGGTTGTAAAATTTCAAAAAAGTTTAAATATTTCATCTACCGACTAGACACTGATTCATCCCCCTCTTAGTGTCTTTGGGACTGATCAAGTATCTAACAATTTAGAGTTACAACAAGAAAAAGTGTTGACCAATATTGAAAATCCCAACATAATATCTCCTCTATCCTAAACGAAGAAGAAAACATAAACAACATTCTCAAATTTATTCTTTATTTAAATATCATCAAATCCATGGCCATTCTACTATTGAGTGTAAATCTTTGAAAACACAAATACAACATTATATTGATTCACGCATGTTAAAAATAACATCTGACAATGGATGGCATATTCATCATGATCATTTAAAATAACATTCAAGTTCCTATTATGTTGATCCTCACTGCTAGACATAGTTATCCTACCTATTGTGGGCTCCTTGTCATTCATGGTGGTACAATTTTAGGTGTGATCATACTTAGTGAGCAACATAATAGTCTATTTATTCTTGCCTCTATGCTTGGGGGCCAAGAATATTCCTTTTTCTCTTTATAAAGTTACACTATTTTCTTTATGGAGTACATTATTCATAAACTTGATGTCCTTTCTGTTAGAAAGTTCAAATAACCAAAAGACAACTCAGAGGGCAGGGGGCTAAATCATTTTTCATCGATTACTAGAACATTAAACAATTAAAAATTTAATACCGAAACACAAAACATTAATATTATAATGCTTAAACCAAATACTGAAATAGCAGATAAACCAATTAAGCATAAATAATAGTAAAAGAATAAATACCATCCACATGACACCAAGATTTATACGTGAAAAATCCAGTAAAGTGGAAAACCATGGAGGGAAGCCTACGCATAGTCAAATAATACTTTTGCATTAAGTATGTGAATTACAATTGAGGGGCCTGCACTTGCAGGAAGGCCAACAACCTAGAGCGCATTGCTCATCACAAAAGGAGTCTCACTGACTACATAGAAATCCATACTACAATCTGAAAGAATGAATGAACTGCATAGATAGCATCTCCTATGCCTAAGTATAGTTTTAGTTATGCTCAATACCATAGGACTAAATCCTCTTACATAAACCCAATTCAATCTCCAATAATCAAACAAATCCTCTACCTAAATGATATTACATTAGTCGCACATTACATATCCATTTCCCATTCCCATGACCATCTACAATGAGATCTTACATCATATATATACAAACCCTTGACCATAAAAAATAAGGTCGGCCACCAGACAATAAACCAATTACATAAGTATAAAACATGTTGGCTAGAGACCAAACAAATAATATCCAAGCCATAAGACATCCCAGAAATATATTGAGATGTCCAATCCACACGTTAGACTAAGTTGGTCCATAACCTAGATAACACCAGGACCCAATATAGGTTCACACTCTAAAGCAATGATCCCAATCTGCCAAGTCTTGAACAAGATCACCATTAGTATCTTGAAACTCCGCCAAAAGCTACACCAACACCACTTATGCATATCATCAAAGATCTTCATCAACTCTTTGTCGGTGAAACCCTCGTTGGAACCACAAACCAAGATTCCAAGAAAAAATGATCGCATCCGATCACTAGACCAAAACCAATTGATTGAATATGAACACGAGTAATCCAATTACATAACCCAAACATACTAGAGCATACCAGATCATGTCAAATCCAATCCAACTAGAAACAAAACATCCTACCGAGACTAGAAGGGTACCGGTAAAGCATCCAAAATAGATAGTGTTGATATCAATGACAAAACATCAATGCAACACATAATCAATTCAACCAAATGGCCAACACTTTCTTGCATGGATTTCTCCTTCATGTGAGTGCATGTCTATTCCATTAGTAGGATCTTTCCCTTTCTTGAAATGGTGTGTCTATTATGAACAATATTTCCTTAGAGAGCTTTTGTGAACCTTCTTCTTCTTCTTTATCTCTTTGAAAATTACCTCTTCTATTGTGTTATTCATGACTTGATGTCCTTTCTTGAATGGAGTTATGATTCATGCGAGCGCATGTTTGTTCCTTGGTTAGAATGTATTCCTTGCTTGAAACTATATGTCTCTTATGAGTAATTTCTCTCTAGAAGTTGTGTAATTCTTCTCATTGTCCTACACGTGGGGGGAAATAATCTCTCTCCCTCTCTCTTTTTCTAAGGATCCACTTTTCCCTATTGTGTGGATGATGTCAGTTTTATTACTTGATGTCACTCGTGAGTAATTGTTGGTTTTTTTCTCAAGGACTCTCTCTTATATGAAAGGTGTAAGTCTTTTACTGCAACAACTTTCACACTTGGTAATGTACATCTATAATAAATCAACCCATCTCTGATATGGCTAAAAGTTTGTCATCATTCATCAAGAATCTCTTTCACCTAGTAGTAGGATGAAGGATCAAATTCTTGTTCTCTCCTTTGCTTTGTTCTAGAATATTTTATATTTTTCTAAGAACTTCTCTTGGAGGAAGATGTCTTTTGAACAAAGATCTCTTCTTCTCTAAGGATCTCCGTTACATTTACAACACGACATCTCTTTTCAACAATCTTATCCATGCCTAAAGAGTATTCCTTCTCTTGCTTGGAAATATGACATTGTTGCATAGCGAATATCTTCTTTGTGATGAAGGTAGGTATCCTTGTTCTACTTTCCTTAAGATATCAACATCAAAATATGTTGACATCTTAAGGGGGGGACACCCATGCTGCTCCTTTGTACTATACTTTTTGTTACTATTTATTAAGTTGCCATTAGTTTTATATCTAAAATCATTCTATATACTCTAGTCGGTTATCTCTATCGAAACATTCAGTCGATATGTACTGAATAGTTGGTTAAAGAAGAAAGTATTCATAGAGCCCAGTATACACCGAGTTGTCTATCAAGTAACACTCTATGTCTATCGAGCAACAATAATGATACACCAAGTTGATATACACCGAGTGAAATGTGTTACAAGATTCATTGAACCTAGACACACATGTGGAAACGTGTTACAAGATTAAGGAACATAGAACCATTATCACATTGGAAATTGCACTTAAGGATTGTGTATAATTTTGAGGTCATCTAACCAATGAAATATTTTGTATGGTTATTCATTCAATAAATCATGTTTGTAAGATCGAAGTAATGAATTAGATCACCGACATAAGAGATCTATTTATATAGCATGGATTGAGATCAGATATATAGTGACAGAGGAAGAGATATAGAGGTGTATGAATAAAGTACTAAGTGTTATGACTGTTATAGAGACACACAGGTCACCGAGAAGCATTTCAGAGAACAGTCAAAGAACAGAGTAAATAAAAGGGTTTACCGAGTTATTTTATGGGTTACCGAGGTATGCTATAAGCAAGGTAATCTCATTTTGAGCACATAGAATCTACTATAACATTGCAGATGTAAAGTTGTTGATATTTGTAATGATTTATTATAATATTTTGAAGTTGTAAGAGAAACCTTTAACAAGGTAGAAGACTCTAACAAATTCTCTAAATTGTAAAGCCTTTAACCAGGTGCAGCATCTAGAGTAAGTGTTGTAAAATCCTTTAACAAGGTAGATCTAAAGATCTTAATACTCCTAATAGGGTAAGCTATCAGAAATAGCTAAACATGTAGCTCTAACCGAGCACTCTTTATTATTGTAGTAGTGAAGTTGTGGGTGCCATCCCCACCATAGTTTTTCTCTCTAACCAAGAGTTTCTGTGTAACCAAAATATATGAGTTATGGAGTGAATCATGTATGATTGTTATTTATTTGTTTTAGCTTTATGTTATGTTGCAGCTATTTTTGGTTTATGCATAACAATAAAGATATTGTTGTTAAAAGGTTTTGGAGTACTGATTCACCCCTCCCCTCTCAATACATTAGCTTTCCATATTGGGCTTAACAATTGGTATCAGAGCTTGAGTCTTGGAAAAGAGTTTAACAACCTAAAGAGAAAGATCTTATCAATGGAAGGCTATAAACAATCTCGGAGAATTGTGTATTTGCAAGAAGAGTTGGACCATGCTAATCAAGTGATTGTAGACATGCAAAGACAAATGCAAAAATCATTGAAAGTGAGAAGAAGATTATCTGATGATTTACAGGACTCTCAAGAGCTAGTGGAACAAATTGAAACATCATCTGAGAACAGTATATCTGAAGAGACTGAAGAAATGATTGGACAACTGAAAGAAAAGAACAAAGCACTGACTAATCAGCTAAAAGCAATGAAAAGAGGACATGAATATTTCAGCACATAGATGACTGAAAATATTGATGCATTGAGGACAACCGAGGAGAAAGTAAGAGATCTAGAAAGAGAAAAACAATAGCTTGAAGCATTAGTGTTTGAAAAGAATGATGAAATAACTAGGATGATTGGAATACAAAGTAATCTGTCAGATCAATTAGGTTATGCACATCATGAAGCAAATCTGAAGGATGATGAGAATTAAGCATTGAAACTTGAAGTATCAAGGTTGACCGATGAACTTGAAATAGAAAAGAAATCCAAGGAAACACTAAAAAGGAGTTATGAAGCATCAAAGATGTTGGATGAGCAACTGAATACAAGAAGACCCAACAAAGATGCAAGACTTGGTTACAAAGGAAAAGACTCTACCGAGAAGGGAATTCATACTACCGAAAGAGGAGAATCATCAAAGCAAGCTGGAAATAAGAAGAATATCAAAGGAAAGAAGCCTATTTGCAACTACTGTGGAAATCAAGGTCATACTGCTAACTTGTGCCAAATCAGAAAAGGTAAGCAATTGAATGTCACTAAGTCTAATGGTTATTGTTACAATTGCAATAAATATGGTCACACATCTAATCAATGTAGGACAAAGTGTGTTAACAATTATCAGAAGGAAAAATTCAAAGGGTTCTGTAAAAATTGCAATAGATATGGACATAGTACCGAGAAGTGTTGGCTTAAGCAAAAGAGCTATATGTGGTCTACACACCAAGCAAATTCTAGAGGTTACCGAATTCACATAGATCCTTACCAATAGTATTCTACAGTACCATGGGATTACAATACAAGGATATGGTGTGAATGTTGTGGAAGATATGGACATATAAGTGCCAACTGCTTTATAAGGTTTGGACTAAACAACTGAAGATCATGGAGAAATCCTGGTATGGCATGTTTTCATTTTCACAAAGTTGGACACTTGGCTAGAGATTGTAGAGATCAACCTAGAGGAGATATTGAAGAAATAAAAGGCAAATTACAGATGATTTGGGAAAAGAAGGAAATTGTGTCAAATGAAGAAAGGACCTTACCAGCCGAGTTAGGTGCACCTATTCCAAATTAATCAGTAAAGGTATGAAGGGACAACATTCTCTCAAAGGTTAAATCTTAACAGTTCCTATTTTATCATGCACTTAATTCAAAATTTGCATAGTTAAAGATGCATTAGAAAATTTGAAATTTTATCAAGTCTTTCGGAAGCTTGTCTAGTCGATGAATACAGAAAGACTGGCTACTTGGTAAAAGCATAGAAAGGAAGTGGTACCAAGTGCATTTAATGTCTTTTGACCTAACTGCATGAAGCTCAATAGGGTATATTGTGTACTTAAAGCTATTGTGCAGTCATTTTACACTTACCAAGTTTTCAAGAGAGGAGAGCAAAGCGAATCAAAGGTGATCAAACCACCTCTCAAGAAAATTCAAAGGTATTTACATCAATCACAATGCATTATCAAGATAGTTTACCGATCATATCGAGTTGTTATTATTTGCTAAGTAGAAAGCATCTACCATTTGAAAGTCTTCAAACCCTAAGGATCTTTTGCTAGTATTTATCTAAAATCTGCAATGGCACCTAAAATCCAGAATCCTGTTGTTGTTGAGAACATCGAAAAGCCCTTACTGAAATACTCTCTAACTCCCAAAATTGCATTTGAACTAGATGACAAAACTGCATTTTCACTCATTCCGGATAGAGTTTTATTAGTCAAGGATGTGAGATTCTTCACTAAGTGTCAAGTTGAAGAACTAGGTCATGTTGAGATCAAAGACACATATGATGAACTATGTACCGATGGCAAAATGGATAGCAAATATGAACACATCATAATCAAGGGATTAACTGAAGCCCTAACCTGTCCTTGTGTATTTAAACCCCAATGGGTCAATTTTGTTCTAAGTAGAGTTCATGATGACTTCATGTGGCTAGAAGAGCAACCGTTTAAGATCACCAAGGAAATCATTCATTTGATCACCGATTACCCTATTTATGATCATGCCCGAGCTTAGAAAATGATATCACAGAAGGAATTGATCAGTTTAACCGGAGTAGAATCTAATTGCAGAGGACTGAAACTGAACAATGTCACAAATGCAGAGCTAAAGTTTGCCATTAGAGTAATAGGTTATTGTTTCTTCCAATCAACAAGGGAAAATAGTGTACCCTATGCATTAGTAGACTTAGCTTATAAAATTGTGAAGAAAGGCATGAAAATTGATTTATGTGAGGTATTGTTGAAAAACCTATTCAAGAATCTCAATACCATAAGGAAGCTAAAGAAGAACAATTCGGCTAATACATTAAAGTTTGGATCACTGTTAATATGCATGTTTTTGTATTTTGAGAAATTCTTTCCATCAGTCAGTAAAGTTGTTTGGGAGCTACACCCACCAATCATCCATCAAATCAATGACTTCATCAAGAAGCTAGGTGACAATTTTAATGATATTATGGATGAGTATTTCAGCAAGTTTCAAGAGAAGATGCATAACAGGGACTGAATTCCACCCCAGTTAGTAGAGAAATACAAGGATGACATATGTTTTGAAGGGACACTAATTACTGCTATGTTAATGTTGTGGAACCGAGAACCCAATCCTTACCACCTATGGGTTACGAGATTGATTTTGACATCACACAATAGTAGATAGATGGTTCCCTGACATTAGCAAGGAATGCTATAGAGCTGAGGTATGGAACATATGAAGAAGTGAAGGAAAAAGTAAAAATGAGCATTGTAGTACCCAAGGCTACAAGCAAGGCAACAAAGATGATTAAGACATTAATGGAGAAATTTGGAGAAGGTTCTTCCTCCACACCTATCAAGGGCACTATAGTAATCACCAAAGAGGAATATGAAGCCCAAGAGGCAGCTATAACACTGAGCACCAAATTGCCTAAGGGAAAAGTGTTGAAAAGAAAGAAACAGGATACATCAAAAGCATCACTGACTCCTCCAGCAAAGTGACCTAACACAAGAGCATCTACAGCTTCATCGAGTAAGAAAATAAAGAGTGTTGCCACACCCAAGGTAACAAAAACTTACAAGAAATCTACTCGGAGACTCATTTTGACCAAAGAGTCTAGTGACACTGAATCTGAAGATGCAAGTAAATTTCAGATTGTCAAGAGCAAAAAGGTAAATATACATAGTGTTGAAAATTTTTGTGCTAATCTGAAGCAATATGGTGGATTTGGAGCATTCAGATATGTTAAATATGAACCCAAATCTGATGATGAAAAGAGACAAATAGAAGAAGCTGTCATCTGCACACTATTGAAATTCTGAATGGCCCCATTGGAATTATCTAAATCTCTTCCAAATGAGTTATACTTACATATTGACAATAGGTGGAAGTATGCTATGGATTTAGAGAAACAGATGAGAGAAAGAAGTCTAGTACATCTTTTCCCAGACATGTCGGTAGATGAGATCACTAAACATCTGAAAAACCACCACACAAAATTCCTAGTCAAGCAAAGAGCCTTGAAATTGATGAATGGCCTTTACTTGGATGTAGATAATGAGACAAAAGAAAAATGGCAGAAAATATTTTGAATCAAGATTGCTGGTGAGCAAGATGAAGTTGAAATAGTTGATGTCACTGAGCAAGTTCCTAATATCACCAAGCAAGACCTTGCTGACACTATACAAGTAGATGAGGATATCATGGACACTGAGGCACTTGAACAGGAAATGCATATGCCAAACTGGTATCCAGTGAGTCATTTTTGGAGAAAGTTCAGCCCTATCCTCCGGTCACTCAATCTACTTCAACTGAAGCCCCTTAAGATACTGAACAAGGGACAGGAGGTCACAAATCTACAGAGGAGAAATTGCTTCTCAGGCCGTCGAGGAACAGTCTTCACAAGCTCCTTCTAGCACTAAAAATGTTACATCTGAGACCCCAAGCACTAAAGCACCAGAGGACACAACAAAGGCTACATCAGAGGTTAAAGAAACTGACCAAAGTGTTTCCTCTACTGAGCAACCTACCAAGGGTCATCAAGCCTCACAAGCCATTGTTCTAGATCAACCGATGAAAGGTAAAGAAAAGAAGATGAAAAAGCATAGTTTAAAATTAGATTTGTCAAAACCAATAGTGTTTCCCAATGTTGATATATCCAAATTAAAAGGGCAAACACTCATTGAATTTAGTGAACTATGCAAAGCCAGAGAAAAACAGGAGAAGCAAATGGCTATTCAAAAAAAAAACAAAGTACTTCAGAAGGTGAAAGCACTCTTAACCGACATGCTACCTGAAGCTACAGTAACCAAAGATGCAGCCATCCACATTCAACTGGATGAACTCCTAACTAAGATATAGACATCTGGAGTAGATGCATCCGAATATTTGAGCAAGTTAAAAGATAAGGAGCTCACTACAAAAATGATTGAAGAGGTACAGAAATCTATTGCCATTGGCAAAGTTAAACTTGTCAAATTTATTGCTGAGTTGTCCCCTCAACTCAAGCACATTCTTTATTTATTTCAAAAACTTTGTACATTCTCTCTATTCATTAAGGACATCAAAAATAAAACAGAAGCAATTGAGAAAGAGATCACTGATCTCTCTAATAAGTTGACCAATGAGCCACATTCCATTCAAAAATTTTATACCAAGCTACAATAGCTCATGGCTCAACAATTGGAACTAAGGAATGTAGAACACAAGATAAGGATGGACATAATGACACTTCAAAATTATTCCTTCCTCATCTTTCATCCGTCCAAGAGAAGATCAAAAAAGCTACCTCCCTATGCACTTAGCAAGAGGGAAGCACCTTAGATGGACTAATTTCACTGTTAGCTGACATTACAGCTCAGAATTCACTTATGGACAGTGTTAAGGATGCCCTCTCTGCTGCTCTCACTGATGCAAAGACAAAGTACAAATCCATTTTTGACTAGTTGCCACCACTGAATTGTAACTAAGTTTAGATGTTTGTCAAAATGGGGGAGTGAGTATCATATCAAAGTATACAGGGGAATGTAGTATACAGGGGGAGTATATATTGAGCAAAATAGAGTATTCAAATGCAGAGTCAATTTTGACAAAGAACAAAGCAGCGAACCAAGCAGTTATCACAAAACATTGATCAATGATCATGCAAAATCAGAGTTTTGTATAGTATAGTGATAAGGGGAGTATATCTAAATATACTATTTCATTGACTAATGTATATAGTGTCTATGTAGTCAAATTTTGCAAGTATATAGATTTTTGAGCTATGACTTTGAAAGTAGTTTTGTCAAACATCTCAACTAATGTCAAAAGGGGAGATTGTTACTATTTATTAATTTGCCATTAGTTTTATATCTAGAGTCATTCTATATACTCTAGTCGGTTACCTCTACCAAAACATTCAGTCGGTATGCACATAATAGTCGGTTAAAGAAGAAAGTATTCACAGAGCCCAGTATACATCGAGTTGTCTACCGAGTAACACTGTATGTCTACCGAGCAGCAATAATGATACACCGAGTTGATATACACCAAGTGAAACATGTTATTGGATTCATTGAACCTAGACACACATGTGGAAACATGTTACAAGATTGAGGAACGTAGAACCATTATCACATTGGAAATTGCACTTAAGGATTGTGTATGATTTTGAGGTCATCTAACCAATGAAATATTTTGTATGGTTATTCATTCAATAAATCATGTTTGTAAGATCGAAGCAATGAATCATATCACCGACATAAGAGATCTATTTATACAACATGGATTGAGATCAAATATATAGTGACAGAGGAAGAGATATAGAGGTGTATGAAGAAAGCACTGAGTGTTATGACTGTTACAGAGACACAGAGGTCACCAAGAAGGATTTCAGAGAACAGTCAAAGAATAGAGTAAACAGAAGGGTTTACCGAGTTATTTTATGGGTTACCGAGGTATGCTATAAGCAAGGTAATCTCATTTTGAGCACATAGAATTTGCTATAACATTTCAGATGTAAAGTTGTAGATATTTGTAATGATTTATTATAATATTTTGAAGTTGTAAGAGAAACCTTTAACAGGGTAAAAGACTCTAACAAAGTCTATAAATTGTTAAGTGTTTAACCAGGTGCAACATTTAGAATAAGTGTTGTAAAATCCTTTAGCAAGGTAGATCTAAAGATCTTAATACTCCTAACAGGGTAAGCTATCAGAAATAGCTAAACATGTATCTCTAACTGAGCACTCTTTATTATTGCAGTAGTGAAGTTGTGGGTGCCATCCCCACCATAGTCTTTCTCTCTAACCAAGAGTTTCTATGTAACCAAAATATATGAGTTATGGAGTGAATCATGTATGATTGTTATTTATTTGTTTTAGCTTTATGTTACGTTGCAGCTTTTTTTGGTTTATGCATAATAGTAAAGATATTGTTGTTAAAAGGTTTTGGAGTACTAATTCACCCCTCCCCTCTCAGTACATTAGCTTTCCATATTGGGCCTAACACTTTTCTTTTGCGTTGTATAGTGGGACATTCTTGGAACCAAAGGGGAGCTTCTTAGAGATAGATGTCATCAATTTTCTCTTATAGAGGAGGTCATTCTCAAAACCAAAGAATAGACTATTAGAGAGAAATGAGGCTACTTTTTCCTTGTACAGTGGGTCATTCTTGAAACTAGAGCACAGACTCTTAGAGTGAGATGTTTTCACTTATTCTTTTCTTGTACAATGGGTCATTCTTTGAACCAGAGCATAGACTCTTAGAGTGATATGTCTTCACTTCTTCTTTTCTTGTACAGTAGGTCATTCTCAAAACTAGAGCATAGACTCTTAGAGAGAGATGAAGCCACTTTTCTCCTATGTAGAGTGATTATTCTCGGAACCAGAGCACAAACTCTTAGAGTGAGATATCACACCTTTCTTAACACTTGTACTATACATTTTATATAGGTTGTAGTGTACTCAGGCGTAGACTCCTATGAGGTTCTTGGAACCTCACTTGCACACATAGGCATGATGTTGGGTGGAACTAACGATGTTCTCACTCTCCTCCCTTGCATGGATAACATAGACGGACTATAGGGGCTAGACTTCTATGTCCTTTCCATGGATCACCTAGTCCTAGGGGCGAGATGTCCATGGTTTTTCTCTTCTTAACCTTTCTTCTTATACATCACCAAAATATATATTCATGTCCTCTCTCTCCTTCCTCTCATGAACCCATAGTTTTACTATTGATGGTTCATGGATGACGTAAGCTTTACTCTTTTATGATATTGTATGTATTCATGAGATGGCATTTTATGTTTCAAGAATGATATTAGTTGATTGAGACATTTCTTATATCAAGGTTTCTTTGACTAGTTGACTTGAGGTCTTAAGATATTAGCTTTTGTTGCATGCCTTTTTGTGTGCACTTGCATATGTCTCAGTGAGTTAAGATTCAAAGATTGGAGGCTTGGTTCCTTGAGATTAGTGACATCTTATACTCCTTCTGATCTTTCTATGCATCTCTCATCTTCATCTCTTTCTTTTTTCTACTTTATCGATAGTATTGGCATAAGCCATACTCCCGCTATAGTGGGGGCTAAATGTAGTGTAATAAAATTGCACCCCTTGCAATGTTGAATATGTTTTAGGCCCTTTACCTTTTAGATAATTGGTTAATCCCAAAGACATTGAGAGGGGGGGGGGGGGGGTGAATCAGTGTCTAACCGGTAGATGAAATATTTACATTTATTTGCAATTATGTAACTGAGATTAATGTACCTGTAAACAAATAATAATGCAGTAAAGAGAAACAAAGGAATCAATATCAATGCACACCATAACACAAATATTTTGGCGAGGAAACCTGGTAAGGGAAAAACCTCAGTGGGATTTGTGACCCATAATATTTACTCACTGACCAAATAAATAAATATTACTTAGTACAAAAGGGACCTGGACATGTAGGAAAGCCAACTGCCTAGAGCTCACTGCTCAACAATAAAAATGGAGTCACACTGACTAAAACATCACACTGATGTAAACACAAAAGTGAACTCTTACAACTTGCACCAAAATGCTAGATGATTTTGTTGTTATGCTCTGTCTGATACCAGTTCTGCCTCTGCCTAAAACCCTTCCTAGTATGCTATCAAATGATTATGCTTATACAAAATAATCTTCACTCAGCTCAGCTTCTTATTCACTCAAAATAAACACATCAAAATGCATACACACCTATTCACTATCATATCTCTATCCTATCTCATATCATCACTTTCATACAAATGACCTACAAGAGCTCATAAATATATGTCTTTACAATAAAACATGTCGGCCATACAATTATTATTTATATTACAATTTATTTTGCATAAAAAATACTATTTCCAAGTCGGCCTAGAATGCCGGTATAATCTTCTGCCGGTGTAAACTAGATGCCAATGTGAATAAGATTTGTTGTATCTGCTGATGCCAGTAGGTGAAGTCTATTGCCAATTGAACCTATGGAACCTTGTTTCCATCATTTAAAACATCCACCATTCTCATTTGAGTGTATAATGCCAACAATCTCCCCCTTTGGAATTGATGGGAACACTCACGAGAAAAATCAAAACTATGAATCCAAAACGGTGAGTGCTCCCCCTGAGAAAATGATCTGTTAAGTGTACATTTTTCTCACTATACCACTCCCCCTTTGACATCAATGACAAAGGATGTCAAAAATAAAAATAAAATAAAAAATTTACTTAGAACCCTGAAGTCAGTTGTGTACAACTTGAAAAATATCCACTAGAACTAAGTTCAGACCCTGTATAAACTTTGTACTGTCGGTAATTATTGTTTCTATTTGCATGACCATTATGATAAGATAGTGCATTTATTGTTCTAGTTATCTATCTCCTTGAATTATATCCATTGATAGTGCATTCCGGTGAGTGATTAGATTGTCCAGTCTTGGACCAAGCTTATTCTTCAACTCCCTAGTTTTCATTTTCAATCTTTCCTTTTCTTTTTCAAGATTTTCAATAGTTCCCTCATATATAGCCATCTCATGTTCTATGATTGATGTTAGTTCCAAAGAACCAATTATGTTATCCACAATATCATCAATTTCTTTCTGAGTTTTTCTTATCTGATCATCAATATCTTATGTTAGTTGATGTGGTTTACAAGCTTCCCGGTATAATTTTTCTTGAATAGTCTTCTCACTTATCTTGTCTTATGTCTGAATGTTAGCAGAAATAAATTTAGACAATGTGTCCAATTTACCTATCAAGCCAACAATATGATCCACCTTGCACTCCGATGCTATCATCTGCAATATCGGTAGAGATTCATCAATACCCTTAAATGCTAAGGCATTACATTATGTTATTTTCTTTATATAATCCAATAGTACTTCTGTAATAGTTGTTGGTCTGAAATCCAAAGATGAAGTACTGGGAGAAGTGCTAGGTTCTACATTATCTTTCTTCTCTTCTCCTAATTTCTTTGTCCCTTCCTCTATTTTCTATTCAGCTACTACTTCCTCTTCCCTATTCACATTCTTATCCTTTTCCAGTTCAAATGCTATCTATTTTTGTGCTTTATCTGATGGTATCTCAATATCCTTCTGAGTGTCAACTGCCTTGACCAGTGAGTCAGAAATTTCAACATTTACAGATTCTATTTTCTTCTCTTCAAAATTTTCTTTATCAATTTCTAAAATAGAGGTATCATTCATTGTAATTTTGATGTCCCAAGTGTCAACCTTCATTTTAAATAGAATGTTTGACTCAAGATCAATTGCATCTATTCCTTTTTCTTCCTCGGATGTCTTTTCTACATGGTGATTCTTCATTTCTACCTATCCCTCTACTACTTCCGGTGGTGGTAAGTTATCCTTTATTGTTTACTTAGGAACACCGCTAATCTTATTCTTCCCTTTATCTCCTTTTTGATATACCTTAGTACAAGATTTATAAACTTTTTGCTTTCTTTTTCTACTCTTTTTCCTTTCTCCGCAAAGAAAATATCCCATTTGTCTATTGTTTCATCGACGATTTCCTTTGTCCTGCCAACCATGAGGCTTACTTGCTGGTGACCACTTACAAAAACATTTTTTTTAGCTTCAGCTATCAATTCATCTATTTCTTGTCTAGACTTAGTTGGATGAACAACCAACAGTGCTTCAACCTTCAATTTCTTATCCAATTCCATGATAGACATTCTTTTTGCCTCAAGTCTTAGATATAAATCATTGGAGAGAACATCAATGACTTCAATAAGAACTTTCTTATATATATCTAAATACAACATTATGCTTTCTTCAATAGTGTCCTTATCAAAATCATTAAAAGAATGATAAAACTTATTCACATTGCTGAGATTACCATCCTAAGTTATTTCATTAAAGAGCTCTTTCGAGGAAAGTGTATCAGATACCTTTGGTTCTAGTTGCTTCTATGCAATGTTCTTCTTCAGATCGCTAGGCTCTCTCACAGCGTGTTCTTTCTTCCTAAGTGTCCTTGTTTTCTTAGGTGATGTAGCAAGTGCCGATGAGGATTTTATCTTCTTCTTATTTACCCTTTTAAATTCAGCAGCTTAGTCACTATCAGTCTTAGATGAGGTAACAATAGGGGAAACATTTGTTACCAGTTGTTGGTCAGATTTTCTTTCTTTAATGCTTGCAACAACACCACTCAACATCAAGTTTCAATAATCCCTTGGTGACATCTTTGACAATTTTTGAAGCATCTTTCAATATTTATCCCTTTTCTTTCTTTGCTTCTGAATAGAAACATCATTCTCTATGGTTTCAGTAATGCCAAAGATCTTCTCAGTAGGTTCCGGTGGGCCATCTAGAAGTATCTTGGCATAAGATTCTAGAATGTTGGTGTCCACTTCATATCCCATTTCGATTACCCAAACAGTTCTAGGTCTAACAACCTCCATCCATATTTCATCTCTCTTTATAACAAAGTATATCAATTTGTCATATTTATCAACAATACTATGAGGGATTCTTTCCCTTTTCTTCCTTCTGAACCCATGTCAGAAATTGCCTCCTTAATCTATTTTCCAACAGAAATATCATAGGCAAAGTCCCTATGACCTATGCCGAGAATCTCCTTTGAGAAGTATAGCATCAAACACATAAGTAAATTCCCAAATTTGAATGTTCCCTTTTTATCACCCTTGATTTTGTCCAAGTTATCTATCAATTCATCTTTTAACCATTCACAAAGATCAATTTTTGCATTGTTCTTTACCATTTCATAAGCACTATGAATGCATAGAGTGGAAATAGAATTCAGCCTATTTGTATGTGCAAACTTGTAACCAATAACCATGCTAGTATATTTAACATTGTCACCAGTTATGTCACTTACCCTGAGTGATTTGTTATTAGATGTAGCACCAGTTAGATTTATAACATCTTTGTTTGGAATTTTCTTCTTCTTCTCAAGCCTTGTTTCAGTAGAGGGTACACTTGTAATAACTTTAATTACCTCCCTGGTGATTTTGAAGACAGATTCAAGCCATAAGAATTCACCATGAACTCTACTTAGAACATATCAAATAATTTCATCTTCAAATTCAGGCATATGAAGGATGTGTACGAACCCTAAATCTTCCATAATCTTATGTTTGAGTTTGATTACACCTTGGTTGTTTGTGATGACTTCCATAAGCATGTTCTTTATATCCCCAGACCTTAAATCTTCACTATTATAGTGAATGTATTCCCTAGGGTCTTCTACGAATGCAACTCCCTTTAGAATTTTTGAAAATGCTCTAATAGAGTCATCCATCAAACCTAACTTAGGAATTATCTTAAAAAATGGCCTAGGACATTTGATATTCTCCACAATAGTAAGGTTTTCTATGAATTCAAGAATGAAAGATGAAGAAGCCATGATGCAAAATAAATACCTTTTTCTATCGAATGCAAGTGAAAACCTTGGATGCCCTAGAAAATCTTTGTTGCTTCACTTCTTGAATGTCAGTGCTCTACTTCTATGCTCTTTGAATACTTGAATTCTTGGTGATTCGAAATGAGAAATTTCAATTCTTTATAGCCAAAAAGGTTAACTAACAACCACATTAAATGCTTTGTCGGTTTAGTGAATTTCTATTGTAACTCAACATGTGTCGGTAAAGAATGATTATGACTTCTTACCATCATCTGAGGGTAAAATGCATGATCTTTGATTAGTTTCCTTACCCATAAGAATTATTCTTTAGTTAGATGAATAATTTCCTATCGGTGTAGGATTGCTTTGTTCTATCGGTGCAAAGCTAGATTCATCATTTCTTTGATCTATCTTATTGACCCATTGTTTAGAGAATTCTCGCTTGATTTCATTCACCTTTTCCTTTCCTTTGTCATTAGATCCTCTATTTTTTACTAGTACATTCTTGCTTCCGCAAAATCTTGCAATATACCCAATCTTGTTGCATGCATAACAAGTTACATTGTTTCTTTGAATAGATTTTCCATAACCTTGCCTGATTTGAGTTCCGCATTGATTAGATAGATGTCCAAATATACCACAAGCATAGCATTTTACATTCATTATGCACTTATTTGAGTTATGACCATATTTATTGCATTTGGAACATTCACCACTAGATGAGTTTGTATTATGATTATTCCTAAATCTGCATTGATTTGCTCTATGACCAAATTTGTTGCAATTAAAACATTTTCCATTGACTTTATAAGCATTGGGTTGCCTTACCGGTTTGTTGTGATCATGATTATTTGCAATTCCAGAACTTTCTCCATGTTCAAAATCCAAGTCCAACTGTTTCTCCATTAGGTTTTTGACTTTTCAGCATATCATCAAGCTTGTCTGAGCTCTTTTTGAATTTGTCTTTCTATTCATTTGCAGTGACCAACTCACTTTCCATAGAGCTAACTTGTTCATAAGTTCCTCTTTGTCATGTTGCATCTGAATCAACTCTATTTTAAGCATATCATTTTCATGCCTAAGCCTAATAGATTCATCTACTCTTTCATTAAATCATCTGGCTAAATCTTCCCGATTCTTCTTTCTATCTTCAATATCCTTACATAGTCTCATGGTTAAGTCTTGCATCTCATTCTTCATGTTACTATTCTCTTGTCTCAATTTCTCTGCAATATCTCTGAGAGTTTCTTTTTCTTCATCATCTTGTTTTTGCAGTGACTCATGCAATTATTTTCTCTTACTTTGTGCCATGACCAAGTTTTCTTGCAGTGCTTTGATGAATTCTCGAGCAGATCTGAGTTCTTCTTCCAGTTTGATATTCTTTAATTTTTTTGCATCAAAATCTTCAAGAGCCCCTGCCAACTATTGTCTCAAACTTTCCAACGGTACTGGTTCCAAAATTTCCTCAAGTTGGTAGGCTTCTACAAATAGAGGACCAGGATTTGATACCAATTATTAGATAAATTCTTAATCCCAAAGACACTGAAAAAGGGGGGACAGGGTGAATCAATGTCTAACCAGTAGATGAAAGATTTAAACTTATTTACAATTCTATAACTGAGATTAATATACCAGTAAACAAATAATAATGCATTAAAGAGAAACAAAGGAATCAACATCAATGCACACCATAACAAGAATATTTTAGCGATGAAACCCGGTAAGGGAAAAACCTTGGTGGGATTTTTAACCCAAAATATTTACTCACTGGGCATATGAATAAATATTAATTAGTACAAAAGGGGCCTACACATGCAGGAACACCAACTTCATTGATCTCACTGCTCAACAATAAAAATCAAGTCACATTGACTATTACATCACACTGATGTAAACACAAAAATGAACTCTTACAACTTGCATTAAAATGTTGGATGAGTTCGCTATTATGCTTTGTCTGATACTGGTTTTGCCTCTGCCAAAAACCCTAGCTGGTATGGTGTCAACTTATTATGCTTATATAGAATAGTCTTCTCTCAGCTCTGCTTCTTATTCGCTCAAAATAAACACATCAAAATGAATATACAACTATTCTCTATCATATCTCTATCCTATCTCATATCATCACTTTCATACATTTCAAATGACCTATAAGAGCTCATAAATATATTAGTCTTTACAATACAACATGTCAGCGATACAATTATTATTTACATTACAATTTATTTCACATAAACAATAATATTTCCAAGTCGGCCTGGAATGTCGATATAATCTTCTGCCGATGTAAACTGGATGCCGATGTGAATAAGCCTTGTTGTATCTGTCGGTGTCGGTAGGTGAAGTTTATTGCAAGTTGAACCCATGGAACCTTTTTGCCATGAATGACAACATCCACCATTCTCATTTGAGTGTATAATACCAACATTACCTTGGCGATATCATCTCCCATGCTTGATCGGGACCAATCTATGCCTCCACCATGCAACTGGGCCTCATTTCCACACTTTAGAACCTATTTAGACCCTATTTCAAGCCCCAATAAAGGGTAGGACCATGGTGTGGCACCCTGGTCATCCTTAGGATAGGGGTACCATGCCCTTGTCCTCTCTCTTTGTGTGGCCCCAAAATAGGTCTATCTGACCCTTGACCCTATTTTGCTCTTTGGGATTCAAACTCTCCAATGTCAGCCTTTGGTGAGATGAATTAATTCTTTGAGGCATGTATAAAAGGGAATTAGTTTTCTAATTTGTAGGGACATGAAATACATGAATGAGGGAATAGACAATAATTCAAGTGGAAGGTATTCATTATCATCATCAAGCATTCATCAAGTCTTCTTTCTTAACTTGTCTTCTTCATTCATCCATTGGAGCAACCTTATAACATTCATTTGCAAGCATGTGTGTGTTAGGGTTTTTTAATTTTCCATGCCATTTCATGCAACACTTGTTATTACATTCAAGAAGCAAATCAATCATCATCAACAAATTGCAGATCTACAAGGCATACACTTCCATTATTTACATTTTAGCATTTGCAATTACTTTCTTTCAAGGTTGATTCCTCAACTGGGGTTTGACTGAGGTAAAAACCTATCCACAACCCTTCTCCCCTTCTTTTATGTTTGTAGGTTGTAGGTAGGCACCTTTATTTTCAGATTTGAGCTCCATTTATAGAGGCGGAAAAATCCTTTTCGTTTCATGGATTTTTCGGAGGACCATTTACACTTTCTCCATGGTCCTGATAACTTTTTTCCAAACTTGTAGGGAAGATTCGTATCAGTCGAATTAACTTAGATCCAAAATTACAACATGACCCTAAACTAGTAGCTCCCCATTTCACTCATTTTCTCTCTTTTCCATATACTCAACAACTCAACTTTCCAATTTACAAAAGAGGGTAAATCACGCTTCAACCCTTGCAATCCACTTGGAATTCACATCCTTGTCTCTCTTGGATTTGGATCTAGTGGATTCAAGCCCCTCTTTTGAATGTAAAGTTCTCCCAAATGAAAAATAATCCTAGTGACTCAAATTCTCTCTCCTAGGTGGGGAGTCACTAGCGTTCAATTTTTCCACTTTACACATTCTATATCATCAATTCTAATAATTAAGATGCATACATTAAATAATCATAAAAATACTTTACCTGGATGTCCCTCTCACCAATAAAGTTCTTTGAAAGGGACCTCCTATGACTGGGACCCATTAATCTCTATGCCCTCATAATGTCTTTGCATAGTAGGCATGGGATGGTGGGGACTAGGATCAGGACCCCTTATAGGGTCCTTCTCCAGCTGCAATGGAATGCTCAGTGCATCTAGGGCTATGGTGTCATCCTCAGACTAATGAGGAACTGCATCTAACTCATCCTCCTTAGCCTCCTCATCCTCCTCATCCTCCTCATCCTGCCCCTCCTCCTCCTATCCATCCTCCTCATCATCACCATTGTGATATCCCTCTCCTACATCAGGATCATCTCCATCGCCACCAATCTCCTTCTCTCCTCCATCATCATCATGATCATCTGTGTCCTCGTCGCAAAGGTCCTCAGATGTATCAAGATCCTCCTCATCACTTGCATGTCTCCATGGTCTAGGGTTACCTTTAGGGAAGTCTACTAGAAAGATGGCTCTAGGGTATGTCCTACCCCACCATTTGTTATACTGTCGGTATGCATCCACATCATCTCTATAGTCGATCGCGATATCCTAATCTGACCCATTTGAATCTGTGATATAAATCTCATCACCAAAAGGCCTTGAAATGGTTCCCAACCTTGAAGTCAAATGTGAGTGCGGGATATACATAGGAACATCTGTAGGGATAGACTTTTGAAACTCAAACTGCTGCTGGACTCGATTGAAGTAGAATGGGACTACAATGTTGTTGTATCATCCCACTAGTAGACCTCTACAGGCAAAATAACTACCTATGTATATTCATCCACATGCACATCCTAAGGTAGGGTCTCCATCTGATAATCTCTGTTGTCAATCTGTCAAATGTCACTCTCCAATGCAGCAAGTCTCAGAAGTGCCACTCATGGATGAGAGGATATGCGAACACCCTAGGCTACTCTGGAACTAAATGAATGGGTACTCCAGTAGGTCTAGTGCATGTAATGTGCTTGAATATCCAGATCTGTATTAGTGTGCAGATCATCAGGCTGCATCCTTGTCCAAATACATACTCTCCTAGGTCATGATAGAGGCAAGCTAACATTCTCCACCCCTAAGATAATACCATCCTATGTCTCTCCATAGCTCTAACTACATATGCGAGTCCTCCATGCGTATGAGTGTTGTACCCATTAGGGCACATGGATAATACAATAGTAGGAATCATCAACCATCTCACTAATAGAACCACATCGGTGGTATGTAGGAGCCAACCAATCATGATGTGGCCCCTTGTCTCATTGGGTATCTCTCTCCCAATGCAGTAGACCTACTCCCCCCTATAATTAGTAGTGGTATGGTTTTCTTGGTATCTTATTGTCTCTCCTATAATGGGAAGATGAAGTATGCAATATACATCCTCGAGTGTGATCGTCATCTCCCCCACAGGTAAAAGAAAGGTGGAGGTATCCATGTCCCATCTCTCCATCAGTGCCATCAACATCATGGGATGGAACTTCATGGTAGGCATGGTCATAATGTACCATAACCCTATTGAATGCAACAACTCCCTATCATCTGGTGAAAGTTGCAAAATCAGACTTTGAAGGCTCTAGAAGGTGTGGCCGGTAGTGTGCTCGCAGATATACAGAAGATTTTGTAAGGTGAAACAATCAAATCATCAGTAATCAATCATCAATCATCATCATCTATTCTCTGCATTTGATGCCTAATCTCGTGCAACTCTTAGTCACTCCGGGCAAGGACGAGGGTGCCCTGAGTGAACTAGGGCACCCCTTTGGGACTAGGGTTCCTTGGGAGTACCAGGGTGCCCAAGTGGGACCAGAGCATCCTGGGAGGACAAGGGCACCCCTATGGGACCAAGGCACCATAGGAAACCATGGTGCCTGGACAAGGGGAAATGTGCAAGATCAGATGCTGACATCATCAAGATGAAAAACAATGCAAACAAAAAAGTAAATGATGAATCAATGGTCGGTCAACTCACCTCATCGAGTGGTCTCCCGGTCAACATGGTCTGCCATAGGATCTCCATCCATGTGGGTTTCTTAGGTTGACGTCGAGGCATGATGACTGATGCATGGGCTCCTCTATAATGAATAGTGTCGAAAGTCAAAATGTGACAAATAAGAGTGTCAGTTTCATATTTATGAGGTATGCACTATTTTCATTTTATGATTTTAAGTTAAAAACTCTAATTTTGTTGTTTTCACTTAATCTATCATAACTTGAGCTAGGGAGCTCCGATTTTGCACCATCGGTGGCATTGGAATCGTGAAATCTATCTCTTTCTCCATATTCATTCCATAAAGTGCTTGGAAGTACAATAAAGCCTTATTGAGAACATAATTTCATCAAAGTCTACATCACAATTTGGCATGGTAAACATGATACCCTATTTCACCTCACTAATAAGCAAACCAAAATAGGGGGGCATATAGCTACGCACAAATTTCATCACCTTCCTTAGTAAGCATTACGTGATTTTGTGATCTAACATGTGGTTTTGTAGGGTGTGGTTCCTAATTGTGTACTACAGATATCGTTGGGGGCTTTGGTCGACAACTTATGGATATATCCTTTTTCAAAATAATGTTTACCTTTTTGTACTTTAGCTTTCATATGCACGTAGTGTGATATGATTGCTAAAGTGGGGGCTAAATGTAGCATCATAAATTGTACAACCTTTCTAGGGTGGTACAATTCCACACTTGGTTTAGAAACCACCTTACTTTTTTTTGCATCTTACATTTTCAATTCCTTTAAGAATCTAATTAATTAATTTAATTAAATCTAAAGTCACATTTCATCACTCCCCACATCATAAAATTGGGCCCTTTACCCTAAGTGTTCCCCCCTTTTTTTTATTCATCCAATTAATCATTTAATCATAAATCCTAATTATGTCGTATTTTGATTTTTAAGGCCCGATTCCGCATGTCAAAACATCTCAAAATCAATTGTAACATTAGGATCCACTCTAATATCATCATATCTGACAGCCCTGAAAATTTGGTGAAAATTTGGTCAAACATTGTGCAAGTGCAACACGGTCCCTGACATTTTTCTTGAAATTTCCAAAGTGCAATTCTATGATATTATAATGCTTAACCCCAAAATATTGGCAGGAAATTTAAATCCTAGGTCGGCCAAAAGATGAAATTAAGATCTAGGGTTTCATACATAAGAGCTCTCTTTCTTCATTTGAAGGTCTAAAGAAATGGAATCTGAAAAACCTTTGGGACCGATTATAAGGAGCCTTCTATGTAGTGATAGAGTAGATAATTAGAGGCTTCAAAAACATTCAACAACACCTATCAAGCATTCATCAATCATTCTTTCATCAATTGGGGGCTTTTGAAGATATGGGAAAGCAATAGGAGATCATCGACTGAAGATTGGCTTGTACCTCTCCCTTGGGGTTGGTTATGATTTCATGTTATTTCCATATCTTTGTATGAGCTTCATTATATCAATTTGATTTACATTCATGCTTTAGATCACTTTGTATCATTGATTTAGAGCATTTACTTTATCAATTATAAGCAATTAGGGTTTAATCTTAGGGTTTCTCTAGATTGTTTACTCATCCTAGGATCTTGCACACACACAAGGTTCTCATACACACTATTTTACTATACAAATTAGATATTTGTTGAGGTGGAAATCACCAAGATATGGGTTTGACTAAGGTAAAACCCCATATAGCCACCCAAAACCCTATTTTTAGCTACAGGTGTAGAGTTGGGATCTCGGCGTCGTTGCAAGTTTAGGGTTCGATAGAGTGCACAGGGACTATTTCAGAGGAAAAAAATCAATAGAAAACATAGGGACAAGGGTATGGTACCTTTCTTCTTCTCAAGATAAGGGTGTGGCACCTTGGTCCTCCCAGAAGCAGGCAAATTTTGCTTGGAAAACAAGTTTCAATCTTCATATCCCAGCTTGACAGTTACAACTTTAGGCTTGCAGAATCAAGATAGTGGCACAACACCTTGGTCCCATAGATTTTTTATCATATTTTGGGTATAGGTGCACATCTGAATTTGTTTATTAATCTATAATTTGCAGCAATATATCAGTTACTCTCAGTTCTACATTTCCAAATTAGGGTTGTTTATGCATACTTGTATTCTAGGTTAAATTATAAAAATCTACACTTTTGCATCACTTCTTCCTCTCGTTTGTAGCAAAGGAATAGAAAGCCTAAGAGGTATTCCTTGGCTCTCTCTTCATCACAAGAAGTATACAAAGTGTGTTATCTCCCTTAGCTCTTTCGTATTCCACAGTGTGTACATGAGAGTGGGATTAGGACTTGTTTTCTTAGTCTCACTTTTTCCCCTACACAATAATAAATTGTCAATGCTTGGGTAACCTCCCCGAGAGTCTTCTTAAAAAAGGCTTGAAGATATGTCATGAACATCCCAGGAGATAAAGTTTTCTATTAGACTTATGCATTTGAGGAAAAAGTTTCATATCCTGGATCCCTTTGGATGAGTAATAGATCTTAGGAGGTTTTGAGACTCCCCAAATTTTATATAATTTATGATCATCATCCTAACCCATCTTGCTTTGGGATCTTTAAGAATTTTCCAAACCAACTTTTCTCCCAAAACCTTATTTTGAATTTGAATATTTTGTACTCCTAAGCCTCCTAATGATATTGGTTTGATAATTTTGTCCCAAGCTATTAGAGAAAGTTTTTTTTTTCTTCAATGTTCTGCCAAAAGAAGTTCCTAGTCTTATTTAAGATAAATGAATTCACACCTTTCGAGACAACTAGACAAGACAACAGGTAGATTGTGAGGGTTGAAATGACTAATTGAAGAATAACCAATCTGCCCACCTAGGAGAGCCACTTCCCTTTCCAAGAATTGACATTTTGATCCATTTTAATTTTCAAATGATCCCACAGATTTGACTTTCTCACTCCCTTGTCTATGGGAATTCCCAAGTATATGCAAGGTAGGTTTCCTTTTTGGCAATTAAGGATTCTTAAGATCCTATTTTCCAAACACACTGAGGTGGAGAAAAAGTAGATTTCATAATTTTCTTTGCCATTCCCATAGGAATCTAGAAGCTCTTGTAATTGGGTTTCTTCCTTGACCTTTGCTACACCTAGAAGGAGATTATTATCAGCAAACTACGGGTGTGTAGCAACAAAGGGAGCAGTAATTTTGATTCCTTCTAGTTGTCTACTAGAGTGTTTAGAATTGATGGCTCTTTCTAATGCTTTTGCCATTATTATGAAGAGAAAAGGAGAAATTGGATCTACATGTCGGATATCCTTTGAAGAGGAAAAGAAACCTTCTGGCTTACCATTCACAAGAATAAAAAACTTAGGTGTTTCTATGCATTCAAAGATACAATCGATCCATTGCTAACTGAACCCAAATGCTTGCAAGACATTAAATAGAAAACGTTAGTCCACATTATCATATTCTTTGAAAATATCCAATTTCACTATCATACCTAGTCTATTTATGTTATGCGGAGTATATATTTCTTCTTGAGCCACAATGACACCATCTAGGATCAAGAGCATGGGAGCAAAGCTTGTTTTCTCTTCTGAAATGATGTTGTCCATAATAGGTTTCAATCTATTTGTCATAACCTTGGAGAGGATTTTGTAAATAGTGTTGTAATATGGTGAAAAATGATGAGGGGAGATCAAGTGGAAAGCTTTACTCCCCTCAAAAGAGGAATGAAAATTTCACAAAGGACTCCCTTCAATTTTTCACACATTACATTCAAAAGAGGGGTTGAATTCACTAGATCCAATCCCCAATGGTAAGGGATTGAATACTAAGTGAATTACAATAAATTTGGAAAGTATTAGGAAAGTAAATTAACCCACTTTCATAGTAGACTAGTTAAATTAAGAAAATTGAGACTAAGTGCAAAAATGAAAAAGAAACGATTATAGCTAGAGATAGAGATGCAGGATAAAGTTGTGCACCTAGAATTAGTAGTAGAATGTCAATAAAAACCTTCCCTACAAATCTGAGAAAAAGTTGTAGGGACTGTGCATAAGTTATGCATGGTCGTTCAAAAAATTTGCATGTCGAAAAGGGTTTTTTCATCTCTGAAAATGAAGTCTAAATCTGCAATTACAGCCATGCACTTGCAACTTACACATAAAAAAGAGAGGGAAATGTTATTAGGAATGGGGGTTTTCCTTCAGGTCAAACCCCATCAAGAAGGGGATGTAATTGAAATGTTGATACCTTTGTAGATGAATTTACTTGAATGGGTATGTGGAATACGATGTCTTGAATGTTGATAAAAACCTCCTCTTCAATGGTTGAATCCTTGTCTGGAATGCAACACCTAGCCTTGAAAGGAGACGCCAAATGCTCAATACTTGAATGAATGCTTGAATGCCTGCACTTGATTTCACTTATGATCCACCTTATTTTTTTCTTATGATCACTTATGCAAATAGGAGGCGAAGTGCTCGTTATATAATTTCCAATTAGGGGTTTTTAGGTAATTTCTCATCTTAGGCCAACATAGGAAAAAATTTCCTACTCAACAATTGACAAGCCCAATGCAAGGGGGGACCAAATGAGGCCCAAAATAAGTCCAGGACAAGGGCTCCATGCCTCCATCCCTAGAGGACAAGGGCACCACATCCCTATTCTAGGGGGACAAGGGTGCCATGCCCCTATCCTACCCTAATTTAGGACAAGGAACAACAAAAAGGCAATTCTAAATGGTGAAAAATGCAAGTTTATGACCTCATGAGGATGTTTGAGGTCTTCAATCAGGCTTAGGGATTCATTCACTAATGTGAAGACCCAAATGCAATCAAAAATTGCAAGGGTTGCAATTTTTTAACACTACATTTATCCCCCTTTTTAGCGAGAGTATAAGAATACACCAATTCTACCAGTAAAGTACAAGGAGACAATATTGAAAGACTTTCACCACATCAAGGAGGCAAGATACCCCAAGCCCCAAGTGGACTAAGGATCTTATGACTTCAATTGAAAAAGTAAAAGGGAAGATCAGGAGGGAGAGAACTGTGATTACAAGTAGTAAGGTTCCCCTCACTATGAGTCGTGAAAAGAAAGGGTACCAAAAATTACTTATTAACTTTAAGTATCAAGAAAGAAAATATGAGCAAAGTGTATGCCCCCATGTTAAAGCGATCACACATGCCTTATCGAGAACGATTTCTCTAAGGTAGGATACATCTAAGAAAGAGAAAGAGAGGGAACACATTATTGTGAGGATTTAGCCCCCAATCAAGGAATAAACTCAAGGATAATGAACACAAACCACAAAGCACGAGGTGGCTTCACTTTCCTTGGGGTCAGTATGTCGTATGATAAATCATGTATATCATGTACATATATGCATATAATAGTTTTCATTCCCCAAATAAAGGAAACCACCTTGGAAGAAAGGGAACACATGTGTCTTTTTAGTCAAAATGAAAGAGACCAAAAGAGATCTCAATGCTTTGGCTCCTCCTCAAGTAGACATCACTAGGGACAACAAATAGAAGAATAGGGATACACATTGAATAATGGTCACAAAAGAGAAAGAAAGGAGAGAGGTAGAGGATCTATGGTACCAATGCAACTAGTCTAGCATGACATCCACCTCTCAATCTTACTGATCATTATTTTGGGAAGGTGGGAAAAACACTAGAGGAGAAACATTGAGCACAATAGATGGAGCTATCACAATATCCACACAAGGAATATGCTCATGCGCAAGTCACTTTGTTCCTTTCTAGGAGACAAAATTAAGGGTTTTGAAAATTTTGCAAATAAATGATTGTCAACATCAATGTACTCATATTCACTATAGGAAGCATTAGGAGTTGTATTGTCATCACGAATAACATTTTCACCCATTTCTTCATCAAGATTCATAAAAAGAGGAGCTCTAACATGAATAGAAGTAAAACCATCATATGTTTTTTGTAACTTATGATTTGGAGACTTAGGTTGAACATCTTTCTTAGGAGAAAATGGAATCATGTACACTATTGGTGCTTTGGGAGATTGAATAGTTTGAGAAACAACTTCAGGAGGTCTAGCATGATATTTTTGTCGGTGTTCTCTTGCACAACGATTTTGTCTAGTCTCGACGGAAGGCTGCGAAGACTAAGGTATATTCGTTGAAGGAGGAATGTTCTCATCTTTGATAGTTGGATATTTAGGTTGAGGTATTTTAGGTTGGACAAGAGGAGAGATAGGTCTCTTCTCTCTATAAGAGGAAGGAGGTGGAACTACACCATATAAAGGAGAAATGTTTGGTTTAGGAAGGAGACCAGGTCCATCATGAGGAGGAGGTATAGGTCTAACCTTAGGAGGAATATTATTGTTCTTTTTAGGAGAAGGCATAGTCTCATCCATAGGAATAGGTTGGGAATCTTCCTTAGGAGTGTTGGTATTTTGGTATGGTTTTGTCATTGATGTCAACACCTGCTAAATACACCTACTTTGGAGATCCAACAACATTTACCGGCAATTAGTAAACTATTCAAACAATCACTGGTATATGGTTAACCAATAGGATATAATGTTCATCAGTACCTACAATGACATGGAAGACACTTGGTAATGTCGAAGACATCATGTGGACACTTTTCCTTGAAGTAATATCATTGGTATATTCTTATTTGCATATTTGCTTTTACCGGCAAATAGGTCCAGGTTATCTAGGGTTACACCGGCAGGTTTATCTTTTCCAGATCAGCATGGCACACTATGGAGATGATTTATTATTGTTACAAAAGCATTAAGCCAACATGTTCAATTGGTTATTGCATCGGATATTGTATTATTTGTAAAATGTTTTATTGTAATATATTGTAGAGTCGACCTACTAAAATTGGTCTTAGGGTATGGTATAAATGTAAGATCTTATTTGTAAGATCAAATGTGGAATGCGAAAAAGATTTAAGGAAGGATATATGTGAGATCAAGCAGAGATATACACGAAGACATCATTTGAAGGTGAAGTTAGGTTTTTGTAGAAGCATATCAGCATTACATTGGTACTAAATCTAGCATATGAAGATGCTATTTTGTGCAGTACATTCTCATTGGATTTAACCATCCAACTGTAGTCAGTGTGACTCCCATTTGTGTTTGAGCAGTGAGCTCTAGGCTGTTGGTCTTTCTGCATGTGTAGACCCCTCTTTGTACACTTACTATCTGCAGTAGTATCATTTGATTATGGGTAAGGTTTCCCACTGTGGTTTTTCCCCTTACAAGGTTTCCATGTACAAATATTTGTGTCATGTGTTGTGGTTGACTCTATGCTTATGTTTCATGCATTAATTCTTACCGGTACAACATTTCCTATTAACACTATTTACCGGCACAATTAACTGTCTTACCGGTATTAAGCAATAAGTTGGTTAATAAGATTTTGGTTTGAATTTATTTGTCAACTGATTCACCCCCCCCCTCTCTCAGTTGTCCCCAGGACCTACAATTGGTATCAAAGCCTAGTCCTCTTTTTTGCAAAAGTTTAACAACTTGAGGAGATCTAATGTCTACTAATTATTTCAGAAAGGATAGTCCTAAACTTGATGGAACCGACTATGGAATATGGAAAATCAGAATGGAGACACATCTGAATTGCATTGGTAAAGACATCTAGGAAGTTACTAAAAATGGTTATACTACTGCTATAGCTAGTCAGCCTACTCCTATTACTTTAGCTAAAGATGAAGAAAAAGATTGCAAAGCAAGAGAAGCACTTTTGAGTGCATTATCAGATCAACAAATCATGGGATTATCAAATAGATCTACTGCAAAAGCTATTTGGGATCATTTGGAAACACTGAATGAAGGGAATTTCACAATCAAAATTGCAAAACTTGAAAGCTTCCAAGTCAGGTATGAACATCTGAAAATGGAAGAAGATGAAAGAATTTCTACTTTTATGGAAAAAGTAAATGAAATTGTTTTAGCTATCAAATGTTGTGGAGGAACCTTGAGTGAAGATGAGATTGTTTCAAAAATCTTAAGAGGTTTGCCACTGGCATATAAAATGAAGGTTACTGCTATTAATGAGTTGAGAACAATGCCTAATACATCAGTAACTAGGGATACATTGATTGGAAAACTTACAGCTTTTGAAATTGAGGAATTTGGTCCTGTTGCTACTATAAAAACTAATTTGGCCTTCAAAGCATCAACATCATCTGCTCCATCCTTTGACAAATCGGACTGGAGAGCCTTTTATGCAAGTGAACTTGAAGAAACCAGGAAGGAGAATGAAGAGCTTCAAAAACTTGAAGCACTATTTGCAAGAAAAATGCCAAAAGGTCCAATTGGAAGTAAGTATGAAGGTAAAGCACCCTTTAAATGTTTCAACTGCAATAAGATTGGTCATATGGCTTCAAGATGCCCTGATAGACATGCTAGACTAAGAGAAGAAGCTAGAAGGACATACAAACCTAATCCTAAATATCAGAGATACAGATTTAAGAAAAACAAAGATTAATCTTGTTACATTGCTGATGAAGGTGTGACTGATGATTCTGATGAGGATCCAGCAGACAACAGATGGGTCTTTGTTGCTATAATAGAAGATCAACCGGTACCTATTGCTCCACCGGTAGGAACAAGCCCTAGAAGCTTAAGTTGAATCAGAGGATGAATGGATTATTGACTCGGGATGCTCACATCACATGACTGGAGACAAAGGCAAATTCTTGAACTTTCAAGAATACAATGGAGGTTTAGTAAGATTCGGAGATGACAAAGCCTATTCAATAAAAGGTAAGGGTTCAATATCTCTTGATGGTAAACATAACACTGACAATGTTTACTATGTTGAAGGATTAAAACATAATCTTTTAAGTGTTGGTCAATTAGTTGAGAAAGGTTTTTAGTTACAATTTAAAAATGGAAAATGCAAAATCATGAATAGAATTGGTTTGGAAATTGCAACCGGTAATCAGACTAGAGGTAATATATTTCATTTGAATAACAGTGAAAAGGCATGCTTAATTGCACATATAGATGAAAGTTGGCTATGGCATAAAAGACTATGTCATGTAAATTTTGATTGCATGGTAAAAATCAGTACTTCTAAGGTAGTTAGAGATCTACCTAAAATTATGAAACCTCGGAATACAATTTGCAAGGAATGTCAATTTGGAAAAAAAGTTAGAACAAGTTTCAAAAGTATTCCAAAAAAATCCAATAATGCTCTTGATTTTATTCACACTGATTTATGTGGTCCGGCTAGAACTAAAAGCTTACAAGGTGATAGATATTTCATGCTAATTATTGATGATTATTCTAGAATGTGTTGGGTTACTTTTCTCCAAGACAAATCAAAAGCACTTGGGAAGTTCAAACTATTCAAAGCAATGGTTGAAAATTAAACCGGTAAGAAAATTAAATGTTTAAGATCAGATCAAGGAGGAGAATTCACATCTAGAGATTTTAATACATTTTGTGAAGTAAATGGAATCAAAAGATAGTTATCAGCACCTCAGACACCACAATAGAATGGAGTTGTTGAAAGGAAAAATAGAACTATTTTGGATGCAGCAAGAAGTATGTTATCAGAAGCAAATCTACCACGTGTACTAGAGAGAGGCAGTAAGCACTACTGTCTATACATTCAACAAAGTTCACATCAAAGGTGAAACCAGTAAGACCCCTCATGAACTATGGTTTGGTAATAGTCCTACTCTTCAGTATTTCAGAATTTTTGGAAGTAAATGTTATATTAGAAGAGATGAGTATATTGGCAAGTTTGATCCTAGAAGTGATGAAGGAATATTTCTTGGTTATTCATCTAAGAGTAAAGCTTATAGATGCTTTAATAAAAGATTATAGAAAATTGTTGAGAGTACAAATGTAAAGATTGATGAACAATTCAGAGGAACTTCAAGGTATATAGACTCTGAACCGGTAACAAAAACTATGACAAATGAACCAACATTAAATCCACCGGTACAGAATGATGATCCAGTTACTCCGGTATCATTAGAGGATACCATAGTAATTGAAGAACAACAACAAACTAAGACACCCCGGTATGTAAGACTGAATCATTCTGAAGATCAGATAATTGGAAGCAAATTTAAAGGAGTCATGACAAGAGGAAGATTGGCAAATGAAGAAGTATGTCTTATTTCTCAAATTGAACCATTATCTATCAATAAGGCATGTGAAGATAAATTTTGGATTAAAGCTATGGAAGAAGAATTAGGACAAATTGAGAAAAATAATACTTGGACATTAGTTCCCCGGCCTGAAAATAAAAATGTAATTGGAACCAAATGGGTATTTAGAAACAAACTCAATGAAGATGGTAAGGTTGTCAGGAATAAAGCAAGACTAGTGTGTAAGGGATATTCTCAGAAAGAAGGAGTTGATTACAATGAAACCTTTGCACCGGTAGCCAGAATTGAGGCAGTTAGATTATTCTTGGCCTTTGCAGCTCACAAGGATTACAAAGTTTATCAAATGGATATTAAATGTGCATTTTTGAATGGAGATCTTGAAGAGGAAGTCTATATTGAACAACTTGATGGATTTTCTTTGACAGATAACAATGATATAGTTTGCAGATTAAGAAAATCTCTGTATGGACTAAAACAAGCTCCAAGAGCCTGGTATGCAAGATTGGATAAGTATCTTTTAAAAATTGGTTTTACTAAAGGAAATGCAGATAGAAATTTATATTACAAAGTAACTAATGATGGCATTTTGATTATGGAAGTATTTGTTGATGATATAATCTTTGGAGGAGAAGATGGATTATGCAAAGAATTTTCTCTTAAAATGCATCATGAATTTGAAATGTCTATGATTGGAGAAATAAAATTCTTTTTAGGATTGCAGATTTTATAGATTGATAAAGGCATATTTTTGAGTCAATCTAAGTACTTGAAAGAACTACTCAAGAAATTTGGGATGGAGAACTCTAAACCGGTAAGCACACCTATGACTACAAATGACAAATTATCTCAAAGGGATGAATCTAAACCTGTTAACCCAACTAGATACAAATCTATGATAGGAGGTTTACTGTATTTGACACAAACCAGACCTGATATTATGAATGCAGTATGTATAGTTTCTATATTTCAGAGTAATCCCAAGGAAAATCATGAATCAACAGTAAAAAGGATTTTTCGGTACTTACAAGGCACAACAAATCTTGGATTATGGTATCCTAAAGATGAAAATTTTGATGTATATGCATACATAGATGCAAATTGGGCAAGAGATGTGGATGATAGAAAGAGCACCACTGGAGGAGCATTCTTTCTTGGAAAGAGATTAGTTTCTTGGTTAAGTAAGAAACAGAGTTGTACATCTTTATCAACAGCAGAATCAGAATATGTTGCAGTAGCAACAAACTATACACAGGTACTTTGGCTTAAGCAAATGTTGAAAGACATAAATGTAACATTCAAAGAACCTATTACTATATATTGTGATAAAACTATAGCAATTGATATATCTAAGAATCCAGTATTACATTCTAAAACAAAACATGTTTTTATCAAACAAAATTTTCTAAGGGAAAAAGTTGAAGAAAAAGAAATAAAACTAGTTTATGTGAATACTAAAGAACAACTTGCAGATATTTTTACAAAACCTTTGCCTACGGAAACTTTTGAGTATCTCAGAGATTAGCTCGGAGTCTTACCTCCACCGGTAGAGACATAGACAGTTGATCTGATTGTCATCAACCGAAAGAATTAAATGGACAAATCTTTTATTCTGATATTTTATGAGGAAGCTACTTCTCAGGGGAAGTAGTTGGTATATTGAATTGGTTGGTATTTTGTATGAACTTGACCTTTTTGTGACTTTGACATTTGATGTCAAAGGGGGAGAGATATATAGAAAAACATTAAGGAAAAATATATGGAAAAATGCATTATCTTTTTGAGGAGAGATTGGTATTGTAAATAAATCTTTGTATAAACACATATTAATTGGTTTTTGTACTTGGCATTTCTATTTTGGCACTTTGATGGTTTCTGCATCTTGTGTTGCCATCAATGCCAAAGGGGGAGATTGTTGGTATTTTGGTATGGTTTTGTCATTGATGTCAACACCTACTAAATACACCTACTTTGGAGATCCAACAACATTCACCGGCAATCAGTAAACTATTCAAACAATCACTGGTATATGGTTAACCGGTAGGATATAATGTTCACCAGTACCTGCAATGACATGGAAGACACTTGGTAATGTCGAAGACATCATGTGGACACTTTTCCTTGAAGTAATATCATTGGTATATTCTTATTTGCATATTTTCTTTTACCAGCAAATAGGTCCAGGTTATCTAGGGTTACACCAGCAAGTTTATCTTTTCCAGATCAGCATGGCATGCTATGGAGATGATTTATTATTGTTATAAAAGCATTAAGCTGACATGTTCAATTGGTTATTGCATCAGATATTGTATTATTTGTAAAATGTTTTATTGTAATATATTGTAGAGCCGACCTACTAAAATTGGTCTTAGGGTA
This sequence comes from Cryptomeria japonica, assembly GCF_030272615.1. Classification (NCBI taxonomy): domain Eukaryota; kingdom Viridiplantae; phylum Streptophyta; class Pinopsida; order Cupressales; family Cupressaceae; genus Cryptomeria; species Cryptomeria japonica. The sequence continues at coordinate 611,525,485 of NC_081408.1, read as the reverse complement.
TGGTATAAATGTAAGATCTTATTTGTAAGATCAAATGTGGAATGCAAAAAAGATTTAAGGAAGGATATATGTGAGATCAAGCAGAGATATACACGAAGACATCATTTGAAGGTGAAGTTAGGTATTTGTAGAAGCATATCAGCATTACATCGATACTAAATCTAGCATATGAAGATGTTATTTTGTGCAGTAAATTCTCATTGGATTTAACCATCCAACTATAGTCAGTGTGACTCCCATTTGTGTTTGAGCAGTGAGCTCTAGGCTGTTGGCCTTTCTGCATGTGCAGACCCCTCTTTGTACACTTACTATCTGTAGTAGTATCATCTGATTGTGGGTAAGGTTTCCCACCCTAGTTTTTCCCCTTACAAGGTTTCCACATACAAATATTTGTGTCATGTGTTGTGGTTGACTTTGTGCTTATGTTTCATGCATTAATTCTTACCGGTATAACATTTCCTATTAACACTGTTTACCGGCACAATTAACTGTCTTACCGGTATTAAGCAATAAGTTGGTTAATAAGATTTTGGTTTGAATTTATTTGACAACTGATTCACCCCCCGACTCTCAGTTGTCCTCGGGACCTACAAGGAGGAAGGTTAGTTCTATCCGTTATAAATAATTTCATCCTAAAGAATGATGGGAATATCAAGAGTTGGAGTTCTAGGTTGGCTTAAGGAAAAAATCATATCTTTCTTCCATTTTTGATAAGATTGAAAGAGACCATCACTTCTTGGTGGGAGAGATTCTAATTGTTGAGGCCAAAATTAATCAATAGGAACACCTGGTCTTCTTTAAATTTGTCGAAATAAGCTATGGTTAATAATTATGATTTCTCCATTATGGGGAAATTTAAAACACTTATGGATTGTAGAAGCAATATCTTTCATGGAAGATAGCCAAGTGTAGCCTAACTTAGCATGAAATTGTTCAAATGAAGGAATGATAACAAAATCGACATCTATATATTTAGTATAAACCTCAATAGGAAATGTGATAGAACCAATAGTAGGATAAGAAAATCTATCAAACAACTTAACGACCATAGTAGTATCATCATAGATTGGTTGATACAAATGTAAATTATAAGATATTCTTCAGTGATGATATTAACCATGCAAGAGGGATAAACAAACACACCACGACAAGGTTTTCCTTGGATCTTAGCAACTATGTATAAACGGCCATCGGGTTCCCTAATGGTCTGACTAGGATCAAATGTGATACATGGATCCTTAGGCGTTTCTTATTTCTTGACCAAATTAACCACATTTTAAGCTATAAAAGTGAAATCAGTGGGGGACAAAGAGGTATGCTCAGTCTCAATCATCTTATAGGTATGAAAGGGTAAAGGATCAGTAAAAATATTAATATTTTGATAAGGAGGAGCTAATGATTTGCTTCCCTTATCATTAACACCTATCACAAATATAGTATTACTATCAATCAAGTCTTGAATTTTACATTTTACTTGAAAATATTTATCAGTATCATGACTAGGTTGACGATGAAATTGACAAAAAGAATTATTATCAATGTGAGGTGAAGTTGCCTTAGAGGGGTCAACTAGTTTTATTAGAGGAAGTTTGATAGCATTTCTTTGTAAAAACTAAGACATGATGCTATACAAAGATTCATTCAAAGGAGTAAATTTTTTCTATTTTGAAAAAAATAGAAATAGGAGGCACACCTGTTGCAGCATTCACATTGTTGTTATTGATGGTGCCATTGAACTTGATGAATATTTCATTTGGTTTGAACTTCACAAATGGTTGTTGAGCACTCTCACCCTTATCACTCGGAGCCATAGGAGTAGATTGCTCCATTTGACTCATAGTCAGTTGATAATTGTGAAGTGTTGCACATAACTATGGAAAGGAAGTAAACTCAAACAAGAGAAGTTTTACCATAGAATGTATTTTTACAAATTAGAAATGAAAATGTTTTGAATAACATTATCAGGCACTGGAAAAGAAGTTTGAGAACACAAATTCTTGTATCTACCAATGAAATCAGTCACTTTTTCTTTAACACCTTGTTTACAATGCATTAAATTAGTCAAAGTGATTTTAGGGGTTATGTTGTTTTGAAATTGTTGAATAAAAGCATTTGCTAATTTTTGAAAAGAAGTCATAGAATAAGAAGGAAAATAGAAATACCATTGTAAAGCATTATCTCTTAACGTTCTTGTAAATAATTTGGCAAGAAATCTTTGATCATGAGCAAAGTCGGTATGCAAAGTTTGGAATACTTTGACATGTGTTAAAGGATCGCCTTTTCCATTATAGAGTTTCAATTGAGGGACTTCAACATGTTTAGGAGGGACAACTCTAACAATATCAAGAGAAAGTGGGCTCGCGACATCAAATGTGGGCACACTAAACTTGAATTGACTCATTGAACTAATATGTTCTTGCAATGAAGACATAATTTGAGAAAGGTTATTAATGGTTTCTTCCGTTGAAGAATGTTTGTTAGACATGTTTGATTGAGAAGGTGGTGTAATGTTATTGAAAGAAGGCATTGATTCAGAATAAGGTGGTGGGACACTATGGTAATTAGTAATAGGTGATGATTGAGTAGGAAATAAGACACTAAAAGGAGGAGTAAAATGATTGAATGAATTTCCCCCTTGTATCACATTGATTGGTTGAGAGACAATAGGAATAATCATTGAAGTAATAGATAAAGATGGAGGATTGAATGAAGAAGAGGGATAGTCCCAATGACTAATGGTTGTAGGCATGACATTTTGAGTTGAAGTAGTCATGATGTTTGAAGCGAAAGTAGGAATACTAGCCATAGAAGTGGTCAAAGGAATAGAATGATTGATCTTTGTAGGAGGTTGTGAATAATCTAGATTCTCAGAACAACTCTTCATACGCATAACATTAGAATCAACAATGTAAGAAATACCACACAATATATCAATTTCATTATTATCTCTTTGAATCATGTGTTTTATAACTTGAATTAATGGAAGAGCTTCACTATTATGATATTCTTATTGAAACTCTAGTCAAAGCTTCTTCTTCATCATGAGAATTATCAATTGGGCAGGTAGAGATGTTATTAGAATGGGAAGAATTAGCAATGTCCTCATTTTAGAAGTCACCCAAATTAGGCTCCATCTCTTCGGGAATTAAACCTTGGGAAGACTTAATTCTAATGTTTCATCTAATGGGGATAGCATAGGTAGGAAAAATAGTTGTAAAACTCATGCACTAAAGGGAAAATTTGAATTTGGAATTTTGGGAGGAAAGTTTGCAAAATTTCATAAGACAAAATTTAAAAAAATGATGATTATACAATTTGAACTTTGTGGAAAGAAGAAATGACAATCTCCAAGAAAGATTAATAATTAATAAAAAGAGATTGATATTTAAAATTAGGGCCAATGGGATACCACTTAATTTCAAATTTAAAATTGACAAAATTAAGATCTTAAAATTAGGGCAGATTATAATTAAACACTTAATTTTAAATGTTTCCTTGAAAGTTGCAATGTTGAAACTGGGAAGTGTTTATGACTTTAGAGGGATCAAAATTTGAGAAAATCGACCAATTTTATGGATTTAAGCAATTAAATACAATCATAACAGTTTCACGAAATTTTGGGAAAAAGCCAGGGACCATGCATAAGTTGCACAGTCCTCCCAACTTTTTTCAGAAAATTTCAGGGATGAAAGCTATGACGATTTGAGAGCTAACCCCCCAAAAAAGATTGATTTTACGATCTCTAGATAGGTGAAATTAAGGTTTGAATGTCGAAACAAGACCCTTTTAGGGTTTTTTAAAAGATAAGAAATTGAGTTGCAATTTTGAAAAAGGTCAAACTTAATGGATAGGGCCACCTTAGATAATATTTAGAAAACTAAAATTGGTTGAAATTGATTGAAACTTGCATAGAATCCAATTGAATTTGAAAATTAGGGTTTTAGGACCTAACTGCTGAATTTTGAAATTTTGAATTTTGGGAAAAGGAGGGAAATTGAAAATCTGAATTTTAGGCAAGAAGACAAGTCTAAAAATAGTCACAAATCTGAAAATTAAATGTAAATCCAATTTTTGCACAAGTTCAAGTTGATGTTTGAAAATTAGGGTTTTGACAATTAACCACTTAATTTTGTAAATTTGATTTGCAAATTGAGCAAGACAATGGAAGAATCAAATTAGACAAGAAATATAATTTTCATATCTAAGACAATAGATAACAATTTTTGCAAAATAGAAGTTTAATTTTGACAACTAGGGTTTTGAATGAATTAACCACTAAGTTTGTGTAAATTGCAAGAAAATTAAATTTGTAAATGAAAAGTATGCAATAATTTTCAATGTAAAACATGTAAGATGTCGGGTTCACCAAAATGTAATATGGTGAAAAATGATGATGGGAGATCAAGTGGAAAGCTTTACTCCCCTCAAAAGGGGAATGAAAGTTTCACAAAGGATTCCCTTCAATTTTTCACACATTAAATTGAAAAGAAGGGTTGAATTCACTAGATCCAATCCCCAATGGCAAGAGACTGAATACTAAGTGAATTGCAGTAAATTTGGGAAGTATTAGGAAAGTAAATTAACCCTCTTTTGTAGTAGACTAGTTGGATTAAGCAAATTGAGACTAAGTGCATAAATAACAAAGAAACGATTATAGCTTGAGATAGAGATGCGGGCTATGCACCTAAAATTAGTCGTGGAATGTCGAGACGAAGCTTCCCTACAAATCTAAGCAAAAGTTGTAGGGACCGTGCATAAGTTATGCACAATCCTTTGAAAAATCTATGCACCAAGAAGGGTTTTTTTGTCTCTGAAAATGAAGCCTAAACCTGCAATTACAACCGTGCACCTACAACCTACACATAGAAAAGAAAGGGAAATGTTGTTGGGATTGGGGATTCACCTTCAGGTCAAACCCCATTTTGGAATTAACCAAGTGGTTGTAAAATGTTGCAAGTAAATAAAAGGAAATGTTTGAAGTAAAATCCACCTCAAGAAGGGGATGTAATTGAAATATTGATACCTTTGTAGATGAATTTTCTTGAATAGGTATGTGAAATAGGATGTCTTGAATGTTGATAAAATCTCCTCTTCAATGGTTGAATCCTTGCCTTGAATGCAACACCTAGCCTTGAAAGGAGACTTGAAATTCTCAATACTTGAATGAATGCTTGCACATGATTTCTCTTATGATCCACCTTATTTTTTGCATATGATCGCTTATGCTAATAGGAGGGGAAGTTCTTATTATATACTTCCTAATTAGGGTTGTTGAGGTAATTTCCCGTCTTAGGCCGACATAGGAAAACTTTTCCTGCTCAACAACTGACAAGCCCAATGCAAGTGGGGACCAAAGGTTGCCCAAAATAGGGCGAGGACAAGGGGGCTATGACCCTGTCCTAAGAGGAAAAGGATGCTATGACCCTATCCTAAGAGGATAGGGGCACAACGCTCTTATCCTAGGGGGATAGGGGCATCATGCCTCTATCCTGCCCTGATTTAGGACAAGAAACAACAAAAAGGCAATGTAGAATGGTGAAAATTATAAGTTTTTGATGTCATGAGCATGTTTCGGGTCTCTGATCAGGCTTAGGGATTTGTCTGCTAATGCAAAGACCCAAATGCGGTCGAAAATTGTGAGGTTCACAATTTTATGATGCTAAAAGTGTTGCAGAGGGAGATTGGTCTAAAGTCCACCAAGCGAGTAGCTTTCTCCTTCTTCAGAATAATTGCTATGAATGTATTATTTATCTCTTTTATAAGGTTACTTGATCTTCTAGAAAATTCCAATGCCTCCACTAAGTCCAACCCAACAATATTCCAACATTTTTTCTTTAGAGAGAATATCTTCATACTTGAACAATAATTTTTTCTCCTGCTTGAAGGTGGATTGATTCATGCCATCCTTGATGATTCTTTCATTCGTTGCTTCAAGCTGATCTTCTAAGTTCTTTTTCATAGCGAAAATGTTTTTAAAATGTGTGACATTCCACTAGAGCAGCTTCTTCTTAACATGTTTTATCTTGGACACAAAGCAGAGTAATCTCAATCCCTCAAAGGATCCTTCATTCCACCTTTTCTCAATCATTGATAAGAAATTAGGATCTTTCATCCACATATTTTCAAATCTGAAGGGTGATTTTAAACCATCCTTATCCATTTGTAGGGTGAGAAAAATAGGAAAGTGATTGGAGCTAGAGCAGGATAGAATGGAGCATTCTAGAGAGAAAGGGAAAGAGGGGAAGTCCCCCAGCCAAAAGAATCTATCTATTTTCTTAGCTATGTTGTTGAAACCTTTTCTCTGGTTGTTGCAAGTAAAAGTGCTATCCCCTGAATCAATATCTAATAACCTTTTTCTATCAATCTAGTCATTGAAGTCCTACTGAGATCTGGCAAATCTATTGATGCCACCCTTTTTATGCTGAGAGTTTCTGATGGCATGAAAACCTCCTCCAATGAAGAGATATTGGTCTAGTAGTTGGGATATCACACCATCTAGGGCAAACCAAAGACTATGTCTACTAAGAGGAGATGTTGGACGATAAACATTGAGCAAGTTAATGGAGACATTTGATTGAATGTGGGTAACGTTTGTAACCTACCATTTTTTGTTAGAAGAAACTCCCTCCACATGAACAAAGGAAGGTTTCCATACTATCAAAAGGCCCCCTGATGCACCTTCTGTAGACATTGGCACATGTTGAGAAGCCTAAAAACAGGAACTTATACTAGACTTAAATGTCACCACTTGCTGATAATCTAACTTAGTTTCCTAAACTAAAGTAATATCTACATTGACCAAGAGCATTCTTCTCTTGACCACCCATTGTTGGTTAAGGGCGCTGAGGCCCCTAACATTCCATGATAATATTTTCATTTATGTTCAAGAAGGGGTGTCCCCTTCCCTACTTTCCGAAGGTCAGTGATCTTGGCTTTATTCTCATCTTCTCCATCTATGGCTAATTTTTCATTGAGCATTTTCCTCCCCTCTTAGGAGATGTTAAGCCATAGTCCGACTTCTCTTTCCCTTCTATCATTTGCTTGAGACCCAATTTCCTTTTCTCTTTGATATTTGAATACATGGCTGCTAAGGGGGTTTCCATATCTAGTACTGAGTCTTCATCATCATCCATGTATTCATGAAGTAGGAACTTTAGTTTTTGAATCCATATTCAAATCAAAGCATGGAGCTTACAAAGGGGGAGAATCCATGAATGGATTTGGAGATTCTGAAGAAAGGTTAATACCCTTCTTCGAAAGATAGGGATCATTGAGTGGGGATATTTGAGGGGCTTTGTACTCTACATTCGGGCTGCTTTGACAGACTCTATTGCAAGTCAAATGTCAGTCCTCTAGGTCTTGAACCGCGGATGGGGAATTCTTTGGTTCTTCCATTTCTTGGATGATGACATTGTTAAGAGTCTCTGCTTCCAACATAAGATTAGATAAATAAGTTAATTGTCCTTATTTGGGGCTGGTAGAGGATGAAGCCTCCCATACGACATCTTTCTTAATCGACTCCTTTTTTTAGAGGCCTTTCTGGGCTTAGGAATGAAAACGTTAAATGCCTCCAATTTAGAACGGGAAATTTTTGTGGACTAAAAAGTCTTCTAGCTGCAGTATTGTTTTTCATCTTGACTTTCAGAGACAGAATGAGATGAAAACTCTTAGGAGGAACCTGGGATATAGTAGGAGTCTTATGACCCAACCTCGACCGTTTTTTACTATCCTCACTAGGTACTCTATTGGGAGTAAGATATGAGTGGGTACAGAAGGGGTCATTTGTACCTGCTCTGTTGTCTTATGGCTTTCTAAAATATGCTCATTATAAGGAGCATTTTCAGGTTCTATATTATTATTCCAATCCTGAAATTTCTTTTCAAAATCTTGAGCCAGAGCTCCATTGCTAAGAGTTTTTTGAGCCTGAAATACTGTGTCATGAGCCCGGTGTAGCTTGCTAACTGAGGCAAAATACTGAAGCTGACCCTATAAATGAAGAAGTGAGCCCCTAGATCCTCCCATGGAGTTACTATTAACTATCTGGTTTCTTAGAATGCATCTGCCAGGGATTCCCTCAACCAGCCTTTGGACTTTCTGCTTCCATCTGCCCACCTATGAGACTATTTCTAGCTCACTATAAAAGCCTAGTCCCAAGTCTATTTCTACATAGATGTTGACCACATCTCCATTCAACCCATTCAGGAAATCCCCCTCAATACTGACCAGAGAACCTAAGGCATCCCCTATTTTTAAAAGTGCCTCTGAGGACCAAAACTCCGAGGGAAGACCAACTAGACTAAGCCAAACAGGGGACTTTTGAAATCTGTGGTTGGCAGGGTCAAATCCAGGCTTCCATTCTATAAAGTGGAAGATCGAGCCAAGATAAAATATGCAACTACCATGGAGAATACTATCCTTCAAGGTGGAGTCTATGCATTCTATGAAGAAGAATTCATTTTGCATAGGTCGAATAGAAACCATACCTGGGAAGGACGAGGTCCACCAATCTATGATTTCTTTGCTCTCGCCGCCAATCCCAGACCATTTAGCAAAAAATGCATTTTCCTTAATGCGACCAATCCTGGGGTTCATTGCGGCACTGGGTAGAACAAATAGCTTACTACCCATACCTTTCCTCTTCCATTTGACGTTCTGGGGCATGTTGCCAAACTGTGATGGTCTCGGAGGAGGAAAACTCTTCCATTCTACTTTCAATCCATCCTTTCTGGATCCTGTCGTGCCTTGCTTATCATTGAAAGAGTTGTGGAGGCGCATTTCATGATCTTTCCTTAGTGAAGAATGCGAAGAACCCAGGTTGTTTGGCTCTTTAGTTCGAATATTTTGAAGGGATCTATGTTCATTCAAAGGAAGAACCCCTTTGTTTGTTTCGAACTTTTTGGCAGGCCAGCATTTGTCTCTGTCCTGAAGCGGAATCCTATTCGACCCACTTGCCACTCTGGTAGCCCAGGAGTCTAAGTCGTTCAAACTGCCCGATTGTTGGAGGAAACCTTGAAATTAGACTGGGATTTGAAAGGAACTATGTTCGAACGCGCAGTTGGTCTAGAAGCATTGGGATTCCTCAAACTATATCCCTCCGACCATTGATTTTGAGACCTGCAGCCTACCCGACATGGGTTAGGGTATCTTCTTTCCGAACGCCAAGGGTGGAATTGGTTACTGCCCGGCTGCCATGGATGCAGAGAGCTCCTGCCCTTCCGCCATGGATGCTGCAAACTTTGTTCCGCCATTACAGCAGTTCTATTTCCAAACATTGAGGCCTCCTCATGTTAATACATTACCTTACATTCTGATAGAACAAGCTAAGCGATTTTCTCCACCAACAATTTAGAAGATCCACATCAAGTAGATTTCATTCTATAAACAATTTTCAGAAAAGACAATTTGTTGGAACACTATAAATTGTAGAATTAAGCAGTCGATTTTTCGATTGAAGTAGCAAATCAAGTTTAAGTTCGAGAAAAACCATGGCGTTTTATTTTCCAAGAATTTATATTGTTTTGTTCATGTTGATCGTTTTGTGTGTCTCTTCTTTTAATGCCAAAGATATTAGAGGTCAAAATAATTACACATTGTTACAAGTAGCTTAAATTGGGTGGATCGATATTGTATGGTTTATTAAACTTTAGTTGACTTATACATTGATTTTAGTATAATCAGTGATTATAGATGTATAGGTCAGTATTTTAAAACTTCTATGCAATTTTTTTAGGAATGGGATAAATGCACATGTTGCCAGGCCACTATGGATCTGAAGTGTTGTCAGGATTGTCACCCTCCTCATGGAAATGGTGTATTCCTACAGACTTTTGACTGACTTGAGTAGTAGATTTGCTATGGTTGCTTTTATTTATTATTTATATTTGAATGGCATATCATTTGGAATTTATTGAATCCATTTTGTCATATGTAACATGGAAAAAAATTGTCAAAATGGTTAACATAAACATTCAAGAAAGTTAGATTTGATGAAGTTTGAAAAATATACACTTATTATACACAAAACTATACAACAAGAACAAGATTCTTCATAGAAGATTCAAATAAATTAGCAAAGTTTACCTTGAAAGGACAAACAAAAAAAGAAATTAATATTGCTTTTGATTTAGAAGCAAATTTCTTCAAACAAGAAAAAATATTCATGTATGAAGAGAAAGGATGCCTTATAAAAATGGGCACTTACGAGTTGGTTGATCCTCCACCAATTCTAAACCCATTGATTACCGGTGAGTGTTTTGAAACAAATACAATGTAGATGATTCATTTGATAGAATAAAAATGAAGAAAAATTAGTTCATTGTATTTCTGATATTGTTTTGATCATGATCGTTTTCTGTCTCTTCTTTTAATACCAAAGATATTAGAGGTAAAAATAATTACACATTGTTACAAGTAACTTAAATTGGTTGGATCAATTATGTATGGTTTATTAGACATATACATTGATTTTAGTATAATCATTGATTATGGATGTATAGGTCAATATTTTAAAACTGGTATGCAATTTTTTTGTGTGGAAGAGGAATAGGATAAATGCACATGTTGCTAGGACACTATGGATCCGAAGTGTTGTCAGGATTGTCTTCCTCCTCATGGAAATGATGCATTCCTACAGACTGTTAACTTACTTGAGTAGTACATTTACAATGGTTGCTTTTATTTATATTTGAATGGATGTTATTGTTGTGTGACGGGATATTTCTATTAAAGATGCTACTCCTGCCCCTAGTACTTATTCATCAAGAGCCCGTGCTAGCAATGGAAATTCATTGCATTCTTAGAGACAAGTGATTTGATGCAGTAGTTGTTTATAGTAGAAATAAAATTGGATTACAGCCATGTATTGGTCGTATCGATGACCTAAATATAATAGTTGTTTGACTGTACTCTGGTAAATATAGTGTTATATGAGTTTGGAATTTACGTGTTACCAAAAATGGTCTACATGGCAAGCCAATTTCCTTTATTTTTCTTTGAAACAAATAAAACAAGTTATCCCATGGTATGGTCTGCCTTTGTTTTCAATCTAAATAGAAAAAAATGTATATTAGGAAGTTGCTTTATTGATGGTTGGTAAATTAGTTGTATTCAATTTTTTTTCGGTTAATGATTAAATAGGTTCTTATGGTAGCTTGTTAAAATATAAATATTCTTATAAACTCGTTTTTTAATTTGTTAGATTTCTATGAATAACTAATTAATTAAGCATGTTTAAAAGAGTTAAGACTATAAAATGAATAAAATAGCTCACAAAATTCAATTGTGATAGAAATAAAATGTAAGTATTAATTTATAAAAAACACTATTAAAAGTGCTTAAATGATAGTAATAAAATATTTATTTTAAGATGTAACATGTTCCTTCTTAAAAGTTTTAGAAAATGAAAATAATAATGTCAGTTGCACAGAAAAAATGTGTATCATATCTTGATAGAACTTCTTGCTGGTGTGAACCATTTTCCTAATTAATTCGAAAACGATTATGCCATAACTAGTATCTTTTGATCTCTTATATAGAGTGCTATCAAAATGTCCAATTTTGATATATGATAATTTTTAAAATTATATATAAAATTTGATTATTCCAGATATTAATTGAGATTCTTGCTTCAAACTTTCCTCTAGTTTTACTATCATTGAACATACTAAAAGCATCATCTACTTTTTCATTCAACATTCTTTCTACAGAAATGGAATGTAATCATACGTGCCAATATTGTTTGTGGTTACCCATCATTCTTTAATCCTGGCTACTCAACCTTGATACTTGAAATAGCATAAATCAAATTAAAACAGATGGAATTTATGTTTTTAGAGAAATTAACAGAATGATAATGCATATGACAACTGATCAGGTTTCTGTAATCAATGTACTAGGATTCTTTATAAGTAACCAATATCAATTGACACATATTTTCAACAAGACACTAGAATTTGTATTTCCCATTGCTCTGTGAATCAAATTAATCATATTTAAGATGTCATCATTAAATTGATCTCGCTAAGATTTTTTTGGAACTTGTGATTTTCTTTTCTTGTCCATTATCAACCACTATCAACCACTATCTTGTAATGATTTTCAAACACGAACTATTCTTATTAAGTAAATAGTTCCATACCACTTTTGTTGACATATCCGTCATTTCATCTTAAACTAGTAAACTTAATACATTGCCAATTGCATCTGTATCCAATTTTACTACCATGTTTCCTTCATTGTCTCGGATATCTCTGCCTTTTGTATGGTAATTTTCTTTGCAGCCCAGTTCTAAGTGCCGACATGGAATAGCTACTGGGAAACTTCCGGATTTCGAAAGGATTGTGCAGAATGTCATCTCAATGATGGATGACCTTGAGTTTGTATTTATTCTTCCCCATACCCATAGGTTTCGTAATAAACAATTCCCTAGAGGAAGTTATAGGTTATTAATGGAGGTGTATAAATAAGTGTTAATTGACATTAGCAACGTGCAGGATTCAAAAAATACTCTTAAAAGTTTGTCGAAAGTTTGTACAAAATATCAACCAAGTGTGAGTGACAACTAATATTGACCTTAAATTCGTATGTGGCAAGTGAGAGATGTCAATCTTCGGGGTGATGACTGGAGTGACTTCAATGTAGGCTTCACTTCTTGCTAATGGATTAGAAATCAAGATGGCAGTACAAGTACAATACTAGTCCTCTTCTTACGTATGTGTGTTCGTTAAATGGTAGGGTATATTGGCAATAACATTAATAGGTGAAATCAATATATATGGGAGCCTTTTAATAATTGGTGAAGATTATAATCAATAAATTCATTTTTGGGTGAACTCTTGACTTTATGAATTATTTGAATATCCTAAGTCTTTTTTTTTTCTTTCCCCTTCTTTTCGTTGACAAGCATCTATTTGTATGAACAATACTTTTCAACAAAAGCAAGCATGATTGAACAAAAGTTCGTGTGAATTGAAAATCTACACTTAACACATGACTTATTAATGACTCAAATGCAACACTGTCATTTAGAGTAGCTGATTTGGCATAGAAAGTGAAAAGCACGAGAAAAACCTGAAATATTCTGAATAAGCATAAAATAGATTTGATGAAAAGGCTTTAGAAAAATTGTAGCAAATACAATTAGCATGCGTAAAGTAAATGCAAAACCCATACAACAATGTAAAAATTGTGAGTAGAATCTATATCACACTAAAAAATGGTTCATATCTATGTTGAAGTAACCATAAAAAGAACATGAAAATATTATTAAATAAGAAAAATAGTTAAAGATGAATGCAATTTTTGTGGCAATGGTAACTCCTAGAGGACGAGGACTTGACATATTCATTATGGTAGCATTGGCTTTCTTAGATAGGACAACTTTGTTCCCTCTTCCTTCACCATTATATTTGATCTCCATCCATCCATGGAGAAAAGGACAATGTTTCTATTACTCACACACTTTTATTATCAAAAAATATTTCATTGCAGATTTAAAATAGAAATTAATGCAAAAAAAGAAGGAAAGTTGATAAAGATATATCTAAAAATGTTGATAGATATCTTTAGAAAAATATAACTTGATTTTAATATTATTTTTTTCATATACACAAAATTATAAATAAATTTGATTAATTCTATAAAAAATAGATTTAGTAAATAATAATACAATACTAAAAATAATAGTTATAATAGTTTAACAATTTAAGTTAATATTAAAATAAATAAAAATAGAAAGAAAAATAAAAATAATGTGTTTCGACTCCCTAGAGTCACGCAACATTGCAAAAAATAATGAGGCAAGGTCTGAATTCACATGGTATCTCCCATTTATGCATAGATAGTCATCCCCTACCATCATTCTCACTGCATGAAGAACGACCCCAATTTTCGATTTGAACACCTCCATCAGCCTATGTTCGGACAGGTCACTGAAAAAAGCCATTTGGCAATTATTTTAACATAATATAGATGTCAGTATCTATAATTGTCACAACTTGTTATGTCACGACGTTTGCATTTATGCTTAATTCAAAATCCAGGCGCAATGATTATTTATTAAGCTGACATCCACATACATTAATAGATACCTCCATTGGCATGCCAGCCATCTTATGACACAAATGTGGGCATGTGAATCAACAGACTTCACCTACTGTGATTGTAAACTTCATGCCACTCGATGATTGGTATGACCTCCACCTCCGCCATAGGCAAATCCACCGAACATTGAGCCACATCATCGATCACATCACTACCTTCTCAGAATATATGGGTGACACTGAAAATTTCAAATGATGCTAGAACCTCCAAAATTTGTCTCTGTCATCCATCCAATTTCAAATTTGGGATGTTGCCCACTCAAATAACATTAGTATCATTTGCGAATCCCACTCTGTGTGGATCTTGTGGTATCCCAATCTTCTTCTAGCCTTCACACCCATTAAAGTTGCTTGAAATTGTACTTGATTATGTGTTGCTCTGCCTAGCTTCTTTCCTAGTAGTCTCAATTATTTTCCTTCATGTTCTCAAAATACATACCTGTGCATTCCAAGCAACATTTCTTCTGGCTGCATCATCGAAGTTATTCTTAACCCAACCTTCATCAAGAGGCCTCCATTTGACATGCTTTGGGACTCTAGTGGATAGATTAACCTATCAGATCCCATAAATAAGGGGAATTAATTTAATATATTTTTATTATTATAATATATAATATATTAAAGATAAGGTGTAACCTATCTGATCCCATAAATGAAGGGAATTAATTATTATATTTTTATTATTATAATATATAATATATTAAAGATAAGGTGGGTTGGATGATGGGTTGGGTCTGGGGATACTTCTGGAACAACAAACAAAAAAAATTTAAATTTAATCAATATTAAATTAGAGTTAATTTATTAATAAAAATTTAATAATATTATAATAATAATATAGTAAACATATCTATATAAAAATATTATATAATAATATAATTATATTATTAGTGTTATTATTATATTTTATTTTTTTCAATCAATAGCAATTAGGGGTTGCATCTTGTTGGAGTAATTAGGACATTTATCTAATTATATATTAATTAGTTCATTTATTACTTTTTCACTTAAGCTAAACATAGGTGCTTTTTGTTATCTTGAGTTTGCTTTTAGTTCTAGATGTAGTTGAGCTTAATTTAGCTCCTACTTTGCCTTGCTTTAGAACTCCTAATTTTACAATTAGAATTTTGCAAGTAGGGTTTACTTTATCATTTATAAGGATTCATTCATTCATTGTAAGTGTATCTCAAATATCAATTCTACAATAATAAATATTTCTTTGGTTGTTATAGAGCATACAATCTTTGTTTGATCTCTTTTGTGTCATAGGTGTTTCACTTGCAGATGGATTTTTTCTCATGTGGTTGATCATTAGCTCCTAGATGATATTAGAGCATAATCTTTTATGCTACGTGGTATTAGTGCACAATCTTTGCTCCTACATAGTATCATAGTAGATCTATCAAGGTCATGCTGGCATGCTTGAAGGATCCAGCCTAGAATGATTTTTTAATGTACATTGGGCTCAAACGGAGGTTGCCATCACATCTACAACATCTCAAATAGATGTCACCATTAAGATTGATTGTCATTTTATTAGAAACATATGTCACCATTAAGCCCAGGAAGCCCAAAAGCTTTAAAATTGCTTGTCAAATTATTGAAATCGAAGTAGTTGAAAAAACTAAAAACTAAATTGCCTAGCACGAGAATTTCTACCATATCATATAAATTTGTATGGTTGTACAAACCAGCATACATGAGCAGAGCACAATCTTTCTACACATGCAAGTGACAAATTGTTTTCATCACTACCATTAAATTTTTGCACAAAAAAGTAATTTTTTGTAAAAACAATTCTAACTTTCATGGAGGCATGTATAAAGGGGGCTTCAATTATTTTTTAAAAAAGCAAATTTTCCTTTTCAAAGGCCTACATAGGTACTGTTGCTTAAATCAGTAGTAAAATCAATTTTTTGTGGGTTTCACTAAATTTAGAGGTTGTTTTAAAAATAGTGTCTGGCTAAATATAGCTAAGGAATTGGCTAGAAAATATTTGGAGGAATATACGCGAAGGTGATATTTTTTCCAATGGCCTATTTTTTTCCATATTTTTTCAATGGGGGAATATTATAGGAATATTTTTCTAACATCAGCAATTGACTTTTTGAATTAGTTTGCCCTCCAAGCCCTAAAAATTTGTAATTGGTTGTTTGCCCATAACTTTGTCATATAGAGTCAAAATCAGGCAAATGAGATATCATCAAAAAGCTAGTTTTGAAATTGATCTACTCATTGTGGGGGTTTGTTAGATCTTGCACCAATTTTCTGTACTAGGCCTCCAAAGTTAGCCTTCAATTTTGCACTTTCGAGGCCATAACTTGGTCAAACGGACTCTGCTTTAAAACTTTGATATATTGTCAAAATTATCTCAAAGTACCCTATTCAAATATCAAGTCCTTTTATGCAAAATTTTCATTAGGTACTCAAAGATATCATTCTTATCCTTTTTGGGTTCTTTCTTGGAAAATGTGCAAATCAAGAGACTTTTTAGTGGTTTAAGTGAAAACAATGGGCATTTAGAGGATATACATTGTTGTATCAGTTCATTTATATACCTTTTTTTATCATTTATAATGGATCCAAATAATATTGCTCCCCTTACTCCATTCAACTACCACGATTGGGAATAACAAATAGACATTCACTTGAGCCATTTGGAGTACTATACATAGTGACCATGGGTACAAATGTTTGACCCTATAAGTGTTACTAAGAAGAGAAAATGGTTCAATAGGTGTGATAAAGCATTTGGGACATTATGTATGTCTATGTCTCTAGATCTTGTATTTCATGTTGAGCCTTGCAATACACCCAATTAGATCTGGACTACATTGGAGTTCCTATTTGGGAAGCAAGATGCAGATCAATCTGTCTAGCTTGAATCCTAATGATTTTGATAGAATCTAAGATTTCTTCACCAAAATCAAGATAAGCATTTGAGTAGTTTCCAGAGGCACATACAGTTTCGATTTGGATTCCTACATCTTCAAGTCTATGTGAGTGGTTTCTCCTATTTCCTATAGATTTTTTTCTTCCTTGGTAGAAATGTTGTTTGTTGACAGTGGACAGTGGAAGCCCCTTTTGTCCACTGGGGCATTGATTTTATTGGAGAAATTGTTGAAAGATTAGGAAAAGGTCACAGATGCATCATAGTAGCCACTGACTATTTCACCAAATGGATAGAAGCTATCCTACAAGAAGAGCTACAAGCAGGGTTGTCATTGACTTCCTGATGGATAATGTAATAACTAGGTTTGGAATACTTGCAAAATTGGTGATGGATAATGCCATGAGTTTCAGGTCGGAAGAGTTTGTAGGATTTTGTACCAGTCATGGAATACTTATGTCTTACTCTTCACCCTATCACCCTCAGGGGAATGGACAAGCAGAATCCAGCAATAAAAGCCTTTTAAACATCATCAAGAAAATCCTGGAAGAAAACAAGAGATCTTGGGATCAAAAATTGAAGTTAGCTTTGTGGGCAAATAGAATAACAATTAAGAAGGCCATTGGAATGTCACCTTTTGAATTGGTTTATGGTACTCAAGTCGGATTCCCAGTGAATAATCTTCTTCCAGTTTATAAATTCTTGCAAGATGAGGACATGGAGCTATCTGAACCAATGGAGAACAGAATGATCCAAATTGTGGAGGTGGAAGAGCTCAGAACTCTAGCTCATAAAAGAAATCAGAAGATCCAATTGTAGTCCAAGTACCTTTTTGATAAAAGGACATCATTAAGGAAGTTTCAAATTAATGATATTGTTCTTCAGTGGAATGCAAAAGGACAGGACAAGGGAAAGCATAAAAAATTTGAATCATTATGGATTGGCCCTTTTGTGGTATGTGACTTAAATGGTAAGGATTCCTCTAGAGTTTTTGAGTTTTCTTGTGTTGACCTTGTGATCAACCATCCCTAGTGAGAGCCATTGTTATCATTGTTTAAAAAATGGGTTTTCTTTCCCCATAATTGGCTAAGTTTTTGAAATTTTGAGTTAGACACACTATCAAATGCCTCAAGTCTGTGTTAGGTCTTAAGGGTTTAAGGTTTTAATTTTAAATCATTCAATGTTTTATCAAAAAACCCTCTAGTTTCTATTCCTTTGTTACTTTATCCACCTCTAGTTTCTATTCCTTTGTTACTTTATCCACTTAAGTAATGGATCTTGGGGTCATCAGAGGTGTCCCCCCATGTCTTTTGCTTAGGCGATCATTTGAATTAATTGTAAAAATTTATGCCTTATGTCTTTTCTTCCTAATGTTGTCAGGCCCAGTAAGTTGCATGCAACTTTCAGATGGATCTATGGTTTTCGCTATTTCGTTAGGCGAAGTTGTGCATGGTTTAAGTCTCGTGAAATGGCAAAAGGGAGAAGCATTCTAAATGGTGCACATTTGGTCCAGTTTAAAAAGGCTTCATCTCGCTCAGGATCTAACGGCTGGCATTATTTTGCAGCTAGAACTTGCAAGTGAAATACCTTTCGTGAAATGGCGAAAGCATCTGGTGTGACCCTGTAGTGAAGACTTTCCAACCAACTAAAAGGTGATCAAGTCCCATTTGATTTGACGGTTCGCGCTATTTCACAGGGTGAAGATGCTCGTGTTTTAGCTTTCGCAAAATAGCGAAATGACATGGCACTCCAAGCAGATGGTCCAGCTGGTCGAGAGGGCGAGTAAGATGATGGCACGTGGTAGGAGGTCGCAATGGTCAACAAGTTGGCTTTAAGGATTAAAAGGTGGGTCCTAGAGGTGAGTCATGCCATGGGATAAGACATGACTTGGCAAATACAGGTGTCAAGGATGAGGTGGAATCTAGTGTTTTCTCTCAACAAATGAAAGGTCGACATGTCAGTTTAAAAGGTGACTAGATGCCAGGTGGATGGAGTTTGAGTTAGAGGGCCCTCGTCTACCGAATTTAGTTGAGTTGTTAAGCACCGAGCAAGTCAAAAATAATCTAACGGCCTATGTGAATTCACAATGGTAAAGTGCTCGTATTTTATGCCCTGTGAAATGGCAAAAACATTTTTGGGCCCCGAAGACAGATAAAGAATGAAGTTAAAAAGGGGATCAACTCCGTTTTGATCCAAGGGCTTGTGTTGTTTTGTGGTTATGAACCTACCGAAGGATATGCTTTGTGAAACAGCGAAAAAGGAAAAAGGGCTCATCCGGGTGTAATGCTAGATGGTGACGTGTCCATGGACACGTGGTTTTAGAAGAAGTTGAGGGCCCACCAAGGTGTAACCAGTGGTTATAAGGGAAAGACACGTGGCTGACGTTGAACTATACTCGAACAACTTTCCAAAGCTAATGGTTGACTGCCATGTGGTATTCAGTAACCAATGAAAGAATAGCGTAAGTAAAGCAGGCATAAAGGTCTCCCTTAAAGGATGGTCATCTCTGATTTGATCCAATGCTTCACGTTGTTTCGTGGCCTGAAGTTGAAAGTTGTTTAAGCTACACAAAATAGTGAAAGACCGTTAGCAGTTAGGATAAAGGCGCGGTTAATGAAAAAGCTAACGGTCCCGGTAAGAGTTAAATGCCGAGCAGTTAAAGTTCCATCCAACTCTTGGTGTTGCTTTGTGAAGGAAAAGTGCTCGAAGGATAAAGCCTGCGAAATGGCGAAAAGGAGGTAGGGCCCGATGCGAAAGCAAAGCTGTTAAGTCAGTCTAAAGGCTGATTAAGTTTCTTTAGATCGGATGGTTGGCATGATTTCATTTAACGAAATTGCCTGAAGGTTATGCTTTGGAAAACAGTGAAAGAGCGAAAAGAAAGAATGTGCAGGTACGTTGTGACCCATTGGAGCGAAAAATTCGAATTCCCTCACGAATTCAATTCTAAAGGGATGGCCGAAGTATGTGGTATCAATATTGTAGTTAAGAGCTTGGGTACCATATATGATTTTGTATCAACCAGATGAAGGTATCATTTTAAAGAATTGTTGCAGAGGAGCAATTACAGAGCTAATTCCTTCAGACATAGAGCAAGTTCATTTAGTTGTAGAGCAGATTTTTTCAAGCTAAAAATAGGTTTTCTTGTACTCTTGCTTGGTAATTTCTTAGCAGCGTGTGTTAATTGAGGTCTTGATTTTGTCATAGAACCAGTTGGGGTAATAATTACATTGCTTGCATATTCTAAAATGGCACCTAAGAGAGAATTTTTCGGGAAAGTTAATTATCAAGAAAGGGCCATTTGTGATGATTTTCTCGAATAGTTGACATTGTCAACTAATCAGGCATCAAAGGTGAAAGAATTAGTGCCAAGAGCTCCTCGTTTGAAAATAGGAGAGGGGTTATATGATAAGGGAAACTGGCTGAGAGATCCATAGGTTGGGTTGTCTAGGTTGGGGTTGTTCAAAGTTGGATTTGGCATGAGAAATTCCCCAGCCCCACAAAATAGCATCTAGGAGGTAGATGTTGGAAAGTTGGTAGTTCCGTGAGTATTCATCAATATGGATCTCCTAACTCAGACCACACATAATTATGATCTAGTCACAAGGAGCATTACAGATATAAATGGGAAAGCCCTCATTGAAATCAATAATGAGGAATTCAGAAGTGCTTTTGGGCTTAATGAGTCTACCAATTTTCTGGAACCCATTAATTTCAAATCATTAGCTCAAGTATACAGTGCACAAAGGAACCACCTTAGAAATGGGCCTCTTAAGGTATTTTTTGTGAAGATAGGTGGGTTGATAGTGTATATGGTGAAAATGGATAACAATAATAATGATATTGAAAGGCTAAATGAATTCAACCACAAAACCCTAGCCTAACAACAACAAAGATCCACCATAACATATGAAGATGACCTAAGACAATGCAAATCAAATGAAATCACAAAGATTATACCATCACATGTCAAATAGGGTTTGGATATCCATTCTTCCTATCTCCATTGATCTTGCTTGATATATTTGCTCTCAAATTTTATGTGCACAAGAGCTCAACAAAGAACAAAATGTGGTTGCAAGTAGGATTGCCTATATTCAAAAGCGTAGTGTAGTCAAGTAGTCAACGGGGGGTTTGATAATGAAGGAAGCATCTCCTTATATAGAAGACACTATATGAAATGGAGGGATAAGATTGAGAGGTGTAAAAGGAGGTCGGCTATGATTAGAGGGTAGGTAAAAGAAATAATAAAATGATGAAAGGGGTAGGTAGTGTATGAGTTAAGAGATGAATGACATGTGTCATGGGTAGAAAAGGTCAATGAATTAATTAAATAAATAAAGATTTATTTAATTAATAGTAGAAGTGAGATCAATTAAATAAATAAGATATTTATTTAATTTAGGAAAAGGATAATTTAAATAAATAAATGTCTTTATTTAAATGAGAAATAAGGTTAGAAGAGGATGAATGAATTAATTTAATAAATAAAGATTTATTTAATTAATAGAAGAATTAGGCTAAAGTAATTAAATAAATAAAGATATTTATTTAATTAGACATGACAATTTTAGGTGTCTACAGACAGTTGTAGGACCCAACACTGAAGAGCCCTTCTCATTGAGTCTATTCACCCTTAGGGCTAAGGGAGTGTATTGGTCACTTTGCCAGATTTTGGGAGAGGATGCTGAAGCAAATATTCCTATTCATTACATGCTAATGATTGCTCAGATTTTGAATCCTTCTCTTGGAGTAACCTTTGATTATGCTTCTTTTATTACTGATTCTATCCATGTAGGGTTGATAGGAATAAAGAATTGAAAGGTTGATAGGCCTTTCGGATAGTATTCACTCCTCATGCATCTATTTTTGTTCAAAGGTGGTGATTATTTTGCAAGTGGAATGAACCTTGTAAAAGAGAAAGATGGAGAAAAGATGCCAGTGCAACTATGGAGTACAGTGTTGTCATGGGACAGGGATGATGATAGTTTCTTGAAATTTCATAAATATTTTGCATCAAAGATTAGGACTCTCCTCTGCTCAGAAAACCTAAAAATCCCCAAGGTTCTTTTGGAATTTATTAGACCAAAGGAATTTGCAGAAAATATAAAAATTGTCCATAATTGGGGTGATATTTACTTATACCCTACATCCATAGTATTCAAAGTATTTGGTTTCTGAGGAACTCCATTTTTCACCTGCCCTATCAGGTCCATCTCAAAGTGGGAATTGTAGAAGTCCTCAGACAAATTAGTCGTGTACAAGAGCCAGAACTAACAAGCAGGGGTAAAGGGACTATTTTCCCTACTATCACTATAGTCCACCAATTTGCAATAACCAAGGGAGGTTGGAACTGTTTTGAGGATTTTCTCAAACCTTATCATTTGTCAACTGCAATATCCAGGTGTGCTGATCCAAAAGATTTCTTCAATGGCATGTTTAGAAAGAGAGCAATATGTAGAGGTAGACCCCATCAATTCCAATTTCCTGAAGATCTCATAAGAAATGAGTTTGATCTAGATGAGCAGGAGCTGAGAAAGGAAAAATGGGTGTCTTATAAAAAGGCCTTAGATTTTGTACATCAGTTTGATACTAGCTATGACCCATTGTCTAGCTTTTTCACTTTTAAGGAGAAAATAAAATTTCTAATTCTTTGCTTTGAGGATGTAATGCAGACTCTGAAAGAAAAGAGAGAGGTTGTGATTAAAAACAACCCTTAAAAGGCAAGAATGGTTTTAAGTAGGTCTACTCCTACTAGAGAAATCCCTCCTAGTGACTATACATTGCACAAGAAGTCTAATTATAGTGTGCTGATGCCTACAACAGGGGAGCCCTCTACCTCCAAAGGAAAGAGGAAGATACAAGATGTCATTGACATCCAAGAGAGCCCAAAGAAGTAGAGAGTAGGAAAATAAGTACAATCTGATACACCCTTGTACTTTCCATCCCAATCCCCTATTCATATAGGAGATGAACAGGCAACAGTTGAACAAGTGATACAGTTAGGTAGCCTGGGAGAAATAGCCTACACATATGATGAAGTGGAAGAGGGAATGCTAGAAGAGCCCCCTGCTACTGAGATGAATATCACTACCAATGAGTTTAAGGGCCAGGAGTGGGATCCTAACATCAAGCAGGCCAGTGATGAGTTCTTGGCTGACAATAACTTTGTTACATCAGGAGCATTCATGCAATTTGTATGAAAGCAAAATATTAATAAATACAATGCAAGATGTGAGAAGAGAAAAGGTGAGTAGCCTCACAAAGATCCAACTCTGGTGGAGGAGGAAATAAAGAAAGAAATGATAGATGAGTTTAAAACCATCTCTCCTAAGCAAGGAAGGGATATGGTGGCATAAGCTGGAGTACTCATTCTCCCTGAGTGGGACATAGTAGATGCCTCGGTATTGGAGGCAGTGAAAAAAGAAACTAAACCCATGGAGGGGATCACTTTTAGCAAAGACAATGCTGCATTGGTCATGTGGTCCCTCAAAAGAGATGAAAATAGGAGAAATAAGGACACCCCAGGGTCAAGTTACCTTGGTGGGGTGATAGTAAAAAGAGTGCAAAACACAGGGGTGGTGGAAGCTGCTAGCACTGTGCTAGAAACTACAAAATCTAGTGTTGCAATAGCAGAAAAAGAAGCTAAGGAAAAAGAAAACCTCCAAGTTAAGTTGGAGACAATTTTGAAGGCTTACAATAGTGCTAAGGAAGAGGTAAGAGGTAACGATAGCATCAGTGCTAAGCTGCAAAGCCAGTTGATAGGACAGTACCATCAAGGTGAGTCTTCAACACTGATGATTTCCTCTTCTTCAGCAAGACCTCCACCTACCAACCCCATCATTGAATTCTCACCATCTCCAGCACCTTCTAGCTCCCAAATGATTGAGGTTACTCCCCAAGAATTGGAGAATTTAAAATAGGTTCAGGCCTTGTATGCCAAGAAGTATGAAGAAAGAGTAAGGGCTACCATCTCAAGTTTTGCAGATACCATGAGTGCCTCACTATTATATAACAACATAAGCAAGATTTTGGATATGTGGAATGAGCTTAATGGAGATAAGGCCATTTTGATGCCTATTTTTTACAATTGGAAGCCTAGAGAGTAGGACTTGGAGCTTATTTGTGTATCTTATGATGAAGCAGGGGCCGATCCTATCATCAAATCCACTTGTGATACCACCAAGGATCTAGTGAAATTGGCAAAAGGGATAGACAATGCTGACAGAAAGATCAACTTGTACAAGAATGAGTACACTGATCACGTTTTTGAATTGCTCCCAGGAGTTTTTGTCAGCCTAGATCAACTGAAGGACAAACAAGTATGGCTTAAGGAATTAGAGGCCAAACTATCAGCTAGAATAAAAGGAATTATTGATTTAGATGATGCTTCTTTTTTTGTTGTAACAATTCAGGAGATAGAGAAAATCAAATCTCATTATGGTTTTCTCAATTCAAAGGTTAAGAAGATGAGAAATTCCTGGAAGAGGTTAACCAAGGCAAAGGCAAAAGTGATTAACTTCGTGTGGCCAACTGATGATGTGTACAATGAGTGGACAAGAAAATATGCCATCCAGGATGTAGAGTAGTTAGAGGGTGCTCCTGAATAGTTAAAAGAGGTTGTAACCGGACAGCAAGTAGAAGAAGTTGCGGAGGTCGAAAAGGACTTGTAACTATTTTTGTAAAAGATCTTTGTAACTTCTTCTT
The DNA here is from genome assembly GCF_030272615.1 of Cryptomeria japonica. Taxonomy (NCBI): domain Eukaryota; kingdom Viridiplantae; phylum Streptophyta; class Pinopsida; order Cupressales; family Cupressaceae; genus Cryptomeria; species Cryptomeria japonica. The sequence continues at coordinate 611,500,792 of NC_081408.1, read as the reverse complement.
GGGAAGAAATGATTGTAACAAATTCTCCTAAGAATGTCCAAAGCTATGTGCATCCATATTGTTATAAATGGATACCAACACTAGTGAAAAAGATGATCGCAAAAGAATTGTAAGAAAATGCTACAAAAATTTATCTGAGCTTTTCTAAGTTTAATGGAGAATATTCGAAAGTTTTTGTAATTCTTTCTTGAAGATAATATCAATATACAGACCATTGGTTTTGAGTAAAACTTTGTATCGTCTTCAAATGTGTTTGCAATTATTTACTGTTTCATTTTGAATAATCTAGAGTTATTTCGTTTGAATAGGGGTTGTAAGGCAACTTTCAGTAGATGTGTTTGCTAGCTTTTCTCTTTAGGAGGGAAATTAAATATGCGGGGATCACTCCTACCAGTAAATTATTTGTGAGATGTTTGAATCTTGATGAGCATAGTTTAATTTGGTGTGCATAAATTCTTATATGTGTCAAACATATATAGGGATCTACAGAAGCCAAACTAATGGGATATGTATATATATTTGACTGTGGGAGTATTGTTTGAAATTAGATGACTCTGTGACCTTGGATAAGGCATTGGTATAGATCGAGGTTGTCTATTACATGTTTTGTAGGTCAAATACTGAATATGAGTATAATTTTCATTCCTTTATTTCAGTTAGTTTCAAGGCGATTAGATCCACTGGTTTTCTGGATTGGTTTGTTGTGGATTTATCTTTTGAAAGTTTGAATTTAGTTCACAAAGGTATACCCGCCTGGACTCTGAGTAGGTCCGAAGTGTAGGAGGTTAAATCAAACCTTGTCATATGTTGTCCAAAGAGTTTCCTTCCCTTCAATATCTCTTCTGCATAGAGTTATCATATTATTATAAGAATATTGAAGTGAATCTAATTTTGAAGACAACAAAAGTGGCGACTTTGCTGGGGAGTAAATAAATTGTTAAAATTTTCTAGTTAAGAAAGATTTAATTCATATTGTGGTGACCCGGATGGGATAAGTCACATTAAGAATCCAGAAGCTAATTTTGTGCTTGAATTTGTAAATAAAATCATTGTGTTGTGGAATTGCAGTCTTTCATTCTAAGCTTATTTTCACAATTCCCATATTCTTGTGGGTGGTGACTCTATTATCTTGGAACCAGTCCTTGTGAATTATAAATCATTCTAAAAGGAGAACAAGCATAATGCAAGGAGGAAAAAACACCAGATCATTCATGAAGAAGCATCCTCGTGAAACTTTGCAAGAGGGTTTGCCAGAGCAGTCACGAAGAGGCCAAAAGAGACCAGTGTTGCATGAGCCATCAAATGCTACTTGGGTACAAAAGAATAATAATACCGATAAGATGCCTGATCAAACTGTTTATGCAAAATCTAATTCTTCTTCTAGAGATTTTGAACATGATATACTAGGTTTCCATTCTAGATTGTTTGGGAATATTGATAATGCACATGCCTTAAATCAAGATTTATCCCATGTAAGTGTCTCTACAAGAGATAGGACTAGTTCAAATGCAATTGGACACTCTGTGCCTAGAACAATCGATGGAAACATTAGTTTGATTGACATAGATCAAGTCAATTTATCTAACTCTGAGGAGGTTTTCCTTGATGAAGATAAAGTGTCCCAAGTGATTGAAGATTTGAACAGGAGAGTTCACCATTTAATTGCCCTAAGAACCCAAAAGGAAACAAATAAGGAGAAGGAAGTCAAAGCTAAATTAATGGAGAGAGATAGGCTTCTTGGACAAATAGCTGACCTTGAAGTGCTAGCTAAAGAAAAAGAAAAGAGCGATGAAGAGGGCCCTGTGATCAGAGAAATTCTGATCCCCAAAGCCAAGTAGGCATATAGGTCAGTAGTCCAACCAAACAGGGAAGTTCTTAGTGGTTCTTAGCTTCCTAGGACTAATGTGGATAAAGGAAAACAAAAATGGGTAGATGATGGAATCAGATCTAAAAGTGCAGAGGAGATTTCTCATAGGTTGTCAGCACATGAGAGAGAAATGGAAAGAATGAGGAAAGAGAAGGAGGACTTACAAATGGAGTTAGAGAAGGTTGAGCTAGAAGTAGCCAATCAGGAAGTCAAAAGAAAAATTAGATATCTAAAAGCTCCCCCTATCATGTTCCCATTAGAAGACCTTAGTAACCCTGATCCTCAACAAATTTCCCTTCCCCCAGTTAAAATTCAACCTACGGAGCCCGCAAATGTAGCATCAGTGAGTCAATTCCCTGTGAACAGTCAACATACCCAAATATCTCAGTCTCCAATTCCAAAAGTTAGAATGGCTTTGGGAAAAAATAATGTTATTACCCCTTTTCAAAGGAGAACTATCAATTTAGAGCAATATAGACAACTGTTCTTTGATGGGATCCCAGGGTATCCCAATCATGTTCCTACTGAGTTAAGGGATAGACTCCATAAATTTGTTGGAAACAATGAAATAAGTGCTGAGGAACATCTAAAATCTTTTGGGGACCTAATAAATGATTATGAGATAGTGGATGAAGATGTCATCATGAAATTGTTTGTTCAGTCCCTGGTTGATGATGCAAGAGATTGGTACATAGGTCTTCCAGTTAATAGCATTGGGTCATGGGAAGATTTTAAAAATTGTTTTCAAGAGCAATATGGTGATAAAACAAATGTGAGCTTTATGTTCAATGAATTTATTAACATCAGAAAGTCTGACAATGAAATGGTCACTGATTTCAATGCTAGATTCCAAAAGGCTATGCATAGATTGTATCAGGTGATGAGGTTAGATGATAACACATGTCTGAATACCTATTATAATGCATTTGACTCAAAGATGGCTTATATCCTGAGGGACAAAAATCCATACAACTTGAGAGATGCTGTAAGAATTGCCATTAATGTAGAAAGTAATAGAAAAGCATCTAGGAAGTTAGGAAGAAGAACAGATGGTAGGTTATGGCAAGAAACATAACAACAACCTAGCAAAGCAGCTAAGGAGGAAGACAAGAGAGAGAAGTTGGTCATTGCTATGAAGGATCTGACTACCAAGGTAAACAAAAATGATAAACCTCATTATAACTGGTAGGATAGGCCCCCTAGATTGCATGATATGCCATATAATACCAATTGGAAAGATGGCAAACCCCAAAATGAGAAGCCCAAAATTGCTCAGAATCAGGAAACTCTAGACCCTTTGAAAGGGAAAATTGTACATAATATAGAAAATACTCCCTGGTGTATTGCCTGTGATGGACCACATTCTCCTTGTCAATGTGCAGTAGCTCAAGCCCTTGAAGAATCCATGAGACAAGAAGTTGAGCCTAACATCAATATGTTTGAAACTATTATAGAAAGTGATGAGGAGTCTATACAAAGTGATTACAATGATGTGCTAGATAATGAAAGGTTTGTTCAAGGACAACTAACCTTGGATTGGCATCCTACTTTGAATGTGGTAATAATTTAGGATGAAGAAGTTCATCTTATAAGGCCTAGTGAGGAAGAAGTTAAAAGTCTCACCAAAGCTGCCATTGCCAAAGCAAGACACAACTATAACTTGAGAAGCACCAAGAAAGACACTGATCAGGGTGAACCTGGTTCCATGTTCATAAAAGTGGTCACTCAAAAGGGGGCAGCAAGTAGTGCTACTACTATTCCTAAAATTGGTCAAGAAAAGGGGGAACAAGTTAAAGATGTACTCAAGAGTACAAATGACAAAAACACCAGTGATATACAAGGAGCTACCACAGTAAAAAAGACAAGTCAATTCAAGGTAGAAAGAGTTAGAGCTAGTACTAAAATAAGTAATAGTTCTGCATTTAACATGGCTCAAGCTCTTACACAAATGAGGGTCACTGTCCCACTAGTAGAATTACTGAAGATTAAAGAACATAGGGATGCAACTTTGTCTTTATTTTCTAGTATATCTGATAGTGACATATTCTTACCTACCGGTTCAGCTAGAATTGGAGAGGATCAAGAGTTCCAAACCCTAGAGGTTTATGTTGGAACTACTATCACTCGAGAGCCTTCATAGGTAGACCCTTTCTATGTTACTTTGTTAGTAAACAACCGGTTGATAAAAAACTGCATGATAGATTCAGGAGCTACTGTTAATGTGATGCCTTATGGTGTCATGAAAGAGTTAGGACTGTCAGTAACCACTGTATATGGGAAGTGTTATGCTATGGATAATAGGGAAGTGCCTGTGATAGGTACAATGAGAGATGTTGAAGTAAAAATAGCACCATTCCCTGAGGCAACTTATAAAATGGATGTTATTGTTACTGATACCAAGCCCCATTATGGTATGTTATTGTCCAAGCAATGGGCAGCAATAGTAGGAGGAAATGTTCAACTGGATTTGTCTTATGCCACCATCCCAATCAATGGAAATCAGGTCAAATAGTACAGAGAACCACGTGCTCCTGGGGTAATTGAAAATGTAGACCCTAATATGCTTAATTGTATGATTGATGTAGATCTTGATAACTTTAGACTTCAACCAATTCTGCCCTAGTTGAAGAATACTGACCCCATTGTGGTCGAATTAGAAGCACAACAGTATGGTTTATGGTAGATGTATTTTGATGGAGCTTGCTCCAAAGAAGGATTTGGAGCAGGGGTTCTTTTTGTATCCCCATCAGGTATAACCTTTAAGTATTCTTTCTTATTGGCTTTCTAGTGCACAAATAATACTGTAGAGTATGAGGCCTTATTGTTGGGGCTTGAAGTTGCAAAAAAGCATGGAATCCAACTGTTGATAGTGCTAGGGGATTCAGAATTGGTTGTCTCTCAGGTAAGATCCAAATATGCATCCAAGAATGATAGATTAAAGAGATATAAACATGCAGTTTGGGATGTTATTGAGCATTTTAGTGCATTTTCTATTAATTGGATAGAGCGATCGAAGAATATTATGGCAGATTTCCTAGCTAATGTTGCCTTGAAAAATGATGATGCAACACTAACCAGTATTTCCACTGTGGAAATAAAATCTAGGCCTGCTATCCCTAATAATGTGTATAATTGGCAAGTTTTTGCTGATGATGAAGATATTCTTAGGTTCATCCAATGTGTTGATGATTATGATGGATAGAAGATTGATTGCAATGCACTAGTGGAGGTGGTTGACAATAGAGAAATAGTGTTTGGAAATTATTTGGTCTACTTGGAAACCAATGAAATACCTAAAGGGCTGGTAGAGTTGGAGAGCATGTTCAGTTATAATGATAGCAACTTACATCAGTAGTCTACCACCAAGTTGGAAGAATTAGAGGAGGTAAACCTGGGGACTGAATCATCCCTTAAGTTAGTATACATTGGAAAGAAATTACCCCCTCATGTTAGGACTAACCTTATTAATTTATTGAGGAAATATAAACATGTTTTTGCTTGGTCTTATGGAGACCTAAAGGCATATAGACAAGATCTTTTTCAGCATGAAGTTCCTTTACTTCCAGATGCTAAGCCTTTCAGATAGAAACAAAGACCTATTAATCCCCTGTTAGAAACTAAGATGCAGCAGGAGTTGACTAAATGAAGAGAAGGGGGGATTATCAAACTTATAAGACATTCTTCATGGGTCTCCAATCTGGTCCTAGTGAGAAAGAAGAATGGGGACATTATATTGTGTGTAGATTTTAGAAATTTAAATGTTGCTTCTTTAAAGGATAATTATTCTTCTCCCAATATGGAAGCCATGCTGCAGAGAGTAACAGGTTGTGATCTATTGTCCATGATGGATGGTTTTTTAGGATATAATCAAGTGTTAGTGAAGGAGTCTGAACAGTTTAAAATTGCTTTCACTACTCCATGGGGAACATATGTCTATGTGAGAATGCCATTCGGATTGAAAAATGCTAGAGCTACATTTCAGAGAGCCATGGATGTAGCCTTCATAGAATTCATTAATATCATCATGGTGGTTTATCAAGATGATCTAACCTATTTCTCCAAAAGAGCTAATGATCATTGTGGACATTTAGAAAAGCTATTCAACAAAGCCTTGGAATTTGGTGTGTCATTAAATCCCAAAAAATGTCATTTTGGAGTCACTGAAGGAAAACTATTGGGACACATTGTTTCCAAGGAAGGGGTGAGGATAGACCCTGAGAGGATTGAAACAATAAACAAAGTGCCTGAACCAAAGAATATTAAAGGTATCCAATCCTTTCTAGGCAAAGTGAATTTTGTTAGGAGATTCATTGCAAACTTTGCAGAGATAGTGAAGCCCATTATCAAGCTGCTCAAGAAGGATACCAAATTTTGTTGGGATCAAGAAGCCTCGGAGGATTTTGCTGAAATTAAGAAGGCCATTCAGGAAGCACCAGTGTTAAAATCTCCTAATTACAGTAAGCCCTTTTCTCTATTTTCTTTTGCTTCATATCATACAGTAGCTACAATATTGTTACAAAAGGATAATGAGGGATATGAACATCCCATAGCTTTCTACACCAAGTCTTTGCAAGTAGTAGAATTAAAATATGAAACCATGGGGAAACAAGCTTATGCTTTGGTTAAAGTTGTCAAGGCTTTTAGGCCATATCTGGTAAATGCAAATATTATTGCTTATGTCCCACATGCAGTAGTTAAGGATATTTTGTCCTCGTCTGAAGTTATAGGGAAAAGATGCAGATGGATTAATAGAATCCAAGAATTTGACTTGGAAATAAAGATAACCAAATTGGTGAGAGGTTTAGGTCTGGCTAAGCTCATGACTGAGTCTAACCTTTTGAATGTTGAAATACATAATGTTGAAGTCAAAAGTACTTCAGTCACTAGCATTGAGAGACAACTTTGGTACTCAGAGATAGTCTGATTTTTAAGAGATGCTGAATTCTCAGAAGGAATGACACATAATCAGAAAAGAACTCTGAAGCTCAAGTCACAAAAATATGTGCTCATTCAAGGTGATCTGTTCTGGAGAAAAAGAGATGGAGAATTGCTAATGTGTTTGGATGAATTCCAGTCTAAACGAGTGCTAATTGAAATGCATGATGGAGTATGTGGGGGTCATTACTCTGCTAGGACCACTACTGGTAAGATAATTAGGGCTAGATACTATTGGCCTACCTGATTCAAAGATGCTCATGCACATGTCTAGAAATATGACCCATGCCAGAAGTTTTCATCCAAGCTAAAATATGAAGGAGCCCTACCCCTAAATCCAGTCACAGTGGAAGCCCCTTTTATCCTGTGGGGCATTGATTTTATCAGAGAAATTGTTGAAAGATCAAGAAGAGGTCATAGATGGATCATAGTAGCCACTGACTATTTCACCAAATGGATAGAAGCTATTCCTACAAGAAGAGCTACAAACAGGGTTGTCATTGACTTCCTAATGGATAATGTAATAACTAGGTTTGGAATACCTACAAAATTGGTGATGGATAATGCCATGAGTCTCAGGTCGGAAGAGTTTGTAGGATTTTGTACTAGTCAAGGAATACTTGTGTCTTACTCTTCACCCTATCACCCTCAGGGGAATGGACAAGAGGAATCCAATAATAAAAGCCTTTTAAACATCATCAAGAAAATTCTGGAAGAAAACAAGAGATCTTGGGATCAAAAATTGAAGTTAGCTTTGTGGGCAGATAAAATAATAGTTAAGAAGGCCATTAGAATGTCACCTTTTGAATTGGCTTATGGTACTCAAGTCAGATTGCCAATGAATAATCTTCTTCCAATTTATAAATTCTTGCAAGATGAGGACATAGAGCTATCTAAACCAATGGAGAACTGAATGATCCAAACTGTGGAGGTGGAAGAGCTTAGAACTTTAGCTCATAAAAGAAATCAGAAGATCCAATTGCAGTCCAAGTACCTTTTTGATAAAAGGACATCATTAAGGAAGTTTCAAATTAATGATATTGTTCTTCAGTGGAATGCAAAAGGATAGGACAAGGGAAAGCATAAAAAATTTGAATCATTATGGATTGGCCATTTTGTGGTTTGTGACTTAAATGGTAAGGATTCCTATTTTGTGAAGAATATGAATGATAAAATATAGGAATTTCCAGTGCATGGACAATTCCCAAAACACTATTTCTCTTGATGTCCATGCATAGTAGGTCCTTTGTTTGTATATATTTTGTTTCCTTCCTATTGTTTTGTTTGGGTCTGTGTTTTGGGTCTGTTCCTCCAGAGTTTTTGAGTTTTCTTGTGTTGACCTTGCGATCAACCATCCCTAATCAGAGCCGCTATTATCACTGTTTAAAAAATAGGTTTTCTTTTTGCATAATTGGCTAAGTTTTTGAAATTTTGAATTAGACACACTATCAAATGCTTCAAGTTTGTGTTAGGTCTTAAGGGTTTAAGGTTTTAATTTTAAATCGTTCAATGTTTTATCAAAAAACCCTCTGGTTTCTATTCCTTAGTTACTTTATCCACTTAAGTAATGGGTCTTGGGGTCGTAAGAGGTGTCCCCTCATGTCTTTTGCCTAGGCAGTCATTTGAATTAATTGTAAAAATTCATGCCGTATATCTTTTCTTCCTAATGTTGTCGGGCCTAGTAAGTTGCATGCAACTTTCAGATGGATCTATGGTTTTCACTATTTTGTTAGACGAAGTTGCATGTGGTTTAAGACCCATGAAACAGTGAAAGGGAGAAGCATTCTAAATGGTGCGCATTTGGTCCAGTTTAAAAAGGCTTCATCTCGCTCAGGTTCTAACGGCTAGTGTTATTTCGCAGCCAGAACTTGCAAGTGAAATACCTTTTGCGAAATGGCGAAAGCATCTTATGGGACCCTGCAGCGAAGACTATCCAAGCAACTAAAAGGTGATCAAGTCCCATTTGATCTGACGGTTCCCACTGTTTCACAGGGTGAAGATGCTCATGTTTTAGCTTTATCGAAATAGTGAAATGACATGGCACTCCAAGCAGACGGTCCAACTGGTCCAGAGGGCGAGTAAGATGATGGCATGTGGCAGGAGGTCACAATGGTCAACAAGTTGGCTGTAAGGATTAAAAGGTGGCTCCCAGAGGTGAGTCATGCTATGGGATAAGACATGACCTTGCAGATACAGGTGTCAAGGATGAGGTGGAATCTAGTGTTTTCTCTCAGCAAATGAAAGGTTGACATGTTAGTTTAAAAGGTGACTAGATGCCAGGTGGATGGAGTTTGAGTTGTTAAGCACCGAGCAAGTCAAAAATAATCTAACGGCTCGCATGAATTCACAAAGGTAAAGTGCTCATATTTTATGCCCTGCAAAATAGTGAAAAGGTTTTTGGGCCCCGAAGAAAGATAAAGTATGAAGTTAAGAGGGGATCAAATCCATTTTGATCCAAGGGCTCATGTTGTTTCGTGGTTGTGAACCAATTGAAGGATATGCTTCATGAAACAATGAAAAAGGAAAAAGGGCTTGTCCAGGTGTAATTCTAGATGGTGATGTGTCCATGGACACGTGGTTTTAGAAGAAGTTGAGGGCCCGCCAAGGTGTAATCAGTGGTTATAAGGGAAAGACACGTGGCTGATGTTGAACTAAACTTGAATAGCTTTCCAAAGCTAATGGTTGACTGCCATGTGGGATTCAGTAACCAATGAAAGAATAGCGTAAGTAAAGTAGGCATAAAGGTCTCCCTTAAAGTATGGTCATCTCCGATTTGATCCAACACTTTGCATTGTTTTGTGGCCCGAAGTTGAAAGTTGTTTAAGCTACACGAAATAGCGAAAGACTGTTAATAGTCAGGATAAAGGCACAATTAATGAAAAAGCTAATGGTCTCGGTAAGAGTTAAATGCTGAGCAGTTAAAGTTCCATCCAATGCTGCTTCGCAAAGGAAAAGTGCTCAGAGGATAAAGCCCACGAAATGGCGAAAAGGAGGTAGGGCTCGACGTGAAAGCAAAGCTGTTAAGTCAGTCTAAAGGTCGATTAAGTTTCTTTTGATCAGACGATTGGCATGATTTCATTTAACAAAATTGCCCGAAGGTTATGCTTTGCAAAACAACGAAAGAGCAAAAAGAAAGAATGTGCAGGTATGTTGTGACCCATTGGAGTGAAAAATTCGAATTCTCTCATGAATTCAATTCTAAAGGGACGACTGAAGCATGCGGTATCAATATCGCAATTAAGAGCCTGGGTGCCATATATGATCTCGTATCAACCAAATGAAGGTATCATTTTAAAGAATTGTTGTAGAGGAGTGGTTACAGAGCTAATTCCTTCAGATACAGAGCAAGTTCATTCAGTTGCAGAGCAGATTTCTTCAAGCTAAAAATAGGTTTTCTTGTACTCTTGCTTGGTAATTTCTTAGCAGTGTGTGTTAATTGAGGTCTTGATTTTTTCACAGAACTATTTGGGGTGATAATTACATTGCTTACATATTCTAAAATGGTACCTTAAGGAGAATTTTCTGAGAAAGTTAATTACCAAGAAAGGGCCATTTGTGATGATTTTCTTGAATAGTTGACATTGTCAACTAATCAGGTATCAAAGGTGAAAGAATTAGTGCCAAGAGCTCCTTGTTTGAAAATAGGAGAGGGGTTATATGATAAGGGCAACTGGCTGAGAGATCCACAGGTTGGGTTGTCTAGGTTAGGGTTGTTCAAAGTTGGATTTGGCATGAGAAATTCCCCAGCCCCACAGAATAGCATATGGGAGTTAGATGTTGGAAAGTTGGTAGTTCTGGGAGTATTCATGGATATAGATCTCCTAACTCAGATCACACATAATTATGATCCAGTCACAAGGAGCATTAGGGATATAAATGGGAAAGCCCTCATTGAAATCAATAATGAGGAATTCAGAAGTGCTTTTGGGCTTAATGAGTTTACCAATTGTCTGGAACCCATTAATTTCAAATCATTAGCTCAAGTATACAGTGCACAGAGGAACCACCTTAGAAATGGGCCTCTTAAGGAATTTTTTGTGAAGATAGGTGGGTTGACAGTTGTAGGACCCAACACTGAAGAGCCCTTCTCATTGAGTCTGTTCACCCTTAGGGCTAAGGGAGTGTATTGGTCACTTTGCCAAATTTTGGGAGAGGATGCTAAGGCAAATATGCCTAATCATTACATGCTAATGATTGCTCAGATTTTGAATCCTTCTCTTGTAGTAACCTTTGATTATGCTTCTTTTATTACTGATGCTATCCATGGAGGGTTGATAGGAATAAAGAATGGAAAGGTTGATAGGCCTTTCGGATGGTATTCACTCCTCATGCATCTCTTTTTGTCCAAAGGTGGTGATTATTTTGCAAGTGGAATGGACCTTGTAAAAGAGAAGGATGGATAAAAGATGTCAGTGCAACTATGGAGTATAGTATTGTCATGGGACAGGGATGATGCCAGTTTCTTGAAATTTGATAAATATTTTGCATCAAAGATTAGGACTCTCCTCTGCTTAGAAAACCTGAGAATCCCCAAGGTTCTTTTGGAATTTATTAGACCAAAGGAATTTGCTGGGGTGATATTTACTTATACCCTATATCCACAGTATTTAGAGTATTTGGTTTCAAAAGCACTTCATCTTTATTGCCCTATCAGGTCCCTCTAAAAGAGGGAATTGCAGAAGTCCTCAGACAAATTAGTAGTGTACAAGAGGCAGAGCTAACAGGCAAGGGTAAAGGGACTATTTTCCCTACGGTCACTATAGTCCACCAATTTGTAATAACCAAGGGAGGTTGGAACTGTTTTGAGGATTTTCTCAAACCTTATCATTTGTCAACTGCAATATCCAGGTCTGTTGATCAAGAAGATTTCTTCAATGGCATGTTTAGAAAGAGAGCAATATGCAGAGGTAGACCCCATCAGTTCCAGTTTCCTAAAGATCTCATAAGAAATGAGTTTGATCTAGATGAGCAGGAGCTGAGGAAGGAAAAATCGGTGGCTTATAAAAAGGCCTTAGATTTTGTACATTAGTTTGATACCAGCTATGACCCATTGTCTAGCTTTTTCACTTTTGAGGAGAAAATAAAATTTCTAATTCTTTGCTTTAAGGATGTAATGCAGACTCTGAAAGAAAAGAGAGAGGTTGTGATTAAAAACAACCCTGAAAAGGCAAGAATGGTTTTAAGTAGCTCTGCCCCTACTACAAAAATCCCTCTTGCTGACTATACATTGCATAAGAAGTCTAATTATAATGTGTTGATGCCTACAACAGGGGAGCCCTCTACCTCCAAAGGAAAGAGGAAGATACAAGATGTCATTGACATCTAAGAGAGCCCAAAGAATCAGAGAGTAGGAAGAGAAGTACAATCTGATACACCCTTGTACTCTCCATCCCAATCCCCTATTCATATAGGAGATGAATAGGCAGCAGTTGAACAACTAATACAGTTAGGTAACCTAGGAGAAGTAGCCTACACATATGATGAAGTGGAAGAGGGAATGCTAGAAGAGCCCCCTGCTGCTGAGATGAACATCACTACCAATGAGTTTAAGGGCCAAGAGTGGGATTCTGAGATCAAGCAGGCCAGTGATGACTTCTTGGCTAACAATAACTTTGTTACATCAAGAGCATTCATGCTATTTTTATGGAAGCAAAATATTGATAAATACAATGCAAGATGTGAGAAGAGAAAAGGTGAGCAGCCTCACAAAGATCCAGCTTTGGTGAAGGAGGAAATAAAGCAAGAAATGATAGATGAGTTTAAAACCATCACTCCTAAGCAAGGAAGGGATGTGGTGGCACAAGCTAGAGTACTCATTCTCCCTGAGTGGGACATAGCAGATGCCTTGGTATTGGAGGCAGTGAGAAAAGAAACTAAACCCATGGAGGGGATGACTTTTAGTGAAGACAATACTGCATTGGTCATGTGGTCCCTCAAAAGAGATGAAAATAGGATAAATAAGGACACCCCAAGGTCAAGTTACCTTGGTGGGATGATAGTAAAAAGAGTGCAAAACACAGGGGTGGTGGAAGCTGCTAGCCCTGTGCTAGAAACTGCAAAATTTAGTGTTGCAGTAGTAGAAAAAGAAGCTAAGGAAAAAGAAGACCTCCAAGTTAAGTTGGAGACAATTTTGAAGGCTTACAACAGTGCTAAGGAAGAGGTAAGAGGTAAAGATAGCATCATTGCTAAGCTGTAAAGCCAGTTGATATGATAGTACCATCAAGGTGAGTCTTCAACACTGATGATCTCCTCTTATTCAGCAACCAGCCCCATCATTGAATTCCCACCATCTCTAGAACCTTCTAGCTCCCAAATGATTGAGGTTACTCCCCAAGAATTGGAGAATTTGAAACAGGCTCAGGCCTTGTATGCCAAGAAGTATGAAGAAAGAGTAAGGGCTACCATCTCAAGTTTTGCAGATAGCATGAGTGCCTCACTATTATATAACATAAGCAAGATTTTGGATATGTGGAATGAGCTTAGTGGAGATAAGGCCATTTTGACACCTATTTTTGACAAATGAAAGCCTAGAGAGCAAGACTTGGATCTTATTTGTGTATCTTATGATGAAGTAGGGGCCGATCCTATCATCAAATCCACTTGTGATACCACCAAGGATCTAGTGAAATTGGCAGAAGGATAGACAATGCTGATAGAAAGATTAACTTGTACAAGAAGGAGTACACTGATCACGTTTTTGAATTGCTCCCAGGAGTTTTTGTCAGCCTAGATCAACTGAAGGACAAACAAGTATGGCTTAAGGAATTAGAGGCCAAACTATCAGCTAGAATAAAAGGAATTATTGATTTAGATGATGCTTCTTTTTTTGTTGTAACAATTCAGGAGATAGAGAAAATCAAATCTCATTATGGTTTTCTCAATTCAAAGGTTAAGAAGATGAGAAATTCCTGGAAGAGGTTAACCAAGGCAAAGGCAAAAGTGATTAACTTCGTGTGGCCAACTGATGATGTGTACAATGAGTGGACAAGAAAATATGCCATCCAGGATGTAGAGTAGTTAGAGGGTGCTCCTGAATAGTTAAAAGAGGTTGTAACCGGACAGCAAGTAGAAGAAGTTGCGGAGGTCGAAAAGGACTTGTAACTATTTTTGTAAAAGATCTTTGTAACTTCTTCTTGGGAAGAAATGATTGTAACAAGTTCTCCTAGGAAAGTGTGAAGCTATGTGCATCCATATTGTTATAAATGGATACCATGACTAGTAAAAAAGATGATCGCAAAAGAATTGTAAGAAAATGCTGCAAAAATTTATCTGAGCTTTTCTAAGTTTAATGGAGAATGTTCGAAAGTTTTTGTAATGCTTTCTTGAAGATAATATCAATATATAGACCATCGGTTTTGAGTAAAACTTTGTGTCATCTTCAAATGTGTTTGCAATTGTTTACTATTTCATTTTGAATAATCCAGGGTTATTTCGTTTGAATAGGGGTTGTAACAGAACTTTCAGTAGATGTGTTTGCTAGATATTCTCTTTAGGAGGGAAATTAAATATGCGGGGATCACTTCTACCAGTAAATTCTTTCTGAGATGTTTGAATCTTGATGAGCATAGTTTAATTTGGTGTGCATAAATTCTTATATGTGTCAGGCATATATACGGATCTACAAAAGCCAAACTAATGGGATATGTATATATATTTGACTGTGGGAGTATTGTTTGAACTTAGATGACTCTGTGACCTTGGATAAGGCACTGGTATAGATCGAGGTTGTCTATTACATGTTTTGTATGTCAAATACGGAATATGAGTATAATTTTCATTCCTTTATTTCAATTAGTTTCAAGGTGTTTAGATCCACTGGTTTTCTGGACTGGTTTGTTGTGGATTTTTCTTTTGAAAGTGTGAATTTAGTTCAGAAAGGTATACCCGCCTGGACTCTGAGTAGGTCCGAAGTGTAGGAGGTTAAATCAAACCTTGTCATATGTTTTCCTAAGAGTTTCCTTCCCTTTAATATCTCTTTTGCACAAAGTTATCATATTATTATAAGAATATCGAAGTGAATCAGATTTTGAAGACAATAGGATCTTCTTTCTTATGAGGTTGAAAAATTATCTATTCTTTTTTCTCCTATTAGGGGAATCTTGATTATAATTATGTGACCAATTTAGTACATGGGGGACATCTTGAGTTCTTCATGCTTGTCACATGTACTTTCTTTTTCATTTCTTTTTTTCCCTTTTGGAGAGGAGTTTTTTACCATGTGGTTTTATCCTTTCCTTGGTTTGTGAGAGTTACATTGTTTTGCGTTGATTTGTACATACCTATTGTTGGGACTCATTCATGTATGCATTCATCATTACCACTTTAGCTTATCCCTAAGTTAATCTTAAGGGGGGGTGATGGAGTAAATAGGATATTTATCTAGTTATTTACATCATGACACTTTGCATTCATGCTTAATTCAAAGTCCAAGCACAATGATTATTCATTAAGTTGAGACCCACATTCATTAATAAATACCTCCATTGGCATTCTAGCCATCTTATGAAACAATTGTGGGCATGTGAATCAACATACTTCACCTACTGTGATTGTAAACCTCATTCCA
This sequence comes from Cryptomeria japonica, assembly GCF_030272615.1. NCBI lineage: Eukaryota > Viridiplantae > Streptophyta > Pinopsida > Cupressales > Cupressaceae > Cryptomeria > Cryptomeria japonica. Next base: position 611,485,424 of record NC_081408.1, on the reverse strand, counting down.
CTCAATGGTTGACATTACCTCCACCTCCACCATATGAAAATTGAACCCAACATTTAGCAACATCATCAGTCACATAACTACCTTCTTAGAATATAGGAGTCATAATAAAAATTTCAAATGATGCTACAACCTCAAAAAAATTTCTTAGTCCTCCATCCAATTTCAAATTTGGGATATTGCCCACTCAAATAGCATTAGTAACATTTTTTTTTAATTCCACTCCATGTGGATATTGTAGTATCCCAATCTTCTTTTAGCCTTCACAGCCATTAAAGTTGCTGGAAATTATACTTGATTATGTGTTTCTCTACCTAGCTTGTTTTCTAGTAGTCTCCATTTTTTTCCTTCATGGCCTAAAAAATACACTCTTTGCATGCCAAGCTGAGATTTCCACTAGCCACACCAATGAAGTTAACTTTAAGCCAAACTTCACCAAGTGGCCTCCATTTGACATCCTTACAATTCCACTCGGTAGATTAACCTACCTGAAGCCATAAATGAAGGGAATTAATTTATTATATTTTGATTATTATAATATATTATCATAGTTATTATTAAATTTAATCAATATTAAATTAGAGTTAATTTATTAATAAAAAAGAATATATTAATAACAATAAAATAATATAATAATACAACAATATAATAATATAATAAATATATTTCTATAAGAATATATTATAACAATATAACTATGTTTTTTATTAAGATAAACAAGTTTTGAGGGGACTAGAAACCCCGTACAACAGGTTTGAAGGGACCTGAAACCCCAAGAAAAAACACGGATCTGGGAACAACAATGGGACGCTACAAGAAAATAGATCAAAGACACCCAACAACCAATACTAAATAGATACCAATAAGATTACAAAGATAGAACAATATAAACCATGCTGGCAGTACCAATGGATCTAAAACAACTAGTAGATCAAGAAGATAGGGAACAAGGGTTTATCTAGCACCCTTAACTGACAAGAATGGTTTTCCTATGCATCATTAACCTGAAGCAAAATCATCAGCAGATCATTAGAAAAACCTGATCCTAACCAAAAACAAAGACTGGCTAGACTCGGCCCTTGAAAACTGCCAGCATCTAGCCTAGCCTTGAAGAAAGAATAGTCCATAGGGTTTTTCTAGGATCCCTCAACCTTAAGAGTGGGTTAAATTATAAGGCTCCCACCACAAAATAGGGTTTTGAAAAGGCTCCCAAAACCTTCAATCCAAAAAAACTTGAAAGGCCTCCAAGCATAACCAGCAACATCCAACTCCACCTCAATAGGAATTAGGTCACCTCCAGCAACATCCATCTCACCCTCCATAGAAGACAAGCCCACCTCAATAGGAAATGCCAGAGAGGCCCTAAGATGAAAAATGTAATTATGTTATTGGTATTATTATAATATTTTATTTTTTCATTCAACAACAACTAGGGGTTGCACCTTGTTGGAGTAATTAAGACATTTACGTAATTACTTATTAATTATGTCCTTTATTACTTTTTCACTCAAGCTAAACTTAGAAGCTTTTTCTTATCTAGGTTTTCTTTTCTAGTGTTAGTTGCAGATATAGTTGAGCTTAATTTAGATCCTACTTTGCATTTCTTTAGTTCTCCTTATTTAGCATTAGGATTTTACATCTAGGGTTTCATTCATTCTTTATAAGGATATATTCATTCACTATAATTGTATCTCAAATATTGATAGTGAAATAATGAAGAATTCTCTGGTTGCTATAGAGAATACAATCTTTATTTGACCTCTTTTATGTCATAACTATTTTGTTTGTAGATGAATTTTGGTTGCTATGGTTGATCATCGACTCCTACATGGTATCATAGTAGATATGCCAAGTTCCTATTGGCATTCTTGAGGAATCCAACCTAGAATGATTTTTCTATGCACTTTGGGCTCAAGTGGAGGTTGTCATTGCATTTGCAACATCTCAAAACCCTAATATTGATTGCCATTTTTCAAAATTTGAACAATTTAATTTTTGGGTAAATTTCCATGGAGGGTACAAAATCAAGGCAAGATCTAGGGGTAGGTAAAAGATATGGAAATTTTGGCATAAAATAGATGTCACCATCGAGCCCAGGAGGACCAAAAACTTTAAAATTGCTTGTCAAATTATTGAAATTGGGGTAGTCGAAAAAAATAAAAATAAAATTGTGTGACACAAGAATTCATACCATAGTCTATAAATCTGTATAGTCATATAGGCCACCATGTGCAAGCAAAACCCAATCTCTCTTCATAGGTAGGTGACAATTTTTTTCATTGCTACCATTATTTTTTTTCCAAAAAACTTTAATTCTAGTAAAAAAAATTCTAAATTTCGTGGAGTGTACAAAAGGGGTTCACTTTTTTTTCTTTTAAAAGGTAAATTTGCCTTTCTTAAGGAAAACATAGGTAGTGTTTCTTACATCAATGGTCATATCAATTTTTTGGTGGTTTCACTAAATTTAGAGGCTTTTGTCACAATAGAACTTGGCTAAATATAGCTAAAGAATTGGCTACAAAATATTTGGAGGGATATTCTAGGAGGTTAATCTTTTTGTGGTGGCCTTTTCATTTTTTAGTGAGGCATTTTTTAATGATGGGGAATATTCTAGGAATATTTTGTTGATATCAGTAGTTAAATTGTTGATCTAGTTTTCCCTCCAAATCCTAAGAGGTTGCAATTGGTTCTTTGCCCATAACTTTGTCATATAGACTCTATTAGCAAGAGACACTATATTGATGATCAAATATTGTCATTGATGGCAACTCATGTCAGAAATCCCATCTGTTGTTCATGATCAGTTCATACTGGAAGTATGATTGAGTTTTAGAGAGGTCTGGTGAGATAGAGCAGGGCATCCGACATAATGTACAATAATTTTGTTGGCATTTCATTTTGGTTGAATGCTTGTTGTTATGGATCTCTGGAAAGAATTATGGAAGTGTTATCTACCTCATTCCAGGTTTGTGGTGTGTAGTAATGATTCTTGATTTAGTTAGAAGGTTTGGTATACAAGTTTTTGGTTATAACAATGTTCATCAACAGTCATGTGTGGATAATCGTTGTGTGAATTATGCAGAGTAATTTTGGTGATTGTTTTTTTGTTTGACGATGGTCAGCCAACATATGGAAAGTGTGTGGAAATGTTTTTTGGCATGCATGATTGTTTTGATTCAGATTGAGCCGACTTGGTATGCACATTTCATCTTTTATCGTGTTCTTGGAGCCGACATGTATAAGACATAATTTGATGTTGCGGATATCAAATACCGGTTGATATGATCGTTTTTTATATTGATGGTTGTGTGGAACTTATTTGTGAGTGATTGTGCACAGATTCACATGCGCATGTGAAGGATTTGCGCTCCAGAATATAACAAAACAATAGAATAAAGCACTATAGTAGAAAAGAGTAAGATTATGTGTTTTGTGCCTAACCATAACTATACTCAATAATTTGTAGATGCTATTCATTAGTTCATTACTTCCTATAATCATTGTAAATCATAGTAAGGTACTGAGCCTTTTGGGGTTGTAGCCCTTATTGTATTTGAGAAGTGGGCTCTAGGCATTGTGCTTGAATGCATGTGCATTACCCTTATGTAAAATTTGTTGGCATTGTATTATCATTTATGTCAACCGATATAGAAGGACAACCAGTATGCGAATAAAGTTGATGTGTAATCATTGATGTCAACTAGTGTTGCAGGTCACCGGTAGGGAAGAGAAGGTCATTCAGAGGAATGATCACTGAAGTCACTGGTACACAGGTTAGTGTTTGACTTGTGTGGATGAAATGGACAGGTTACCAGTACAATCTATCACTGGTAAGGAAAGCTTGTCAAATGGTAAGAGTTGTGGTGACAGTAAGTAGTTTCCAACTGACAAGCTTATGACCAGTGTACAAGAAGGATGAGAAAGGTGCTTGAGCTGTTGTTTTTTATGAAGAGGAAAAATGTTACCTAAATCACATCAACACAGGAGCAGAAGGATGTATAGGTCACCTGTATGTTGTGTGGATGCAAAACAACAACTCCCACCAGATAAAGATGCATTTGACATATGAAAAGATGACTGACAGTGTATGTGCCCACACCGGATCACATGTGCCTATTTGAATATATGCTACACAAACAAGGGAGCCACATGAGTTCATTGCAGGATGCAGATGACAAGGACCCACTACCTCCGGTATGTGGATCTTATCTCCTCTTATGCATAGTGTGTATCACAACTATGTGAGATAAGGAAGAAGAGGTAAAGACATTGAAATCGCATCAAGTTTGGTGAATTGGAAAGGACATTTGTAATTGGTTGTTATGAACTCTGTTAAGAAGAATGAATATCGGTATCAAATCTTTAATTGGTAATGATTTAAGGTTTGGCAGCAAATATTATCTTGATAATAACTTAGTGATGACATGTCATAATCCGTGTGTAATGATAAGATGGTATTTGAGGGCATACAAGGATTAGATATCTTAGGAAATAGCAACCTACTTAGAAGAATGAAAAAAGGGTTTGATTGCTTATCAAATCAATGTGTGGTGATCATTCAATGGTGGAAATCATCTAGAAGTTTGTTTTAATGATATGTAATTTATTTTGGCATAGTGTTTTACAACGCTAAATGTAAATTCATTGTATCTTGTTGATGTAATTAGGGTTTGTAGACACCCTAACTGAAAATTGTATTTAGGTCTAGTTGGAGAAGAGACTTTGTTTCAGTATTTTTTGAGAAGAAGGTATTTCCAAATTAGTTTGAAGTGTCTGCATGTGTGTAGAAAAGTTGTGCTTAAATGGATCTATACTAGTAAGCAAGAAAGTGGTGTAATCATATCAATTGCCTTGTTGTTCCCTGACACTTACAACAATTTGAAATCCCTTATATGGGTAGATCCTAACAGGTCTTATATTGTAAATCCCTTCACTGGGTGGCTCATTAACTTGATTTTGAAATCCTCTTGAAAGGTTACTCTTAACAACATATAGCTCCTAATAGGGCTGAGGCAAAATCCCTTGACCGAGTGACTCCTAACAGGGTCTACTCTTAATCAGGCATATTGTAAAGCTCTTGACTGGGCTAGGCCTTTAACTAGATGCATTCCAAAAGAGTGAAAATAGATATTGTGGGTGCTATTTCCCACCATGGTTTTCCCAGCTGGGTTTCCACATCAAAAATCTTTGTGTTCATGTGGTGGATGCATTGTTGATTTATGCATTTGATATCTATACTTTGTTTAAAGCTTTAAGATTAAACTTAAGAAGTAAGATCTACTTTCCACGATCTTTCTCATGTACTCTAGGATCTTGAAGGACACTCATGAGTTGTCCATTCTCATTCTCAATTCTACAACATTCTTCAGATTTATCTCTCAAGGACTGAGAAAGACTCTCCTCATTCTTCTTCCTTTCATCAATCTCCTTTGTCAATCTCATCACAATGGCTTCCATCTCATTCTTCTAGACAACATTACCTCTAATAAGTATATCAAATTCTTATGTCTTTTCCTTTAGGGCTTCGTCATTATTGCTTTGACTTTCTTTCTCCTTTGACAACTTATGAACAAGTTCCTTTATCTTTTCCCTTGACTTGTTCAATTGATCCTTCAATGATTTAATGAAGTTCTTAGCATCCTTAAGGTTTTATCTTACTTGTCAGATCTCAACTTGGGCTTGATCAAGATGCTCAAATGCTATAACAATTTGATGTCTAAGACTATTGGTTCATCCATTGTTTCACTTTCCTGGATCCTCCTAAAGATGTTAGGGTTTTTCTGACGAACTAGGCTCTGACACCAATTGTTGGAATCAAGGAACATTGAGGGGGGATGACTATTTTCTATAATTTTTAACATTCTTAATCTATCCTTTAAACCACTTAATGAAAATTAATAAAACTAGAGTACATAAACACAAAGAAAATAACCACAACACCATAACACCAATATTTTTACGCAAAAACCCAGTTAAGGGAAAAACCATGGTGGGATTGAGACCCATAATATTAATATACCTTTTTAAAAGTATATGATATTACATGACGGGAATGCACATACATTCAGAGAAATTGCTAAGAGCTCATTGCTCAAATTATAATAAGGAATACAACCCCCAAAGGCTCACTACTTTACAAATGATTACAAATAATAATTGGAATGTCTTAATTGATAAACAACATCTAAAAATGCCAAAAATACTTCTGGTTAAGCACACAATACTCTATTCTTCTACACTGCTCTATTCCGATATCCTACTAAATTTTTGTGCACAAATCGTCCAACTATGCATGTGAAACTATGCACAATCAATCATACACACTTTCCACACACCTACCAATATAAAAAATGGTAATATCAATAAGTCTTATATCTACAACATCAATTTAGGTTTTCTTCTTGTTGGCCCAAAAATGCATAACACACAACTAAAACGTGTTACCCAAGTCAGCTAAATCCGATCCAAAACAACCATGCAGACCAAAGAAACTTGTCCACACACTTCTCACATGTCAGCTTAACATCCTCGAACACACAACCAATCACAAAAAATACTTTGCACGATCTGCACAAAGAATATTCACACATTGCAATTGATGAATATTATTCTACCTGAAAATCATGTCTATCAGATCTTCCAATTTACACAAGACTCATTCTCGGGAGCCATAAACCTGGAATAAGGTATATTACATGTCCACTATGCATTTTTGAGATCTGCAACACAAAATACTCAACACAAAATATCTGCCAACCATAACATTGTACACTATGTGAGATGTCTTGTTCCATCTCATTGGGCCTCAATCAATCTTTCAGTATGAATGAATTATGAACTGCAAATGACATATCTGACATTAGTTGCCATCAACGACAACATCTAAACATCAACGTAGTGTCTCTTTCCAATATTTCCATCGAACTCTCAGCCATGAAACTGAACTATTAAATAATCACAACTCCCAATCATGTAAACTCTAACAAAAGGAGTCTCCATTATAAACATAACATATACCATGAGAAACTAAAAATACAATGAACTCTTGACTAATATGTTGTCCACTGATAATCCTCTAGGTTGACTTCTACAACAATGACCAACTTAACAATACATCTTCTAACATATTGTCATTTGGAATTCCCATATTACTACATGACAACACATATTGTTAGAATCAATGTTTACATCAATGATACCATACATTACCAGCAAAATCTCAATACATCAGCAAGTCTCTAACATAGGTTTAGGTTGTCATATAGAAATATCAGATATCTTCATAATGTCTTGATCATTAATGTTATCTTTAATGCTACAAATTTTAATACTTGAACTCTCATTAAATGCCTTCTTAATACTTGATTGAGTGCTCACTTTAATTCAACAAATTGAGTGGAAAACATTATGGAGAGATGTCTCAAATGAGGGGGTAAGGCTTGCTTCTATATCTCACATCATGAAACATGTGTGAATTTTTGAGATAGGCCAACATGAGAAGGGAATTATTGCCCAAATTTGATGACCATTATTGGGTCAAAAATTTGACCCCTTTAAGTGGGAATAAACATCCTTGTCCATGGACAAGGGTATTTGGGATGTCCTTGTCAAGCCTATCAATGCTGATTTTATGACCATTGAACTAGATGAGTATGAAGAATGATATTTGAAACTGGTAGGAGCATAATCAAAATGGTCAAAAGCACAAATAACTAGAATGATAAAATGAGGTCTAATTGAGGATGAAATTTTATAGGGATACAATTTATGACAATACACATTATATACATGTAAATATACACACACACACATTCATAGAAATATTCATATACACACACATTTTAGAAGAGAATCAAATGTTGTTTTTAAAAATGTTATTTAAATAAATTGAAATTGTCTAGAGGTAGAGAAATATACGTACCTTACTGAGGTTTCTATCAATCATATCTCTTCAGGGGACACAAAAATCAAATCAATGTCAACCAAATCATACGTTTTTGCATACACTTTTAAAATCAAATTACATGATTCAATATAGATATATCTCTCTTTTGTCTTAAAAAAAATGAAGACCAAAGGACCCAATACATTTGAAACATGTGATTTGCCTCTGAAAGAACGTGGTTTGGTTTTTGGATCTGAAGTCTGTCTTGTGTCCTTATCTACCAACAAAAACAAACAAAGACATATAAAGAAAAGAGGGAACAAAATCCACGCTGACTAGATGCCTAACCCAATACACGATGGATTCATAAGCAAGAGAGATTATTGTGAGGAATTCAAACATCAATGACAATAAAAGGTCCAGAAGTAATGAATAAGAGAACATAAAACTGTAGATAATGGCTTCCATATAAATCAAGGATGCAATAATCAAATGTATCTGTTGAAAAATGGAACTCAAAAACTAAGTGCTATTATCGAACATCAACATTGACAACCAAAAATTGACCCGCAACTGAAACCAATGGAAAGAAAGCACTAGTAAACAAAAGCATATATTCAATTAAGTAACAAGAAGCTTTAAAGGTAGTAGTATTAAATATATGAAAATATCCCCCATGATAAGATACATATTTTATTAGAGAATTTACCATATCATTATGTTTTTGGCTTCCTGTGCATGCTTAGTAGAATCACATCAATATGAGTATGCATAAAATATATGAAAATATCGTCCATGATAAGGTACATATTTTATTAGAGAATTTACCATATCATTATGTTTTTTGCTTCCTCTGCATGCTTAGTAGAATCACATCAATATGAGTATGCATATATATCGTACTTATAAAGGAATTGTCATCCATTACTGTGAATTAATTAATTTTCTGTTTCTGCAACTGTTCTGTTCATCATTTCTGAAGTGACAATCTATGGTTGGAATCCCACATTTCTCTTTTACAACTTCACGTGCTCATTAAAAAATTGCTGGCATTTTGATACCTCGTTCTATTTTATCTATCCAGGACAACAAATCTTGTCTGGTGGGGCTTGATATATATACATATTTTGACTTTGTAGAGTGGCAACTTTTTGAATCCAAAAGTAGATTCCTCGTGCTTGTTTTAAAGGCAGTTTTTTTTCTTTTTTTTGTTTCAAAAGTTCTTTGATTGAAGAGAATAATATTATCTTTAAGTAGGAGAAATTTGTCCTCCTTTTTTAAATTATGTCAGTTCAACACACTCAACAAAGATTGATTCCTTGTAGGTTTTTCAAGTTTTTAATAACTTTATTAAAAGAGATGTTTTCAAGAAAATGGAATTCCTTGGAGCATATTTGCCCCCTACTAGGCATTTATAAGATGGGGGGATGTTTACAAAGTCACAAAGACTTGGGGTAAACATCTCCTACCATTTTGCCATTCCTACCATGCATTGTATGATGTCTAAAGGATGCCAGCCTTGCTTTGGGGATATTATTTTGACTTTGCCACATCCCTATGATTATTAAGGGACTCACAAGATTCTTTCCTACCATGCATTGTATGATGTCTAAAGGATGCCAGCCTTGCTTTGGGGATATTATTTTGACTTTGCCACATTCGTATGATTGTTAAGGGACTCACAAGATTCTTCAAAATGTACATAAGATTCCCTCATAGTAGATTAGTCTCAAAAGTCAATTTAAAAAAATTGAAAGAATTTTTAATCTTATTTCACAAAACCTTTACCATAATGGTTTATAGGCTGAATCCATGACCTAATGAATAAACAAAAATCATAAACATTTATCTAGAAATTATTCCAAATCACTCACAAGCTTCAAGTGCAAATTGGAAATTTGCAACAAGACACAAGCCCACAAGAGTGATAAATACAACAAGTGAGGGAATTAAAAGAGTGAGAATAAGATCAAGATGAAGAACAAGTGTGGAGAATTCATCAAGTCTAAAGGTTACATTTTGCCCTTCATGAAATTTTCGAATTTTTTTTTTCGATCTATAAATTTTAGTTGGCTAATTCCATAACTAATTTAGACCTTAGATATTTACTTACAATATAATTTTTTTATTTTTAAAAAATGATCAGCTTTTCTACTTTAAAGTCACAAGAATTTAGCAATTAGAAAGTAAAAAAATTATGGAATAAATTTACAGCTAATAGAAAAAAAAATCATCATAATAAATTTCATATCTTTGAAAGTATTCCTTAACTTTGTTTCTTAAGAAAAAATACAAGATCCTTAGTGTCACATTTTTCCAAAGATATCATCTCATGTTAAATGGAATTATTGCAACAATAATGATTATCTAACTTATATAAAGATATTTTTTGTGGAAAATAAAAATAAACTATAAAAATTTAGTGAACTATACATATCAATTAGGTTTCACTATCTCATGGATGAAGTAATGAGTGATAACTATTATTTTCTATGATAAACCTACTTAAAACTATAAATCAAATCTTTTTTTACTTCTCCATATTGTGATCCATTATTTTATTCTTCAACATGTGCATCTTCCCGCATATTTACCCAGTCTCAAAATTCCTTCATTTTTAAAATCCTCTAAGCTCTCTAAAATTGCATCTTTATAATAAATGAGTGAAGCAGTCACCGGTTAGGAGGGACCTCAAAGAGATCAATCCAGACTAGTCAACAAGAGTAAACACAACGGAAACACAAAGATATGATGGAGGCAATGCAAAAAAGATTGTTTTATTTCATGAAAACTAATTACAACCAACCGATAACAACCAAGTTATATAAATTGACTCATAGGCCTTCTAACACATGCTCAAAATATGGACTAGGTCACAATTGGGACCTTGAATCTTAAGATCTATCTTCTACAATTAGTCTAGCTACTTGATTCTTCTATTATTACATTCTAATGCTCAATACAATGATTTATATGATCCAAGGGGATCTGATCAGTCCAAAAAGGGATCAAAACCTGAAGAACAACACCTAACATGTAAAACCAACAAGGTCAGCCTCCGCCAAGAGATTCCTTTGAAAAATACAAAGGATGAAGTGTAGATCATGGGAAAAGGTTGGCCACATGCTAAGGAACATCAAAATCAACACCCAAGGCTCCACAAGCTTCAGAAGGGCATTCTGGTAGATCACCAAAATAGGTGCAAGAAACCATCAACCGGTAAGAGGAAATTGTAAAGGAAATTGATAGCGATAACTTGCCAAAAAATGATCCAATGCAGTTTGGAAATAAGAAAGATGTTCAACTCTCCAAGTAGAATCCAACTCCAGGAGATCTGATGAGCCAAAACTGGGGCACACAGAAAGAAATGTTGAAACTGCAAACAAAAAGCAAAACATAAAGGAAAATGTTTTTCGTTGATGCAAGATTGCTATAAACCGAGGATGCTCTTGCATCAGACATCCGGGGTTATTGAAAAAGTGAGTCTCCCACTTTGCTAGGGTCAGAGGAAAACCAAGGAGGTCTGCCACTACCTAAGAAATCTAAGTTTAATCTTCAACTAGTTTGTCCTTCCACTTCACAAGATACTCCTTATACAAACTTCTCCAGGTACTACACCCAATCCTACTTTCCAAAATTTCTTCAATCTGATCAGGTTCCTTCTAGGGCAACTGTTTCTCCAAGTCTACAATATTTTCCTCACTTAATTCTAGTTCATGATACTCATGAAGATTGGCAATGTTAAACACAAATGAAATACCTAGACTATCTGATAACTCCACTTCATATGCATTCCCAGAACTGAACTTCCTCAAAATCCTGCAAGGTCCATACTTTTTCATCTACAATTTATTAGAAGTTCCAACTAGGAATCTTTATTTTCTCAGATATACCATCACTTCATCGCCAACATCAAATTCTTTATGTTTCCTCTTCTCATCTACCTTCTACTTATACTTGTTGTTCATGTCCTCCAAGTGTTGCTTATCCTAAATATGCAAGGCTACCATATGATCTGCAAAGTCTTCTACTTTTGAACTTCTCTGCTCTTCACTGCTAATATCTCTTAATTCTAATATACCTCTATACTAGTACATTTGGGGCTCATTTCCAATGGCCTATTGCTAAAATTTTGACTATTTTTGGTCGGACTTCTGACAAATGAAGTTGTCAAAAAATTGTCATCGGACATTCTGACGGTGCCAACTAAAGTCAAAATTTCGACGACATCCTAAACTCTTCCGATGGCGGCCATGACCGCTCATCCAGCGAGAGAATTTTGTTGGGCTTAAAGAATCCTTGTTGGATGGACATCATAATTCCGATGCCTACTAGGAACTTGCACCGACAAGGATTAGAACAAGTGTCCGACAATAGAGTGTCATCGAACATACAACATCCTCATTGGATGTTTCGTCGATTGGCTTCAGAATTCCAATGCCTTCTAGAAGCTATGCACCAGTGAGGATGGTATTTGTCCGACGGTTTGGTCATCAGTGCAAATTTGGGAGGATGTTAGAATTCCAATAGTGATTTATTTAAAAATAAAATAAAAATATGCTTGCCAATTATAATTGTTCTTGTTGGTTCCCTTTTAGCATGTCCTACTAGATGGACCCAAGTAATTCAATTTCAAGTATACTGAGATGAATTTCAATACCATTTGGAATCCCATGTGAAGCAACATTGATATTTTATCCATTAATGATATTCATAATACCAAGGGTGGTAGGTTGAGAGGGGTAATAAAAAATGATAGGAATGCAGTTTGAAGGTAGGGGTTGGCAAAAGGGATCGATGATGGTATGTACAACTCTAAAGTACCAATGAAGAGATGAGTGAAAGAAAATAATGGTTGAGAGGTGTGACAGGGGAAGGTTAAATACCTTGATGGGCATAGAGAGAGAAGTAAAATTGAGAAGGGAGTCATTTGGGGAAGGTTAACTTTGTCACTCTAATTTCTTACACAAACTCATGAGATTTACTATGCTATCATACTTTGACCTTTAGGGGACTTAGACCAACACTTGGAAGATAAAGGGGAAGGATCTACATGAAAACTGATATCAAGGAAAGTTTCAAAGTCAATAAATATTCATTTCAATCCATGACATGAGTTGCATGAAAAGGGGACATGACAAGTCTAACCTAACAAATTTATCTTTCCCTCGAGCAATTAAAAGCTTGTATATTAAAGAAAGTGTGGGCCTTTCCATGTTGCATCCTTAGTAAGAATATTATTCCATCTAATCAAGTACATGGTTATGGTTTTTCTCTTGAATTTCCTTAATTTGGTCTTTATGATTGCCTTAGACACCAAAATGAGGAGGTATCTTCGAGGAAGGTTCAATATGTTTTCCCAGTGCCCTCTTCAATTAGAATATGTAAAACACATTATGCATTTTAATTTTATCTAGTAATTACAACTCATATGCTACCTCAGCTACTTACTTTTAGACCTTATATGGCCTTTAAAAGTGAGGACCGAGTTTTTCATATTTGATTGCCTTTACGATTGACTGCTTGCAAGGCTACAATGAAAAAAATACCAAATCTCCTATTTCAAATGTTTCATCCATATGATGGCAATCAACACACATACTTTTATTGATTTTATCATTGTCGGAGATTATTTTTGAGTGACTTCGAAATGTATTAGCTTTGTAGGATCAAGTCACTTTCTCCTTGGAACCTATTATCAAAATAAACAGGGTCAACAGAATTTTTAATCTTCATACCCATATAATAGCATGAAGGGGTTCAACTCAATGACAATATGATGAGTTGTATTATAGTGGTACTTCCCCAAGGGGATCCCTTTTATCCATGCATTTTTCTAGTCCATTGCATAGTTTTTTATTGCATTTCACCCATTTATTTACTATCTTAATTTGTTCATCCATTTCAAGGTTATTGTTAGTGTTGTGCATGAATTTGGTTCCCACTAAACAAAAGAGCCTTTTCTATATGCTCAAGGATTGAGTATTTATGTCACTCATAATTCTCTTAGGTTGTCCATGAAGCATAAACACTTCCTAGAAGAACACTTTAGCAACCTATGGTGCCTTTTAATTCAAAGAAATGATAACGAGGTGTACATAATAAATGGGTTTTTCCACAACCATGTATATACAATCCTTGACTTGGACCTTGAGGAGTCCTACAATAAATTCCTCGAGGCACTCACCCATTTTTCTTAATAATTGGCAAGGTATGAAACAATCTTATTGGAAATGACTACTTTATTTTGTTTCATTTGCAAATAAAAAAATCCTTGACCTATTAGAGGATGTCACCTTGGAGTCCCTTCCAAGTGCACCTATCTTTGATTTTCTTATTAGTTTTAAAATACTACTAGTGGCTCACAAAAAGAAAGTAATGGATTACCCTTAGAAATTTTGTCTTAATCTTAGATTCCTATAATCTCGTCCTTTAGAGCATGCGATAATTGGATATTAAGTACTTTTAATCTTCTATTTCACTTCTAGAATGCTAATATTTAATGTATTCTTTGTGTATTATGTGTCACATTAGTCTTCCAATTTATGGAGATGTCAGACATTAAGTTCAAGGTTGCTCTCATAGATAAAGAATTAACAACAACATTTATTTTTCCCTTCACATACTTGAGATCAAAATCAAATGCTTGAATTCTAGTTTACCATTTTTTGTTGTTTCCCATTCAAATATTTTTAGTTGAGGAAATATTTCAAGATTTCATGGTCCATCTTGATCTTGAAATTTGACAATATCTTTATCATAAGGCCAAAATATCTTTATCATAGATTGAGAATCTCCTTTTTGCCTACTTGGATTTATAACTTTGAAAGACAATGGGGTGCTTTTGCATGAGTGTGAATTCAATTCCCTCTCCAAAATAATTAAAATCCAAAATAAATGTAAATTTTTTTTTAGTAATAGCTAATAGAGGACATGAACTCATTACCAATGAAAACTTTAGTGGCTAATATTCGCTAATTGGCTATTTTTTGAAATTTGGGAATCAAATTTGGCTAATAGTTTCAACTTTTAAGGTAACCCAAATTGCCACATTTTTACAAATTTTTATTTTAATGTTATTTAAATTGCCAAAGAATTTATTTTATTAATTTTTTAACTTAAAGTTTTGCCACAATATTTGATACATGATTGGATCAGATTTGGCAACATTTTATAATTTATTGTAGAAATTCAAATTAATTAACCAATAATATATTATAATTATTAGTTACTTTAGGGTTATATCAACAATCTTTTGTTTCTACCATTGATTTAAAATATAATCTAATGACCTTCATTGTATTCCATGAGGTAAAATATATCTACAAGTTGTAGTGCTCATGGGGTTCGAAATTGCTTTTGAGTTGTTCACTTCAATGAAAACCAATGGTCTAAAAGAAATTTTTGGTCGCATGAGTATTACAAATTGTTTGTAAATTTTATCTCACAAAATAGAAAGAGGGCTATTAGATTATTTTAAGTTAATGGTAGAAACCAAATAAAGTATAGTCTAACTCTTAAACTCATTAATGATTTCAACCTTCATGCCTTCACCTTTTTATAGAAGATTATTTTTAAATGAAAGGAAATGCAATAGTAACTAATGCATACAATGATTATTTTCCAAGATTTGCCAATATTTTCTGTAGGTCCCGGAGACAATTGAGAGGGGGGGGGGGGGAAGTGAATCAATTGTCTAATAAATTCAAACCAAAAACTTATTAACCAACTTAATGCTTGTAAAGCAGAAAAATCGAACCCTAGTTGTTCCCCCACTCCATGGAGAGAGAAGGGAGGTCACTAGGGTTGACGGTTTTCACTTAGGAGAGAATTTTCATTCAAAAGAGGGGTTGAAACCCACAAGATCCAATCCCACACAATGCAAGATTGGATTCTAAATGAGTTTCAAGGGTAAAGACATCAAGGATACCCTCTTTTGTAAAGAATGTAGATAGAATGATTGAACTAAGAATGCATGTAAAGTAAGAAAGATTCACTTATAAACAGAGATAGAGATATGGAATGAAGCTACGGACCTGAAATTAGCCGAAAATGTCGAGATGATGCTGTCCTACAAATTTGAGTGAAAGTTGATGGGACGATGGCGCCCGGAGTGCACATGGTCCTCCAAAAAATCTGCCAAACGAAGGGGGATCTGTTCATCTCTGCAAAAGGATTCCAAATCTTCAATTACAGCCATGTACCTGCAACCTACACAAAGAAAAGAGAGGACGATTGGGGGGTTAGGGATTAGGGGTTTGCCTTTAGGTCAAACCTCGGTTTTGGAATTAACCAAGAAATGAGAATGCTGTAAATGTAAATGTTTGTAATGTAAACAAGTACTGATACCTTGTTGTAAGAATGTTTGTATTCTTACATGTGAAGGTGTAATGAATGTTGTATGTTATATGTTGTAAGTGATCTCCTCTTCAATGGTTGAATCCTTGTCTTTGAATGCAACACCTAGCCTTGAATGGAGACTTAGAATACTCAATTGCTTGAAGGAATGCTTGAATGCTTGAATGTTTGAATATTTGAATATCGCTTCTGCATCTTGCCCTTGCTTATTTGCTTCCTCCCTTTCTAGGAGAGGAAAAGTAGTTTATATACTTGTCAATTAGGGTTGAGAGACTGATTTTTCTGACCTTAGGCCGACCTAGAAGCATCATTTTCCGAATTGAAAACTTAAAGACCCGATGCCCAACAAGAGACTGGGCCCAAAATAGGGCCAAGGACCAGGGCGCTGGGTGCCACGGTCCTGGGGGACCAGGGCGCTAGGTGCCATGGTCCTGAAGGACCAGGGCACTGGGCACCATGGTCCCACCTCCAGGGACAGCAGGGTGCAAGGAAGGATCGGGCCAAGGTGCAGAAATATGTAGTTTTTGATGTCACAAGTAGGTTTCGGGGTCTCCATTCAGGTTCAACGTCGCGCCGCCATCGTGAAGACCCAAATGCAGTCGAAATTGCAAGTGTCACAAATTGAGGACACTACATTTAGCCCCCACTTTAGCGAGAGTATAAGCGTACGCCCATACTTTCGGTAAAGTACAAGGAAACAACATTGAAAAACTTTCACCACGTCAAGGAGGCAAGATACACCAAGCCCCCAGTGGACTAAGGATCTTACAACTTCGATTGACAAAGTAAAAGGGAAGATTTTGAGGGAGAACCATGACTGTCAGTAGTAAGGTTCCCTCACTATGAGTTATGCAAGAAAAATACCAAAAATTTTTAATGCAAAGCTAAATTCACCAAGAAATTTTCAAGTATCTTGAAGAGATATGAACGGGGTGTATGCCCCCCTACGTTAAAGTGATAGCACACGCCTCATCGGGGGTGATTGCTTTAAGGTAGTGACACATAAGAAATGAGAAGGGAAAGGAGCACGTGATCACAAGGATTTAGCCCCCAAGTGTGAGATAAACCCAAGGATAATAGACACAAAACACAAAGCATGAGGTGACTTCGCTTTCCTCGGGGTCAGTATGCTGTATGATAATTCATGTATATCATATGTATGTATGCATAATTTTTCTTCATTCCCCAATCAAGGAAGGTCACCTAGAAGAAGGGAACACATGTGTCTTTTGAGTCAACATGAGAGAGACCAAAAGAGATCTCAATGCTTTGCATCGTCCTCAAGTAGACAACACTAAGGACAACAAATAGAAGAATGAGAGTAACACATAGAAGAAGTAACAAAAGAGAGGAGGAGAGAGTCTTCTATGCTAATGAAACTAGTCTAGCACGTCATCCACCCCCCGATCTTGCTGATCAATATTTCGGGAAGGCAGGAAACACGTTAGAGGAAGAACATCCAACATAGCAGATGGAGCTATCACAAGATCCAAACAAGGGCTATGTTCATGTTCCAAGCCACGTTGTGCTTGTCTAGGAGCTAGGATAAGTGCTTTAGAAAATTCGTTAGATAAATGGTTATCAACATCAACATATTCATATTCACTATCATAAGAAAGAGGAGTAACATTTTCATCTATATCATCATCAAGATTTATAAAAATAGGATCTTTAACTCGCACAGGATCAAGACCATCATGCATCTTATGTTTAGGAGATTTTGGCTCAATTTTCGGCTGAGGAGAAAATGGAATAATACTAGCTAAAGGTGTTTTTGGGGATTGCAAGGTTTGAGAAGCAGCTGTCTGAGCTCTAAGACGACACTTTCGTCGGCGTTCACATGCAGAATGATTTCGTCTAGTCTTAGTAGGAAGTTGAGAAGAGTGAGGAGGAGGAATGTTCTCAACCTTATCACTTGGGTGTTTAGGTTGTGGTCTCTTAGGCTGAATAATAGGAGAAGAGGAAGGTCTCTTCTCTCCATAAGAGGAAGGAGGAGGAACTGCTCCATACAAGGGAGGAATATTTGGATTAGGAAGGAGACCAAGTCCATCATGACGAGGAGGTATAGGTCTACTTTTAGGAAGTTTATTAGACATAGGCATAGTCACATTCATAGGGATGGGTTGGGAATCTTCTTGAGGAAAGACATTAGTTTTATCTTTCAAAAGAAGAACTTCCTTCTCAAGAACGATAGGAATATCAAGTTTGGGTGTTCTAGGTTCACTTAGAGATAGGATCATATCTTTTTTCCACTTTTGACAAGATTTGAAAAGATGATCACTTTGTGGTGGAAGAGATTGAAATTGTTTAGGCCAAAAATAATCAATAGGAACACTAGAAGTTCTTTCAGCTGGTTTAAAGAGACTATGATTGACAGTAACAACTTCACCATTATGGGGAAATTTCAAACACTTATGAATAGAAGAAGCAATAGCTTTCATGGAAGATAGCCAAGGATAGCCTAGCTTCACACGAAATTGTTCGGACGATGGAATAATAGCAAAGTCCACATCAAGGGATTTGTTATGAACCTCAATAGGTAATGTAATAGAACCAATTGCAGGAGAAGAAAATGCATCAAACAATTTCACAACCACATTTGTTTCATCATAGATCACTTGATTCAATTGCAAAGTAAAAAGAAATTCTTTAGTAATGACATTAACCATACAAGAAGGATCAATAAGCACTCCATGGCAAGGTGTATTCTTGACTTTTGCAACTATATATAAAGGACCATCAGGTGCCCTGATAGTTTCACTAGAATCAAATGTGATGGAAGGTTCTTCAGCGATTTTCTGTTGTTCCACAAAGTTAATCACATTCGGAGTCATAGACACAAGACTATCAGGTGAGAAAGAGGAATCATTAGTCTCAATCACATTAGAGGTATGAGAAGGTAATGGATCAGTAAAAATCTTAAGATTTTGGTTAGGAGGAGCTACAGATGTGTTGCCTTTATCATTCACACCAGAAACAAAGATAGTATTATTATCAATCAAATCTTGAATTTTACCCTTTAAAGCAAAACATTTTTCGGTATCATGCCCAGGTTGACGATGAAATTGACAAAAAGATTTGTTATCAAAATAGGGTGAATTAATCTTTGCAGGATCTATTTGCCTTATAGGAGGGAGAGTAAGCACATTTTGTTCCAATAACTTATTCATAATACTATGCAATGATTCATTCAAAGGAGTAAACTTTCTTTCTTTCTTGAAAAACTTAGAAATAGGAGGCACACCTGATGCTGCATTCACATTGTTGTTGATGATTTTTTCATTGAACTTAATGGACTCTCTGTTCGGTTTAAACTTCCCAAATGGTTGTTGACTACTATCACCCTTATCACTCGAAGCCATAGGATTTGCTTGTTCCATTTGACTCACAGTCAGTTGATAATTGTGAAGAGTTGCGCACAACTGTTGGAAAGAAGTAAACTCAGAAAACAAAAGTTTTTCTCTAATATCCTTTTGTAAATTAGAAATAAAGATTCTTTGAATATCATTGTCAGGTACTAGAAAAGAAATTTGAGCATACAAATGCTTATATCTACCAATGAAATTAGTCACTTTTTCTTTAACACCTTGTTTACAATGCATTAAATCAATCAAAGTAACTTTAGGACTTATATTGTTTTGAAATTGTTGAATAAAAGCATTTGCAAGTTGTTGGAAAGAAGTAATAGAATAGGAAGGCAACGAGCAATACCATTGTAGGGCTTTATCTCTTAATGTTCTAGTAAACAGTTTTGCAAGCAACCTTTGGTCATAAGAAAAATCGGTACATATTGTTTGAAAGGTCTTAACATGTGTTAGAGGATCACCCTTACCATTATAAAGCTTCAATTGCAGGATTTCAACATGTTTAGGGGGATAGCTCAAACAATGTCAAGAGAAATTGGGCTCGCAACATTAAATGTGGACACACTAGACTTAGATTGATTCATAGAGGCAATTTGTTGTTGTAAAGAAGAGACAGTTTGTGCAAGATTGTTAATGGTTGCTTCAGTCGAAGAGTTCATATTAGACGTGTTAGATTGTGATGGAGGTATTATGTTATTGAAAGAAGGTATTGATTGAGAGTAAGGTGGTGGGACACTATGATAGTTAGTCATAGGAGATGATTGGAAAGGAGGAACACTACAAGGAGGAATGGAATGGTTAAATGAATTGCCCCCTTGTGTTGTGTTTATTTGTGGAGATGAAATAGGAACACTCATTGAAGGAATGAATGAAGAAGTTGGATTGAATGAAGGAAGAGGGTTGATTGAAAAAGAAGGATTGCCCCCATGACTGGTGATCATAGGTGGAATGTCTTGTATTGAAGTAGTCATTATGTTTGATGTAAAAGTAGGTATACTAGCAATAGAAGTTGTCAAAGGAATAGAATGATTAACTTGAGTAGGAGGTTGTGTATAACCTAAAGTTTCGGCAGAACTCTTCATAGGCATCACATTTGAATCCACAATGTGTGCAATACTACACAAAATATCAATTCCATTCTTATCACTTTGAACCATACATTTTAGACCCTCAATTAATGAAAGAGCTTCACTATCAGGGTATTCTTGAGACATCCATTGTCGAAAATCATCAAATTGGTTATCCAATTTCGAAAGTTGTTCTACAGAAACCTCATGGAGAGCTTCTTCATCATTAAGAGGATTAGAGGAATTACCCATGTCCTCATTAAAAAGGCCATTCAAATTATGTTCCATCTCCTCCGTAATTAAACCTTGGAAGGACTTAATTCTAAGGCTTCGTCTAACGGGAATAGTGTAAGTAGGGCTTATTGTTGTAAAACTCATGCACTAAAGGGAGAGAGAAGATTTTGAATTTTAGAGGTAGTAAATTTCAATAAAATCAGCCAATCTCCTAGATTTAAGCTGTTAAATACAATCAGGACAATCTCCCGAAATTTCGAAAAAAATGTCAGGGACCGTGGCGAACGGAGTGCACACGGTCCTTGCAACTTTTTTTGAAATTTTCAGGGATGAAAGTTACGATGATTTTAAAGCTAATCTGAAAAAATTGAATGATTTTACGATTTGCAAATAGGCCAAAATAAAGTTGCAATCTCAAAATTGAACCCTACCAAGATTTTTGAAAAATGCAGAATTTGAATTTTGAAAAAGAGAGGGAAACTGAAATTTTGAAGTTTATGATTTTAGAGGGAATACTGAAAGCAATGCAAGCTTTGAAATTTAAAAGTTGACTCAATTTCATGCAAAATTCAAATTTTGAAAGTGGAAATCAAGGTTGTTGCAGTTAAACACTTAATTTCAAAAGTCACAAACTACAAAAATTTGAATAAAGCACTGAAATTTTGAATGAATGCCAACACACTTTTCAGATTTAGGACTGTAAGAAACACAATTTTGATATGAATTTTAATTTCAACAATTTTTGAATGATTATAAGCCTTAATCCAAGCAATCACTAGACCAACTTTGACTTTAATTTTGAAACTGTTAGAATTGATAAAATCAGCCAAAATTCTGGATTTTAGCAGAAAAATACAGTAAGATCTAGCTCCCGAAATTTTGGAAAAAATGTCGGGGACAATGGCGCTCGGGGTGCACACGGTCCTCGCAACTTTTTTCAAAATTTTCAGGGATGAGAGATATTTTGATTTTGTTGCGGAATCCAAAGTTACAGCTGATTTAGAGGTGTTTTGATCAGTGAAATCATTGGTCAAAGGTTGAATCAAGAGGGTTTTAAAAATTATTGTTTTGACACTTAACCACTTAATTTTCAAAATTAAAGTACAAATATGATTTGACAATTTGCAATAGAAGGGTAGATCTGAAACAAGCATTAACAATTAAACATTTCACAAGCTCAATTACTAAAAAGGAAATTTTAGGGTTTTTATGCAATCAACCTCTAAAATTTGCAAAAGATCAAACATGGAAATGTAATTAAGGAAGAAAATTTTTCAGATCTAACCATGAATAATCAGAATTAGGATGTTCACGTTGGGTTCACCAAAATGTAAAGCAGAAAAATCGAACCCTAGTTGTTCCCCCACTCCATGGAGAGAGAAGGGAGGTCACTAGGGTTGACGGTTTTCACTTAGGAGAGACTTTACATTCAAAAGAGGGGTTGAAACCCACAAGATCCAATCCCACACAATGCAAGACTGGATTCTAAATGAGTTTCAAGGGTTAAGACATCAAGGATACCCTCTTTTGTAAAGAATGTAGATAGAATGATTGAACTAAGAATGCATGTCAAGTAAGAAAGATTCGCTTATAAACTGAGATAGGGATATGGGATGAAGCTACGGACCTCAAATTAGTAGTAAAATGTTGAGATGATGCTGTCTTGCAAATTTGAGTGAAAGTTGATGGGACAATGGTGCCCAGAGTGCACACGGTCCTCAGAAAAATCTGTGAAACGAAGGGGGATCTGTTCATCTCTGCACAAGGATTCCAGATCTTCAATTACAGTCGCGTACCTGCAACCTACACACAGAAAAGAGAGGATGATTGGGGGGTTAGGGATTAGGGGTTTACCTTTAGGTCAAACCCTAGTTTTGGAATTAACCAAGAAATGAGAATGCTATAAATGTTAATGTTTGTAATGTAAACAAGTACTGATACCTTGTTGTAAGAATGTTTGTATTCTTACATGCGAAGGTGTAATGAATGTTGTATGTTATATGTTGTAAGTGATCTCCTCTTCAATGGTTGAATCCTTGTCTTTGAATGCAACACCTAGCCTTGAATGGAGACTTAGAATACTCAATTGCTTGAAGGAATGCTTGAATGCTTGAATGGTTGAATGTTTGAATGTTATAATATCGGTTCCACATCTTGCCCTTGCTTATTTTCTTCCTCCCTTTCTAGGAGAGGAAAATTAGTTTATATACTTGTCAATTAGGGTTGAGAGACTGATTTTTCCGACCTTAGGCCGACCTAGAAGCATCATTTTCCGAATTGAAAACTTAAAGACCCGATGCCCAACAAGAGACCGGGCCCAAAATAGGGCCAAGGTCTAGGGCGTTGGGCGCCATGGTCTTGGGGGACTAGGGCACTAGGCACCATGGTCCTCAAGGACTAGGGTGCTGGGCGCCATGGTCCCACCTCCAGGGACAGCAGGGTGCAAGGAAGGATCAGGCCAAGGTGCAGAAATATGCAGTTTTTGATGTCATAAGCAGGTTTCAGGGTCTCCATTTAGGTTCAACATTGTGCCACCATCGTGAAGACCCAAATGCAGTCAAAATTGCAAGTGTCGCAATTTTAGGATGCTATAATGCTTAATACCGGTAAATCAGTTAAGTATGCTGGTAAACAGTGTTAACAGAAAATTACTATACCAGTAATAATTAACGAATGAAACATAAGTACAAAGTCATCCACAACACATGACACCAATATTTGTACGTGGAAACCCTATAACGGGAAAAACCATGATGGGAAACCTTACCCACAATCAGATGCTACTACTGCAGATAGTAAGTGTACAAATGGCGTCTGCACATGCAGAAAGGCCAACAGCCTAGAGCTAACTGCTCAATCACAAATGGGAGTCACACTGACTACAGTTGGATGGTTAAACCCAATAAGAATGTACTGCACAATATAGCATCTTCATATGCTGGATTCAATATCGGTGTAATGCTGATATGCTTCTACAAAAATCTAACTTCACCTTCAAATGATGTCATCGTGTATGTCCCTACTTGATCTCACATATACCTTCACTCAAATCTTTTTCGCATTCCACACTTGATCTTACAAATAAGATCTTACATTTATAGCATACCCTAAAACCAATTTTAGTAGGTTGGCTCTACAAGATATTACAATAAAAACATTTTACAAACAATACAATATCCGATGCAATAACCATGTCAGCTTAATGCATTTACAATAATAATAAATCATCTCCATAGCGTGCCATGTTGATCTGGAAAAGATAAACCTGCCGGTGTAACCCTAGATAACCTGGACCTATTTGTCAGTAAAAGCAAATATGCAAATAAGAATATACCAATGATTATTACTTCAAAATAAAGTGTCCACATGATGTCTTCGACATTAACAAGTGTCCTCCATGTCATTGCAGGTACCGGTGAATATTATATCCTGCCGGTGAACCATATACTAGTAACTATTGCACAGTCTACTGTTTGTCGGTGAATGTTGTTGGATCTCCAAAGTAGGTGTATTTAGTAGGTGTTGACATCAATGACAAAACCATACCAAAATACCAACAATATCCCCCTTTGGCATTGATGGCAACACAAGATGGAAAAACCATCAAAGTGCCAAAATAGAAATGCCAAGTGTAAAACCAACAATCTCCCTAAAGTGACAATCTCTCCCCCTGGGAGGAACATGAGTTATTTTATGTTATCATGTACCAATTTTCACCATAGATATCTCTCCTCAATTGATAATGTGTTTTTCCATATATCTCTCCCCCTTTGACATCAAATGCCAAAGCTATAAAATTTGAAGTCCATACAAAAATACCAACTACTCCCCCTGAGAAGTAGCTTCCTCATCAAATAATGGAATAAAAGATTTGTCCATTTAATTCTGTCGGTTGATGACAATCATCAACTATCTAAGTCTCTACCGGTGGAGGGATGACTCCGAGCTGATCTCTGAGATACTCAAAAGTTTCCTTAGGTAAAGGTTTTGTGAAAATATCTGCAAGCTATTCTTTAGTATTCACATAAACCAGTTTTATCTCCTTTTCTTCAACTTTTTCCCTTAGAAATTTTAGTTTGATAGAAACATGTTTTGTTTTAGAATGTAATACTAGATTCTTAGATATATCAATTGCTGTAGTGTTATCACAATATATAGTAATAGGTTCCTTGCATTTTACCTTTATGTCTTTCAACATCTGCTTAAGCCAAAGTACCTATGTATAGTTTGTTGCTGCTACAATTCATTCTGATTCTGTTGTTGATGAAGTTGTACAACTCTATTTCTTACTTAACCAAGAAACTAATCTCTTTCCAAGAAAGAATGCTCCTCTAGTGGTGCTTTTTCTATCATCCACATCTCCTGCCCAATTTGCATCTATGTATGCATATAGATCAAAATTTTCATCTTTAGGATACCATAATCCAAGATTTCATTTGCATTGTAAGTACCGAAAAATCCTTTTTACTGCTGATTCATGATTTTCCCTAGGATTACTCTGAAATCTAGAAACTATACATACTGCATTCATAATATCAGGTCTGGTTTGAGTCAAATATAGTAAACCTCCTATCATAGATTTGTATCTAGCTGGATTAACAAGTGTAGATTCATCCCTTTGAGATAATTTATCATTTGTTGTCATAGGTGTGCTTACCGGTTTAGAGTTTTCCATCCCAAATTTCTTAAGTAGTTCTTTCAAGTACTTAGATTGACTCAAAAATATGCCTTTATCAGTCTATAAAATCTGCAATCCTAAAAAGATTTTTATTTCTCCGATCATAGACATTTCAAATTCATGTTGCATTTCAAGAGAAAATTCTTTGCATAATTCATCTTCTCCTCCAAAGATTATATCATCAACAAATACTTCAATAATCAAGATGTGATCATTAGTTACTTTGTAATATAAATTGCTATCTACATTTCCTTTAGTAAAACCAATTTTTAAAAGATACTTATCCAATCTTGCATACCAAGCTCTTGGAGCTTGTTTTAATCCATACAGAGCTTTTTTTAATCTTCAAACCATATCATTGTCATCTGTCAAGGAAAATCCATCAGGTTGTGCAATATAGACTTCCTCTTCAAGAACTCCATTCAAAAATGCACATTTGATATCCATTTGATAAACTTTGTAATCCTTGTGAGCTATAAAGGCCAAGAATAATCTAATTGCCTCAATTCTGGCTACCGGTGCAAAGGTTTCATTTTAGTCAACTCCTTCTTTCTAAGAATATCCCTTACACACTAGTCTTGCTTTATTTTTGAAAACCTTACCATCTTCCTTGAGTTTGTTTCTAAATACCCATTTGGTTCCAATTACATTTTTATTTTTAGGTCGGGGAACTAATGTCCAAGTATTATTTTTTCTCGATTTTTCCTAATTCTTCTTTCATAGCTTTAATCCAAAATTTATCTTCACATGCCTAATTGATAGTTAATGGTTCAATTTGAGAAATAAGACATACCTCTTCATTTACCAATCTTCCTCTTCTCATGACTCCTTTAAATTTGCTTCCAATTATCTGATCTTCAAAATGATTCAGTCTTACATACTAGGGTGTCTTAGTCTATTGTTGTTCTGTGGAATCCTCTGATGATACCGAAGTAACTGGATCATCATTCTATACTGGTGGATTTATTGTAGGTTCATTTGTCATAATTTTTGTTCTCGGTTTAGAGTCTATATACCTTGAAGTTCTTCTGAATTGTTCATCAATCTTTACATTTGTACTCTCAACAATTTTCTGTAATCTTTTATTAAAACATCTATATGCTTTACTCTTAGATGAATAACCAAGAAATATTCCTTCATCACTTCTAGGATCAAACTTGCCAATATACTCATCTCTTCTAATATAACATTTACTTCCAAAAATTCTAAAATACTTAAGAGTAGGAGTATTCCCAAACCATAGTGCATGAGGGGTCTTACCGGTTTCACCTTTGATGTGAACTTTGTTGAATGTATAGGCAGCAGTGCTAACTGCCTCTCTCCAATACACATGTGGTAGATTTGCTTCTGATAACATACTTCTAGCTGCATCCAAGATAGTTATTTTTTTCCTTTCAACAACTCCATTCTGTTGTGGTGTCTGAGGTGCTGATAACTATCTTCTGATTCCATTCACTTCATAGAATGTATTAAAGTCCTTAGATGTGAATTCTCCTCCTTGATCTGATCTTAAACATTTGATTTTCTTACCGGTTTCATTTTCAACCATTGCTTTGAATAGTGTGAACTTTCCAAGTGCTTTTGGTTTCTCTCTGAGAAAAGTAACCCAACACATTCTAGAACAATCATCAATAATTAGCATGAAATATCTATCACCTTGTAAGCTTCTAGTTCTAGCTAGACCACATAAATCAGTAATTGTATTCTGAGGTTTCACAATTTTAGGTAGATCTCTAACTGCCTTAAAAGTACTGATTTTTACCATGCAATCAAAGTTTACATGACATAATCTCTTATGCCATAACCAACTTTCATCTATATGTGAAATTAAGCATGCCTTTTCACTGTTATTCAAATGAAAGATATTGCCTCTAGTCTGATTACCAGTTGCAATTTCCAAACCAGTTCTATTCATGATTTTACATTTTCCATTTTTAAATTGTAACTGAAATCCCTTCTCAACTAATTGACCAACACTTAAAAGATTATGCTTTAATCCTTCAACATAGTAGACATTGTTAGTGTTATGCTTACCATCAAGAGATATTGAACCCTTATCTTTGATCTAATTTTAAACATTTAATTTTCTTACCAATTTCATTTTCAACCATTTCTTTGAATAGCTTGAACTTCCCAAGTGCTTCTGATTTTTCTCTGAGAATAGTAACCCAACACATTCTAGAATAATCATCAATAATTAGCATGAAATATCTATCACCTTGTAAGCTTTTAGTTCTAGCCGGACCACATAAATCAGTGTGAATTAAATCAAGGGCATTATTGGATTTTTCTGGAATACTTATGAAACTAGCTCTAACTTGTTTTCCAAATTGACATTCCTTGCAAATTGTATTATGAGGTTTCAAAATTTTAGGTAGATCTCTAACTACCTTAGAAGTACTGATTTTTACCATGCAATCAAAATTTACATGACATAGTCTTTTATGCCATAGCCAACTTTCATCTATATGTGCAATTAAGCATGCTTTTTCACTGTTATTCAAATGAAAGATATTACCTCTAGTCTGATTACCAGTTGCAATTTCCAAACCAGTTCTATTCATGATTTTGCATTTCCCATTTTTAAATTGTAACTGAAAACCTTTCTCAACTAATTGACCAACACTTAAAAGATTATGTTTTAATCCTTCAACATAGTAGACATTGTCAGTTTTATGTTTACCATCAAGAGATATTGAACCCTTACCTTTGATTGAACAGGCTTTGTCATCTCTGAATCTTACTAAACCTCCATTGTATTCTTGAAAGTTCAAGAATTTATCTTTGTCTCTAGTCATGTGATGTGAGCATCCTGAGTCAATAATCCATTCATCCTTTGATTCAACTTTAGCTGCTAGGGGTTGTTCTATCGGTTGAACAATAGGTACCAGTTGATCTTCTGTTATAGCAACAAAGACCCATCCATTGTCTGTTGGATCCTCATCAGAATCATCAGTCACACCTTCATCAGCAATGTAACAAGATTTATCTTTGTTTTTCTTCAATCTGTATCTCTGATATTCAGGATTTGGTTTGTATGTTCTTCTAGCTCCTTCTCTTAGTCTAGCATGTCTATCAGGGCATCTTGAAGCCATATGACCAATCTTATTGTAGTTAAAACATTTAAAGGGCACTTTACCTTCATACTTACTTCCAATTGGGCCTTTTGGCATTTTTCTTGCAAATAGTGCTTCAAGTTCTTCAAGCTCTTCATTCTCCTTCCTGGTTTCTTCATGTTTTCTTGCATAAAAGGCTCTCCAGTCTGATTTGTCAAAGGATGGAGAAGATGATGTTGATGCTTTGAAGGTCAAAATCAATTTTTATAGTAGTAACAAGACCAAATTCCCAAAACAATGTTCCTCCACAACATTTGATACCCAAAACAATTTCATTTACCCTTTCCATAAAACTAGAAATCCTTTCATCTTCTTCCATTTTCAGATGTCCATACCTGACTCAGAAGCTTTCAAGTTTTGCAATTTTGACTGTGGAATCCCCTTCATTCAGTGTTTCCAATTGATCCCAAATAGATTTTATAGTGGACCTATCTGATAATCCCATGATTTGTTGATCTGATAATGCGCTCAAGAGTGCTTCTCTTGCTTTGCAATCATTTTCTTCATCTTTAGCTAAAGTAGTGGGAGCAGTCTAACTAGCTACAACAATAGTATAACCATTCTTAGTAACTTCCCAGATGTCTTTACCAATGCAATTCAGATGTGTCTCCATTCTGATTTTCCATATCCCATAGTTGGTTCCATCAAGTTTAGGACTATCCTTTCTGAAATAATTAGTAGACATTGGATCTCCTCAAGTTGTTAAACTTCTGCAAAAGAGGACTAGGCTCTTATACCAATTGTAGGTCCCGGAGACAACTGAGAGGGGGGGGGGGGGGGGGGGGTGGTGAATCTATTGTCTAATAAATTCAAACCAAAAACTTATTAACCAACTTAATGCTTAATACCGGTAAATCAGTTAACAGAAAATTACTATACTGGTAAGAATTAATGCATGAAACATAAGCACAAAGTCATCCACAACACATGACACCAATATTTGTACGTGGAAACCCTGTAAGGGGAAAAACCATGGTGGGAAACCTTACCCACAATTAGATGATACTACTGCAGACAGTAAGTGTACAAAAGGGGTCTACACATGCAGAAAGGCCAATAGCCTAGAGCTCACTGCTCAATCACAAATGGGAGTCACACTGACTATAGTTGGATGGTCAAATCCAAAAAGAATGTACTGCACAAAATAGCATCTTCATATGCTGGATTCAGTACCGGTGTAATGTTGATATGCTTCTACAAAAACCTAACTTCACCTTCAAATGATGTCTTCATGTATGTCCCTACTTGATCTCACATATACCTTCACTCAAATCTTTTTCGCATTCCACACTTGATCTTACAAATAAGATCTTACATTTATAGCATACCCTAAGACTAATTTTAGTAGGTCGGGTCTACAAGATATTACAATAAAAACATTTTACAAACAATACAATATCCGATGCAATAACCGATTGAACATGTCGGCTTAATGCATTTACAACAACAATAAATCATCTCCATAGTGTGCCATGCTGATCTGGAAAAGATAAACCTGCCAGTGTAACCCTAGATAACCTGGACTTATTTGCCGGTAAAAGCAAATATGCAAATAAGAATATACCAATGATTATTACTTCAAAATAAAGTGTCCACATGACATCTTCGACATTACCAAGTGTCTTCCATGTCATTGCAGGTATCGGTGAACATTATATCCTGTCGGTGAACCATATACGGGTAACTGTTGCATAGTTTACTTTTTGCCGGTGAATGTTGCTGGATCTCCAAAGTAGGTGTATTTAGTAGGTGTTGACATCAATGACAAAACCATACCAAAATACAAACATTTTGTACCAAAATAAATTGATATAAAAAAATTTGTTAATAAAATTAATTTTTTTTATAAAAAGGAAAGATTCGCCAATAAACATTATTATTATTTTTAGAAAAAAATAAATATTCGTTGAGATTTTATACAATTTTTTGAGGGGGGGTTTCTTAAAGTTGTCATTGCTCATTACCACTTTTAGCTCGTGAAAATTCTATTGTTTCACTTTCATCCACTCGAAGGCTCCTTCCTTTGTTAGGTTGGTTAAGGGAGTGGTTAGCTATGATAAACCTTTATAAAATATTTTGTAATAACTCTATAGGCCAAGGGGTAGAGGCAAACCCACAACCCACAACCGCCTTGATCTTTTCCCAGTCTACTTGCCCTCCCTTTACACTGATGATGTGCTCTAAATATGTAATTTATGTCATAGAAACTCCATATTTAGACTCTTTATCAAAAATAGTCTAGGAATCCAAAAACCCCAACACTTCATATATGTACGTTTGGTGCACTTCCAATGTCTTGCTATAAATGAGAATGTCATCATAGAAAATGTAGACAAATTTCTTGAAAATTTTACAATCAATACAAGAGTAGAATGTTGTAGGCACATTTTTCAAGAAAAATAAAATGATAAATATTCATAGTCCATATAGTTGCATCTAAATTTGTCTTATATATATCCTCCTCTCAGTTATGGGTTTTATGGTGACCCAATTCAAGGATTTTTTTTAGGAATAGATTACTCCATGGAATTTATTTATTAGCTTATCAATCCTAGGGATTAGGTACCAATTTATTATTGTAGATACCTATTTAGTATTTTGTATTTAATGCACACTCTCATTGTATCGTGCTTCTTTCATACCAAGACCACCGAGGAAGAAAAAGGGCTAAATCCAGGTTAAACGCACCCTATTTCTAATAACTCCTTTATTGTGTTTTTCACTATATTTATTTTGTTATTTGAGATGAAGATAAGAGGTAGTGATAATACTCACAAATTACAATACATCCAAAACCACACTCATGTTTATTATCCCTCTTTCACTCATTGGAATATGCTCACATAGACCTCTCCAACATGTATGAATCCAAACCCCATGTCCTCTAACACTCCAACACCATAAGACCCTCCACTAGTCACTCACCCTAGTACATGCTCAATGAGAACTTCCAATCCCCATTCAAAGAATACAATGAATAATCCCAACACATATACTTCATAGGCATCCCAAGAAGGATTCACAACATACACAAAAGGGGTCTCTACTCCACCAACCAACCAAAGTAGAAAGGAAGTCTTACTGTTACACCAATCTCCTTTTGTACCAGTCATGTAGGCTTGGGAAAATCATGAACATGGCCTTCCCCCCTCTCCTTAGTTCCTCCAAAAGGCTTCTAGGAATTTATAGGGTCCACGTACTAACCTTCCCAAAACTCCAACCACTTAACTTCCCATCACACCCTATTTGGCAAACAAGAAATTTGTTTCTCACTAGTTTTGCTAAGATAGTCATAGTCACTGTTAACTTAGGACAAACAAAGGTTTGCTTACTTATTGGTTCTTCAACTTGGTGACCCTTTCCCTTGTCAATGGATCCCTCATAGATTCCTTTTTCCCTTCACTAGACTCCCCAAGAACCATTGATACATTCAGACCACTTCAAACTCCATGAAATCACTGTGTTTCAGACTGTGACTCAAAAATCAGTCCCTTGCATTCAACTAGAACATGCCAAAATTACTCATGAACCCTTGCAAACACCAAAATATGAAAGGGCATTATATTTTACAAGTTCCCACCAATTTTGGTGTTTTTCCTATGGCTACAAATGATGCATTACATTATTTATGGTCATTGTTAACCATAGGAACGGTTTTGACAGTGCTTTGCAAAAATTGGAATATCATTTTCAAAACAAAATCAAATTTAATGAAACTAAAGCCAAAATAGAGGGGATGTCTTTGACTACCCTTGGTTTGATGTGTGCCTACCTGGCATTATGATTTTTGTCCAAAAGCCATTAGGAGTCCTAATTGGAGATGGGCTTGAGGGAGTAAGATTTTGTGAGTTGGTGTGATTCAATGGTTGGAAGACATCAAGATAGATATGGGCAAGGTGAGACTGCTCTATGTGATGTATGTCAATGGTTGTATGGGACTAGGGAGTAGCAGGGAGTCTTTGGGGTGTTCAAGCAACTTGCGGGGCTAGTAGCCTAGTGAGGGCTTGGGGTTTGTTCACTATTTAATATGTGAGTTGGGAGAAAGATCTACCTAATTGATTGATATTGGAGGATGCTATGCATCACAATTCTTCAATGTTGACCTTACCTAATTATTTGTTTCTCATTGAAGCTTACACAACTTCTGCCGAGGATGTCATGGGAGCCATCTTGTTATAAGATGGTAAAATAGTATTCTATTATTCAAAGGTTTTCTTTTCAACAATGAGGGACTATCTATATTATGATACATCTTTATGCATTAGTCTAGGTGATGATAAAGCATATAAAAAAGAGTATGAGAAAGACTCAAATTATGGGGAATACAAATAGTAAGAAAGTAGTACTATATAGGTGAGCAAAATTGAATGTGTCCAAGGCATGGTTTCTACTTTTGGAGGCACATAACTCCAATGTGGAAATTCATTTTTGTGGCAGAAAAATAGTGATTCATTTGCAAAGTTGCATACACTTTCAAGGATGCAAGTAGTAGCAAAATCCATTAGCGGATGTGAGTTATGATGCATTTGCAAGTACAAGATGCACAGAAAAAGTATATAGAACTAAAGAAAAAGACAATAAGTTGTTGAATGAATAGTTCAAAACATGAAGCAAAAAAGAAAAAATGAATAGTTTAAACCATCAAGAAAAAAACAAATATAGAAGAAGTAGTAATATTATATCACTTGGTACCAATTTGAATACTTGGTTCCTCCCCCTATTACTTAAAAATTAATACTATACTCTAGATGTCAAAGGAAATTTGGTCATTTGAATTGACCACTACAATTTGGAATGCAAAAGAGGGAATGTACCTGACAATCCACTACAATTTTAAGAACAAAGAGATTCTATAGCACCAAGAGGTTGCAATCATAGCCTATGTTGGCCATAATCATTGTTGAAGCAATAACGAGATGTGAGGTAACCGTTATAAAATTGCAGTCCTGTAAGAGCCTCCATGAGAGAAAATATATGATTATTGAGAGAAAATCTAAGATTGGTTGATGAATATAAGATAATAACCATGCAAATCATACAACAGTGATAAGGAGAATGCCTAAATAATAGTCTATATGAATCACCAAGTAATAGTAGCACATAGTCATAACAATCCTCACACAGAGCAACAATGGAGTCAAAGAACACTATCCAATGTACAATTATAGCAGGATAAGAACATTATATCCATCTATTTTATTGATACATTATTACAGGAGATAAATAGCTATAACAGTCCCAATGGTGCTATAGGGCAGTCATACTAGATTAAGAGCATGCAATAATGAGTGTACCAGTATCAGAATAGTTCCAATGAAAAGATCATGCATGAGGAGCATTCATAGAAATCAATGGCACAAAGGATAGTTTAAGCCCAAACACAAAGGAAGATCATTGCACAGTGTATATTTGTCACAAACATTAGAAGTCACAAGCAAAATACAGTGTTATGAGTCACAATAAGTGCCTTGGAGAGTGAGAAAACACGAAAATGAAGGTCATCTAGATTGTAGAGAAGCATAAAAGCCATAGATTGGAGGTAGAATACAATCATGAAGGCATTTTAAAAAAAAATATAGGGTTAGAGCACAATCATGGCAATATCACAAGCACAATGTTGTCTAGGTCATTTGATAGTCAACATTGAAAACAAAGTCCCACACTTAATAGTTTAAGGTTTGTCCCAAAGTCAAGTACATTAAAAGCATGAAAGAAACAGTTACAGTGGCTAAGGGTACCAAAAATAATCAGTAATGTATAGAGGATCAGGTGCAAAAACACCATTATCATGATCACTGTCTAGAGAGATTACAGTTTTTATGACTGTTATAACTTTATTAGAGAACAATGACAATAGACAAAAGGTCAAAGTCCATTCACTAGAAAACAACCAAGAGAGAAATGGTGACTTAATATGTAAAGAATAGTCTTCCATTCATCAAGACAGTGGCATCAAAGTAAATACAATGAAAAATATAGTCTTAGAAAGGAATCTTGATATTAATGAGGATATTGTAATTTATAGCATTATAACTGATCAAAAGTCACCATCATGGAGGTATCCTTCACAGTCATATGATATGACAAGAATGAATAATGTATTGATAGCCATCAAAGAGTTTGCCACAGTGTTTTATTGTAGTAGAACAATGATCATTATTATAATTTCAATCCAAATGCCTTCAAAGAAGTAGCTTCAACATAGGATTAGCAGTCTAAGGACAATTTGCAACCATGGAATTTATAAATAGTTCAAAGTCCAACACAGTGAATAATGAAATACTGCTACAACAATACTTCATGGATAGTCCATAGCCTTATAACAAATACACTGATAAGGGAAAAAAAGATCACTATTATCATGGGTCTGAGACAATATAAAATGATCAAAATATATAGTTATTACCAGTCATAAATTGTCTTAGAGGATTGGCAAAGAAAAACATAGGAGTTCTCCTCATAGAAGATAGAAATATGAAGCAATAATGAGATGTGAGGTAATAGTTATAAAATTTGGATGAACTCAAAGAGACATTTACAAATACAACCTACCCTTTAAAATACCTATTTAAAAAAAGGATGCAATGCAAGTCCTTTTATCAATAATGTCTAATAGATGGTAAAAAAAAAGAACAATAAATTCCATATAAAAGTGGTTAGACTTAAAATGATAAGGAAAATTTAAAGATGCTAAAGAAAATGTAAACTAATAAAAAAACTTACAAGGATGACGCATATTCATAACTTTTGCAGTACCATATTAGGTACATACAAGACAATATGGTAGTTCGTTATACCTAGCAACTTGTGGTGTTGTTCTTCGTGTTGGCTCTGTTGGACCCTGCAAATAAGATTCAATATACATTATTCAATAAGATTAATTGTTAGTAAGATGAGAGGAGGAGGTGAATCATAAAAACTCAATAATCAATGTATTAATCAGATTCAACCTTGGTAGCCTTTATTGATATGCAACTATGACTATAAATCATTCAAACACATAAATAGATACACTTAAAACATCATAACAAATTTAACACCAGATTTAATGTGGAAACCCAAATAGGGAAAAATCACTGTGGGATTTTGGACCCACTAAGAATTATACCCTTCTAGTGTATGCTCGGTTAAAAGCCAATCCTATTACAGATTACATAAACACATTGCTAGATGTGACCCGGTTAAGGGATTTCCCTCAGACTTGTTAGAATCTTGCACTTTGTTAGAAGTGACCTTGTCAAAGAATTTCAAACACTCATTCAGAATGTTACCTTGCTAGAGGATTTACAAATAAGACTGTTAGGTCCACTTGGTTAAGAGATTTCCTGTCACTTACAAAATAAATAACAGTATAAAATATATCTGCAACTTCACATCTCAAATGCTAAAGCAGACTCTATGTGCTCAAAATAATCTTGTCATAAGACTTATCTTGATCCTTGCTGGGCTTCTCAATCTATTCTTTAATCAGATATTCAATCTTTTGTGCTTGGTGATCACTACTTTAGTATTGATGTTCTTCTATTTTCCCACATGTATTGTCATCAACAATTTCTTATTTATAAATAATTCCTAACCGCTTAATCTCCTTGATCACATTTCCCATGATAAATCTTAGCCATCAGATCTTCAAACCTGACTAGGTTCATTGTATCCTTTGACTTGAAAACATTTTATCTCACCTTGGAACTTGTATTCCTTCCTTGGAACTTGTGCTAGGTTATGACCATTCAATCTGTGTTGTAGATCTAACTCCTGTATTTTCATTGTCGTAGATCTTCAACAAACTTCTTGCATGACATACCAATCATCTATACATCTCTAGCTCATTGGAATCCTTCATTTAATAAAGCTTTTATCCATCCAATGCATTCTGTTATTACTTGGTTGTTACTTGGTAAATACTGAACCTTTACTCGGTAGATATTCTGCCTTCTTTAACTGATATCGATAACCTTAGTGTTAATCAACTAGCTTCATGCTCAGTAACATACAACAATATCAAACCTTAACTCATCTATTGAATGAAATCTTTTCTCATTCTTAGAATACTCATATATATAGGATATCAAAATAATCAAAACAACAAAATCTCATCATTGTCTAACTCGTTAATAGTTTCCCATTGAATAACTTATTACTCACCTTCATTTTCATTCTTTCTGTGTCACTTACCGACATCTGTATACTTATCAAAACATACTCATTAAGATATGGCGACATCATACTGAATCTGAAAATCAATTGCTTGACATCAATGACAAAATAATATTATCAAGATAGTAATCATCATTTCTCAGTTATATCCACAATCTTCAACAACCTTCTCAATATCCTCATACCAACAAACTTACTGGAATGCCAACAATCTCCCTTTGTGAAATGCTAACAATAACTGGGCAACATCTAACATTCATTCATTCATTCTACCATTAATAAAATATAACATTCATTTATTAATATCACATAACATTCATTAACACATAACATTGATTAAAATTAATTAGCATGCAACATTCATCAATATTCATTAACACATATCATTCATAACCTCTCATTAGCACATAATTACATTCATTAACACATAAAAAATTAGTCATTATCAAATAAGGTAGATTACAATCATTTATTTTTTGTTTTCTCTTTGAATCTATGAAAATAATAAGTGGGGCATCGTTTTCTTCATCATTTCCCCCCTCTTCAATTGTTCTTCCCTATGCTCATGATCTCGATGTATGCCTAGTCCTATACTGAGGATGAGCACATTCAAGTGAAGGGGTGTCCTCTGCAATAACAAAGAAATGGGTTAAATTCAAAACATTTTTTATTATTGTTACAAGTATTTCATTAATTTAGAGAATGTAACCATGGCACTCTTTACCTAATGGGGCCACATCATTTTGCCTATCC
Source organism: Cryptomeria japonica (assembly GCF_030272615.1). Taxonomy (NCBI): domain Eukaryota; kingdom Viridiplantae; phylum Streptophyta; class Pinopsida; order Cupressales; family Cupressaceae; genus Cryptomeria; species Cryptomeria japonica. Next base: position 611,447,814 of record NC_081408.1, on the reverse strand, counting down.
TCAACCACAACATGTTGAACACCCTCTAGATCCTTTGGAGTTGAAATACTAAAGGTTACATTAATGTTGAACACCAATTGCAATTAAATTTATTTAAATGAATAACAATGGTCCTCTTTCCCTGATTGGGGAACATCATGTTCCTAATGTTGTGTACCCAGATCATGCTCCACTTGGTCACCACCGACTACATACTCTAAAATATTAACAAAAAAGGTTACATTAATTACTACACTAATTATAATTTAAGATGTTTAATTGTATTAATACTTACATAAATAAATTTGAATAGAAACTAAATACCTCCACTACTGGGATGCACATCTGGACCTTCATGTGCAGGTCATGTTTCATGATTGGCAGCCTGCATTTCAATGTCATGCACACTGTTATCATTGCTTGTTTATTTAAAAAAAATATAGTCATTGTTGGCATATGCACACTCCAATGAGACATTGTATGTGACTGAAGGTTTTGTCATTGATGGGAAACTTGCAATCTTATGGCAATGGCAAAAGCTTTTCATCGACATTAGTAGATCACACTCTACACTAGCACTCGGGACACTGACACTAGCACTCAGGACACTGGCACTGGCACAAAAGAAAGGAAGTATACCAGCACAGAGGCCGACATGATTTTATTATATTATATTTTGTTTATTATTGTAAAAATGTGTAAGGCAACTTGGCAAATTGTAAAATGACTCTTATATGTAAAAGAGATCATTGTAGACATTTTGGATGATATGTAGAAGATTTATGGGAAAATATTAGGCAGACCTATTGTGCGAAATATAGGTCAAGGGATATATGTAAAGAACAGAATAGGAACCGATACTGAATTAGGCATTATAGATGCTATTGTAAAGCAGTACAAGATATTGGATTTGTATAATCCCTATTGTAAGTCAGTGAGACTTCCCATTGAGCAGTGAGCTCTAGGTAGTTGGCCTTCCTGCATGTGCAGGCCCCTATTGTAAGTAGTATTCTCTTATTGGCCAGTAAGTGAATATTGTGGGTCACAAATCCCATCGAGGTTTTTCCCACACTGGGTTTCCTTGTTAAAATCTTGTGTTATTATGTGCTTTTCATTTGGATGTTCTTGATTCTGTTTATAGTATTATTTCTTACATACCGATACACTGTTACATTATGTTCTGCATGTTTTAAGTTAAGAAATTGTAATTACCGGTCAGATACTGATTCACCCCCACCTCTCGGTATCTGTGGGATCCCTTGGTTAGAGATAAGAAGTTGGAAATTACTTCTTATAGGCAAACAATGTTAAGTGAATACTTAACCGGCATGCAATTAATGTGGTAGATGGTGAAAAGAAACTATAAAATTAAGGTTTTGGCTCCATTTCACTTCACCGAGATTTCAAATTTTTGAAGAGTGCGAAGATTCTGAGCTAAGGCATTTCGAGAAAGAAGCAAGAACACTCCAGGCAATCATCCATCCAAGGCAGTAAAAGGTATTTAATCATGGCATCCACCTTTGCAATTGAATATATAGCAAACCCTACTATTGTTGAAGTAATAAAAAGACCTAGGCCCATATTTTAGTTAGTTCCTGAGATAGCAAAGAAGGATGATACCTTAGGTGCTTTTTCTCAAATTCCTAAGGGAGTTGTTTATGCTGAAGACCCCTGAATGTACATCCACTACAACATTGAGGAATTAGGAGATGAGGAAATTAAAACCATGTATAAAACTATGATATGTGATAATACCAGCAATGTAAAGGATGAACACAAGATCATTGAGACCCTAGGATTTACAGAGATCCTTAGCATTCCTGAATTTCCAAAAGATGTGATAGTCTTAAGCAGGGTTCATGGAGAAATTTTTTGGTTAGATGCAATCCACAAAATCACCAAGGAAGCTGTGAAAGTTGTCATAGGGTTACCGACCACCGGTAAAAGACCAGATAAAACCAAGAAAGTTTCCAATGACCTAGTTATAAACCTAACTGGTGCAACATTCGACAAGAGGTGTCTAAGAGTTAATGTTGTAATAGATATCAATGTGAGATTCATCAGTATGATATTAGGGTATAGAGATACTCATGCTAATAGACTCAATTTATTTTCAACTTTATGCATTAAGAGTGCTTATGATATGGTCACAGATAATGCAAAAATTGACATATGTGGGTGGTTAAAGGATGAATTAATTGACAACCTTGGAAAGATCAAGAAGGACAAGAAAGGAACTTTCAAATTTTGAAATCTGTTAGTATGCCTAATGCTACATATAACAAAATAGGTTCTCGATATAGGTTACAAAGAACTTGGATATGATATACCGGTAGGCAAACACTAAATAGAACTATTTAATAACATGGGTGAGAACAAGGAAAACAATATTAATGACTTCTTTCAAGAATTAAAGACCAAAATGAAGAAAAGAGTAAGGTTATCATAGAAGATTGTAGACAAATACAAAGACAAAATATGCTTTGTCATCAAGAAAGATGAAATCTGGATGGAAGCGGTCATCCCAAGGATAGTTTGGGTAACCAAGATGGGCTATGAAACAGATGATCACATAGTTGAAACATATGCTAAAGCACTTCTAGAAGCCCCCAGAGAACCTAAGGAAGAAGTATTTGGCAGTGCAGAAAATATTGAAAGACAAATTCAATCAAAGAAAAGGGTGAAAAAGGTTGAGGCAGTTGTAAGGAAAGGGTCCAAACAAGAAAAAGCCATGAAAGAAGATGTATTGAAGAAAATTGGTATAACAGAGGATGAGTTAGCAGCTCCACAACCTAAAACTCACCTATCACCAGTAGGTACTTCTTCGGGAAGTGACATGCCTACAACTTTCAAAAGAGTTGTAAGAAAAAGAGATCCCTCACCGGCAACCACACCCTCACCCAGGAGGACAAGACAAAAGCAACAAGCAGTGAGATCTCCGGTAAGAAAGGCCACACCAAAGAAGAAACTAACACCCAAGAAGAAGAAAAGGACAAACAAAGACTTGGCCCCTCTTGATATACTATTGAATGAAATCACAGAGGAAGGTAAACTAAAGAATATAGAGAAAATATATGACACTCTAACAGCTGATGAAAAAGAGCAAGTTGAAAACAATGTTATATTGCACATGGATATGTACAAGAAATTTTTGATGGAAGTAGTCAATGAAATACTAGATGAATTATTCAAAAGACTAGAGGCAAGAAGACAAGCAGTAATAGAATTGGATAAGAAAATAAAGATTGAAAAACTACTTGTTGTATATCCAGTAAAATCTCCACAAGAAATTGGTGACCTAATTGTTCAAGCCAACCGGACAGTATTTTCTACTGCACACCGGCACATTGCTTTAATGGTAGGACGAGTTAATGAGGTAACAGAGGAATCAGAAAATGGATGGGATATATTCCTAGTTGAGAAAGAAAAACAAGAAGAATATAGGAACCCCAAATCCATAAAAGTTTATTAGAAAGATAGAGACAAGGGGAAAGGAAAAGTTGGTGGACCACCTAGTATCAAGGTTAGAGACAACTTACCCCCACCTTCTTTGATTACTCCACTGGTAAAATCAACAACTACTAAAGATCAACTAGCAGCCGAGGGTATGGATGTAGAGGATAATAATCCTAATCCTAAAGTTTTATATATTGTGAATGTTGATACTCAAAAGATCAACATAATAGTAGACAAAGATACAACAAAAAAGATAGATATCGCTAGGGAGCCTCCGGTAGCAGGGGAAACTGATAAATCGGTAGAAGATAAAGAGAAAAAGGTAGAGACTAAGACATAGACTGAGGTAATGAAACATACAGAGAAACAAACAGAGCTAAAGGCTCTAGAACAACAACAACCGGAACCGGTACATAAGGAAACAGTACCACTGACAACTAGTGAAAAACCATTGCTTAAAGAAATGCAGACACAAACGGACCTACTAGAGGTCAAAACAAGCTTGGTTACTTCCACCGATACTCAAATTGTTGATTCATCATCAAGCTTCAAATCAACCAATGTGACTGAGGTACTACTTGATTCTATCAAGAAAATAACCGACTATAGCTCACAGGCTTACAAAGCAATTGATGATACCATACCAATTTTGAAGGTAATTGCTCCTAACTGTAATATAGATAACAAAGATTCTTTAGGTAAATTGGATACACTGTGTAAATATATCTCAGAAAACATTAAGAAAATAAAAGAAGAGTTAGTGAAGGATAAAGTAGAAGTTGAAAAACATAAATTTTTTGATGAGCAAATAAATTAGTGTAATAGAGATTTTGACACACTTCTACCAAAATTATGTAATTTATTGAAAGAGTACAAAACTTTGTACAAAGATACCTATAAAACAAACTTTTTGACTGTAGATATTGACAAGAAAATGAGCAAGGTATAGGATGAGATCAATAAACTTGTAGATAATTTTGTCAACTCACCTAATACACTATCAGTTTTTGAGGGGAAGATAACAAATTTTGAGGAAGAACTACTTAAATTGGAAAGAGAGAAAGAAAGAATAATAAGTAAGGCAAAACATTTAAGATCAAAACTAAGTCCAAGATTGGACTATCTAGCATATCTGCTGAAGGAAATTTCTGAGGCACTAATACAAGGAATCAAAACACCGATAGAGCATTTGTAGCATCTCACTGGTACAATGAAGAGAACAGAGACAACAATAAAGGATAGCAAGAAGTTTATGGATAGTATAAACTTGATTTTGGGAGATCTTTTTCAAATTATAACTACCCAACTACAAGGTTAAAACCACAAACTCTACTGACATCTTGACAACCTTTGTTATTGATGCCAAAGGGGGAGTAGTGGGATGAGAAAATTCAAATCAGAGGAATCATATACTCAGGGGGAGCTCTCACATTTTTGGTAACATTTTTGGACTACACATTTTTGGATACTTTTTGAAATTTCTCATGAGTGTTGCCATCAGTGCCAAAGGGGGAGATTGTTGGCATATGCACACTCCAATGAGACATTGTATGTGATTGAAGGTTTTATCATTGATGGCAACCTTGCAATCTTATGGCACCGACAAAAGCTTTATACTGGCATGAGCAGATCACACTCTACACCAACACTTAGGACACTAGTACCAGCACTCAGGACACCGACACCGGCACATAAGAAATGAAGTATACTAGCACAGAGGCCAACAGGATTTTGTTATATTATATTTTGTTTATTATTGTAAACATGTGTAAGCTAACTTGGCAAATTGTAAACTGACTCTTATATATAAAAGAGATCATTGTAGACATTTTGGATGATATGTAGAAGATTTATAGGAAAATATTAGGCAGACCTATTGTGCGAAATATAGGTCAAGGGATATATCTAAAGAATAGAGTAGGAACCGGTACTGAATCAGGCATTATAGATGCTATTGTAAAGTAGTACAAGATATTTGATTTGTATAATCCCTATTGTAAGTCAGTGAGACTTCCCATTGAGTAGTGAGCTCTAGGCAGTTGACCTTCCTGCATGTGCAGGCCCCTATTGTAAGTAATATTCTCTTGTTGGCCAGTAAGTGAATATTGTGGGTCACAAATCCCACCGAGTTTTTTCCCACATCGGGTTTCCTCGTTAAAATCTTGTGTTATGGTGTGCTTTTCATGTGGATGTTCTTGATTCTATTTATTGCATTATTTCTTGCATACTAGTACATTGCTACATTATGTTTTGCATGTTTTAAGTTAAGAAATTGTAAATACCAATGAGATACTGATTCAGCCCCCCCCTCTTAGTATCTGTGGGATCCCTAACAGTCACTTTATGTTGGAACTCAACATCAATTATATTATTGGTAAAGTATTCAATTTGAAACAATTTTCATTTAGCTTATTTACCTGTGTGATGGATGTACCAGAATCTTATGTTTGCCCACTCAATTCTCATAGCAGTTCAACCACGACTGTATATCCTTGCTGGTAGGTAATTCTCTTGTCATCTTTTGTGGGCACTCTATTGAATTAAGAGCCCTGCATTATTGTTTGGTATTGTGAATTTTGCTTACATTGTTTGATAAAAATAAAATCGTTTGCAATTTATAAATATTTTGATGCGATATTTCATTTACTGATACTTACAATTTGTGTTGCAAGTTTCACATAACCACGAGAGCTGAGTTTGTGTTGCCCATACTTTTCTTGTCTTGCCTTAGTTGCCTTTGACATGTCACTCATTCTATGAAAAGTTTGAAATATCTTAGATGATATAAATATAAAGATTAATTAATTAGTACACAATTACATTCTAAATAGTATCCCATACCTTCTTTTAGCGTCTACTAGTGTATTTTCTTTTTTCCTTTCAATTCTCTCCTTGGCATCCAAAATTAGGTCCTTCAACTCCCTCTCTGGAATCATGGGGGGATGCTCATACTTTACGTTCTTCTCTAAATGGGTCCTGTATTGGTCACTCACATACTTTAGATATGTGCCAAGTTTTCCAAAGAGCTTGGTTTTGTCGAATGTGTCATTTCCAAACAACTCAACCATATAGTTTGTCAATTCATCTTTTAACCTTTTTTCTTTGTCCTTCCACCTTTTAAAGCACAAACAAACCTGTTAGATGCAGAAATGAACTGGAGCTACCTTTATTATAGTTCAAGAAATGGATGAAAGCAAAACTATTCTAACAATGATATGAAATCAAAATAGTGGATTAGGGTTAGTTCGCATATGATGTTCCACCTTTTACGTATGGTGGGCCCAAATATCTGCAATGCAATGTCATTAAGATTTTTATAAAAAATATCATTTCCTACAAAAAATTCATGGGATCATTAATCCAAAATGAGTGATTAGAAAGTAAATTATAATTAGACTATATATAATAGTTATTTTAAAGTACCTTGAACCTTTTGTATCTTTAAGGGAATCAATTCTTCGTCACTCACCACCAATGTGGTCTACAACATTCCTGTACTAGCAATACGAGAAGATGCAGGAAATGATTGTATGTTATCAACAGTAGTCACCTTTGGTGCATCCTCATGTCCATCTCCTATTGCAGAAAATAAATCCACTATGAAATGCCCCCAAGAAAGAACGCTTCAAGGGAAATAAACACATAATAAAAGATAGATAAAAAGAGGCATCTATCAACAGTGGGCGGGCCAATATGACATGTAGTAGAGGATGTTTGCATGCTACATGTTGCCAACATTGTAGTCAGCAATACCAGTGGGGCTAACCTCAGATGAGGTGGCATTTGCATAGGAACATTGATAGCACCTAAAGAATAATACATTAAATATATAAAAACTGCAAGAATTGTAAGCAAGGATGAACCTTTATTATGAACATTGACAATATCAAGTATGATGTGTTTTGGGTACTCAAAGCAACAAGCCAAGAAAATTGTGATCACTTGAACTACCTGCAATACCCTAATCATGGCCACTAGGTTGATGAGGATGCACAAATTTCTCTAAAAACAACACATACATATTTTAGTTAATGACATAAAAGAGTATAAAATATAAACCATTATTGAACTTTTTTTATAATTAAATCTTTCATTACTACTTACTTGCAAGTTTTCTGTTGTCTGTGTAAATTTTCCCACCCTCTCTTGTATCTCATCAGTCTAAAGCTCCATGGATGCCAAAGCAACAATCTCTCTATTAATTTCTCTAATAGACTTTTTTAACAATTCTATAGGGTTTGTGGAATTTGCGCTATCATCATCACTTAATCCTATTGAGTCCACATCCCTAGAGAGGTGTTGAGGTACTGCAGCTCCCTTTCCCTTTCCCTGAACATGTATCTATGACAAGAATATCATTAACATTATCAAAATTACTCCAAAAAACTCAAGAAAAGAACATAATAAAGTAACAACTTCCTTCTATGTAATTTTTAAAATTACAATGAGGTTTACCTGCTCAGTAGAAGTGTCGCAACCTAAATCCCTGTCTATGCTATGTGATGGATCCCTGTTTCCCTATGACAAAGAAAAAATATTAAAACGTTAGCAAAATGAAACCAATAGACTTACTAAAAAAACTTAATAATAAAATGGTATATTGGAGTCATTAATTGGAGGTTGGTTAATTTAAATGGTATATAGTACATACCACCCCCATGATAGCAACTTTGTTTGTATCTATACGATTCAAATTGTAATCGATTAGAAGCTCTTCCTCTGCACTTATTGATTTTGTCACACATACGAATACATGATTTCCCTCGCGCACCTCAAATATGCAATTGGGTTGTTTATTAGTTGACCCAGGTCACGTACTATTTATAAAACCTGCAATATTCCTTATTGCTTTTGGCATTCCATCAATGTATACTTCCACTCATTTACTTTGATCATTATCTTTTTGTGGTATATAACTTGCTAACAATGCATACCTATGCATAATTTTTTTATATCAAACAATCTACATCCAAATATTTAATTGGAACAAGGTCCAACAAACTCCATCAATTCAACAACTTTGTTGTAATAGACCTTTATGTCATCCATGAAAAATAGGCCCAAACCATGTAATGATCAAGGTACCATGTGATATATCCTATTGTTAACACAAAAATAGGTGTTTATTGGAGGAAGTTCCCTAGGTACCCATTGTTTCTGTAGATGTTTGTACCTCAAGGGTACCTCAATGTCGCCTTTGGTCTCATCATCATAAGAACATGACCCCCCTTGAGCAAGGAAAAATTCCATGTGTTTATTGAATTTTCTTCTAATCTTTTGACCTCTAGTTGATCTCCCTATTGTAGACCTACTACATGTCTCACTTTCATTTTCTATTTCAACATTTTCCTCACTCGAGGAAGACATATCTAACAAATACCTATTTGGTGGTACCTGCACTCCATCAAATGAGAGAGTTAGTTGGTAATGAGAGATATTTTGCAAATGAGGGTAATGTTGATGAAGAAGTCGGCCCTAAAGTTGATGTTGAGATTAAAATTTGAATAGGTCCAACTGGGGCCTCAAGTGTTGATAACTATACTAGATTTGCTGCTAATGTCGAGGTTTGAAAAATAGAGGAAGTTTGTTCTCCAAGTAATTTTTAAAAAATAAATTATTTCTATAGGGTGTATTGACTTATACTTGTTGATCCATGAGACTGTGCAGGATCCTCGTCAAAGGGGTTCACATTCCTAAATATGTAATTCAATTATCTTATGTGAGCTAAAAATTACATAGTACACAACATGAACAACATGAAATTTGTAGACAAAATGATTATTAAAAAAAAAAGTGTCATCATAATCATTGTAAATTTTTTAATTCCTTACCTTTACTTTATGTAGACTATGCATGATCGTCAACTAAGGGGTTGACGATGTCTGTAGTCAATTACCTGTTTCCACCAAGGGTGACAACATCACACAAAATATATTCATGAAATAAACACCATCAATTGAGCATCATAAGCATTACATTTATAAGTTGATAAACAATAAATACATATGTATCATAAGCATCATAAGAATCACATATGTATCATCATATATGTAATTGAGCATCATAAGCATCACATATATTTCATCATAATAATGCAATCCATCACATAGGTAATAAACAATCCACATTCTATAAATAAACACAAAGTTCAAAAAATGTCACATGTATTATCATAAACATGTAATCCATCACATAGCTAATTAACAGTCCAAATTCCCTAAATAAACACAGTTTTAAAAATGTCACATAAATAGTCACTCTCCATATCTCCATCTCCTCAGGGTGGCATAGTTCTGCTATTAGGACCTGTTAGAGGTGGAGCATGAATTAGAAACAATAAAAGGTGCATCATGAATTAATTATGTAATGGAATTAGAATTAAAAAAATAATGACTTAATTATGTAACCATATAAGTCAAATAAATTTCTATCAAGAAATCAATATTAAATATATAGTATACTAATGGATTACCTCATACATTTCATTCATGTCACTGATCTTATTCTTCATCCAACTCATCATCATGACCATCATGATCATGATAATGATCATGATCATGATCATCATGATCATCATGATCATCACCACCACCACCAACACCACCACCACCACCACTACCACCACCACCACCACCACCATCATCATCATCATTATCATCATCATCATCAACTTCTTCTTCTTTGTCATCATCGAGTAACTGTCAATTGTGATCATCATCTAAATCATCTTCTACTTCTTTGGTATCTTCTTCTTCCATCACATTATACTTTATCGACCTTCCTCTTAGATCATGTCTAACAACAAATGACTAGCCCGATTTATGTGGAACCTCTAAGTAAAATAACTGCTCACATTGGCTTGGAAGAACATGGGGCTCATCCCCAACTGGTTCAAACCAACTTGTATTAGCCATTATAAAACCATTATCTTGTTCAATAACAGTTCTATAAGGATCATTTTTATTTAGCCGTAACCTATACCATTTGACGACAAACAAAACTAATTTGAAGGAATTAAAGTCACACTGAAGTATATCATCCAAAAGGCCATAGTATCAATTTTGAGACTCTTGAGGATGTATGTCATTTCTTGATGAAATATTTTTCACCTCAAAGACTGCAGTTATCCCAAAATCACAATTTTTCTTCATGTCATCCAACTTTTTGAGGCAAAATTTATGACCATTGCAACATATAGCATTGTGGTGTTTGACCTGTAATATGTCAAACATGTAAAATTATTTCATCATGAGTTGATAAACATATGGGCAATTAATAAATTTATACGTACCTATTTATCTCTTAAACCATATGCTAAATCAATTTCCCTTTGCCTAACATTGGAGTCTCCATTACAATGAGCTTCTTTAACCAATGAAGCCAAACCTTCCCATGTTAATGTATGACCAAAATCTTGACAACATTCAATCCATACCATCATCCAATCAGGATTGTTTGCAATATACAAATGTAGTGCATCCCACTCTCGACCAACTATATAAAAACTAAATAGATGTCTTACAACCGATTTATTTTGAAGATTAAGAATTAATTAACTACAATAACATCTTATAATTACCTCTCACTTTCCTCAATCTACCTTTCGCCGTGAAGTACTCCCCTTCGAATTTGTTAATGGGGTTGGGATCCCAAATGCGATCCACATGGATCTTTGCTACAAACTTTGGAAGATATTAAAAAATGTACACCATAGTCTGGTATACCATATATCCCTCCACCATAGAACCTTCAAGATGTGCTCTTTGTCGAACCAAAGCCTTCAAAAATTTCAAGTGCCTCTCAACCATCCACATTGACCTAGTGTGTACAGGTCGACACAATTCAATCTCCTTAACTTGGTGTATGAGGTAGTGTTCTTGTGCATTGAAAAAAGATGAGCGTAGACATTTTTGCATTTCACACATTAGATGAGGAATTTTTCTCTTCCAATATTTTGTATCTTGTTTATGGATTTCATTACATGACAACCACCTACAAGATATTCAAGATGCAAAAATATATATTACATAACAAGTAAAACAAATCACAAATATAATATCTATACAAAAAATTGAACAAATATCACTACTTACATTATGTATTTTCCAAGATCATATATGACTTGCTTGACATTATTTTTGAAGTGATCTGGGAGAGATAGAGGTAGAGCGTACTACAACAATTATAAAATTATCTTTTCATTTTTTTCTAACATAATACAATGAAAAGTACATGCACAACATACAAATATATAGTAAATACACAAGAACATGAATTACCTTAATGAAGGTATGCCATTCATGCATTTTTATCCCTAGCCCAAATTCACTTTTCTCTAATATGAGATTTTTTATGTTCGTAGCAAATCCTATGGAAAATCAAAATTTTTCATATGACTTCTTTTATAGCATTGCCTTGCTAGTCTATTAATAACCAAGGAAGGCCACTTAAATTAATCTGGTCTCCATGGCTATTTGATTGAATGACATTTTTCATTGCATGATTGGATTCCTGAATGTCACTACAAATTTTGACAATTTTTCTTTGTCATACCTTCCATTCAATATTTTCCATAATGTCTCTGTTATATTCTTTCCAATATGCATAGTATCAAATAAATGCACAATTTTTAACTGCTCATAGTAGGGCAACCTACTAAATTGTTAGGGATAACTTTTTAGTCCCTTAGGAAGGTGGTCATTAATGCCTTGACGACCTTCACGATCATCCATCACATCATTAATAAACAAAACACAAAAAAAAGATGTTTAATGACATAAACCATTAGATGGAATGGCATTACCTTGATGATTAATTCTATTATATTCCAACTTCCACAAGTGAGGTTTCATTCTTCATGGCTTTGATGTATTCTCTTCTTTCCCATTGAAAATATGTTTTTCAATATTTTGATACTTATCATTTTTGTGGAGAAAGTGTCTATACTCATCAAACGTGCCTGCTTTCCTAAAATTTTTCAATGATGAGATTTCATCTTTGGACCACAAACTGGACATGCAAATTTTCTCTTTGTTTGTGTTGGTATTTTGGTATGGTTTTGTCATTGATGTCAACAAGTACTAAAACTCTAGCACTTTGGAGATCTAGCAACATTCACCAGTATATGGTACAGTGGAAGGATATAATGATCATCGACACTTGGAATGGCATGGAAAACACTTGGTTATGTCGAAAACATCATTTGGACATCTTATCTTGGAGAATTGGTTATTGGTATATTCACATTTGCATATTTGCTATTACTGGCAAATAGGTCCAGGGTATATACTGGCAGGTTTATCTTTTCCAGATCAGCATGACATGCTTTGGAGATGATTAATTATTGTTGTAAATGTATTAAGCTGACATGTTCAATCAGTTATTGCATCAGATATTGTTTTGTTTGTAGAATGCTTTTATTGTAAATATCTTGTAGAGTTGACCTACTAAAATTGGTCTTAGGTTCTGGTATAAATGTAAGATCTTATTTGTAAGATCAAATGTGTAATGTGAAAAAGATTATGAGAAGGTATATGCAAGAATAAGTAGAGCTATAAATGCAGACATGATTTGAAAATTGGAGGGTTTTTGTGAAGACAATGAGAACTACACCGGTACTAAATCTAGCATATGAAGATGCTATTTTGAGCAATACATTCTTATTGGATTTAACCATATAACTATAGTCAATGTGACTCGCTTTTGTGATTGAGTAGTGAGCTCTAGGCGCTTGGCCTTTCTGCATGTGCAGACCCCATTTATGTACACTTACTATCTATAGTAGTATCATCTAATTGTGGGTAAGGTTTCCCACCGTGGTTTTTCCCCTTACAGGGTTTCCACGTACAAATATTGGTGTTATGTGTTGTGGATGACTTTGTCTTTATGTTTCATGCACTAATCCTTACCGGTATAGCAATTAACTGTTAAATCCATCTATCGACATATTAAACTAGTTTACTGGTATTAAGCATTAAGTTGGTTAAGTTGTTTTTGGTTTGAATTTATTAGACAACTGATTCACCCCCCCCCCCCCCCCCCTCTTAGTTGTCTCCGGGACCTAACAATTGGTATTTGTCTTTATGTTTCATGCACTAATCCTTACCGGTATAGCAATTAACTGTTAAATCTATCTACCGACATATTAAACTAGTTTACCAGTATTAAGCATTAAGTTGGTTAAGTTGTTTTTTGTTTGAATTTATTAGAGAACTGATTCACCCCCCCCTCCTCTCTTATTTGTCTCTGGGACCTAACAGTTTGAAGACTTACAAGATAATGTATAATTGGATTAAATATGTTAATTTTTTTAATTATAATTATCATGCACAACTTGAACACTATAACATACCACAAAAATCTGTTAGTCATGGGGCATCGTGTATTCTATAACTCTAGCAAGTCGTTGATAAGAGGCTCAATATATACCTTCATTCCTTTAACTTGGTACTTACTTATTCAAATGAAAAAAAACATTACATAATTATTATGATCATTTTACTGCAATATTTATAATTAAATGATCAAATACCTAGAACAATCATTGTCAACATTATGTTCTCCCTCTTTATTAACATCCATAGAGGAATGCTATTGTTGATAACAAAAATAGGCAACACTGAGTAAATAGATCTCAGCTCTCCAAATGGATTGACACCACCCACTGCTAATGAAAGCTTGAGATTACAAGGTTCTTCTTTAAAGTGTGTCCACTTTTCCTCTATATCCATAAATACTGAACCATCCATGGAAATTTGAATAATGTCATCTCGACTTCTATTACGTGCATGGTAATCCATAAATTGTGCCAAGATAGTGCACTTGAATAATCGTTGCATACGTGAAATAATAGGAATATAAACGGAGAACCTTGCGAGACACCTTTTTTGTTATTTGATCTGTTTGATATCTACTGATATGACATTCAGGGCATTCAGTTCAAAATTCATGTTGTTTATGATATATAATATGATCATTGGGACAAGCATCTAATTCTTGATACTCCATTCCAATATCTTTCATAATGGCAGATAATTCTCGGTATGAGCGAGGTAGAATATTTGATGGTGGTAACAAAAACTCACCTATCAATCTACAACAAAAAATATAATTTTTTAATATAAAGAATATTAATGGTACATGATTCACCATTTATTAACTATAATGACATATATGCCATACCTTAACATATGTGAGATTGTTATTTTGGATAAATCATTCATAACCTTCAAGTTCACCAACAACAATACAGTAGAGAGAAGAGTTCTTTGGGAGCCTTCGTAAAGGACCTCATATGCCTTCTCAAGTAGAGGTAAATCATGAAAAACATCAAGGTCATCTTCATCATCATGATCAGTTGTCCCAGTACTAAATGTGTAATGGATTAATGTATTTGTACCATCATCTTCAATTGTGTTTTGTGGCTCATGATCATCATCTTCCATGGGATCATTATCTCCAGCTTCAATATTCACACCTCCATGTTCCTCCACTTTGAAAACCATATTATTAGGGTTGTGTTGATCCATATCATGTTCTCTGGGGTGCTCGACCTTAATAAAAATGATAAACATAAATAAACCATGATCATGATCTCATCATCAAGTGATTTTTGATGTATAGAAATTGTTAAAATGATATAATGAAAAACTTACCAATGGATGATAATCATGTCCCCCTTCATTGTGACCATGCACCCTACAATGTTTCTTAGTTGTTTGGATTATAAGTCTTCTAGTATTTAACCCCTTACAAATTTTTTATGGATAATAACATATTCCATCACCTTTTCTTTTCAAGTTAGACCACAATCTAGCAATTGTCTCCTTATTTTGTTGTTCGTTGATATTGTATGACATGGTCTTTCTTCGTAGGCAAAAAAATCAGTCTATAATGTTGGTATTTTGGTATGGTTTTGTCATTGATGTCAACACCTACTAAATACACCTACTTTGGAGATCCAGCAACATTCACCGGCAATCAGTAAACTATTCAACAGTCACCAGTATATGGTTAACCAATAGGATATAATGTTCACTGGTACCTGGATTGACATGCAAGACACCTGGTAATGTCGAAGACATCATGTGGACACTTTTCTTTGAAGTAATAATCATTGGCATATTCTTATTTGCATATTTTCTTTTACTGGCATATAGGTCTAGGTTATCTAGGGTTACACCGGTAGGTTTATCTTTTCCAGATCAGCATGGCATGCTATGGAGATGATTTATTATTGTTGTAAATGCATTAAGCTGACATGTTCAATCGGTTATTGCATCGGATATTATATTATTTGTAAAAATTTTTATTGTAATATCCTATAGAGCCGACCTACTAAAATTGGTCTTAGGGTATAATATAAATGTAAGATCTTATTTGTAAGATCAAGTGTGGAATGCGAAAAAGATTTAAGGAAGGCTATATGCGAGATCAAGCAGAGATATACATGAAGACATCATTTGAAGGTAAAGTTAGGTTTTTGTAGAAGCATATCAGCATTACACTGATACTGAATCCAACATATGAAGATGCTATTTTGTGCAGTACATTCTCATTGGATTTAACCATCCAGCTGTAGTCAGTGTGACTCCCATCTGTGATTGAGCAGTGAGCTCTAGGTTGTTGGCCTTTCTGCATGTGCAGACCCCTCTTTGTACACTTACTATCTGTAGTAGTATCATCTGATTGTGGGTAAGGTTTCCCATCATGGTTTTTCCCCTTACAAGGTTTCCACATACAAATATCTGTGCCATGTGTTGTGGATGACTTTATGTTTTTGTTTCATGCATTAATTCTTACCGGTATAGCTATTTTTTGTTAACACTATTTACTGGCATACTTAACTGTCTTACCGGTACTAAGCATTATATTAGTTAATAAGATTTTGGTTTGAATTTATTAGACAATTGATTCAACCCCCCCCCCCCCCCTCTAAGTTGTCTTTAGGACCTACAATTGGTATCAGAGCCTAGTCCTCTTTTTGCAGAAGTTTAATAACTTGAGGAGATCCAATGTCTACTAATTATTTCAGAAAGGATAGTCCTAAACTTGATGGAACCAACTATGGAATATGGAAAATTAGAATGGAGACACATCTGAATTGTATTGGTAAAGATATCTGGGAAGTTACTAAGAATGGTTATACTGCTGCTATAGTTGGTCAGACTGCTCCTATTACTTTAGCTAAAGATGAAGAAAATGATTGCAAAGCAAGAGAAGCACTTTTGAGTGTGTTATTAGATCAACAAATCATGGGGTTATCAGATAGATCAACTACAAAAGCTATTTGGGATCATTTCGAAACACTGAATGAAAGGGATTCCATAGTCAAAATTGCAAAACTTGAAAGCTTCTGAGTCAGGTATGAATATCTGAAAATGGAAGAAGATGAAAGAATTTCTGCTTTTATGGAAAGAGTAAATGAAATTGTTTTAGGTATCAAATGTTGTGGAGGAACCTTGAGTGAAGATGAGATTGTTTCAAAAATATTAAGAGGTTTGCCACCGGCATATAAAATGAAGTTTACTGCTATTAATGAGTTGAGAACAATGCCTAATACATTAGTAACTAGGGATACATTGATTGAAAAACTTTCAGCTTTTGAAATTGAGGAATTTGGTCCTGTTGCTACTATAAAAACTAATTTGGCCTTCAAAGCATCAACATCATCTACTCCATCTTTTGATAAATCAAACTCGAGAGCCTTTTATGCAAGAGAACTTGAAGAAACTAGGAAGGAGAATGAAGAGCTTGAAGAACTTGAAGCACTATTTGCAAGAAAAATGCCAAAAGGTCCAATTGGAAGTAAGTATGAAGTTAAAGAACCCTTTAAATGTTTCAACTAAAATAAGATTGGTCATATGGCTTCAATATTCCCTGATAGACAAGCTAGACTAAGAGAAGAAGCTAGAAGGACATACAAACCTAATCTTGAATATCAGAGATACAGATTTAAGAAAAACAAAGAGAAATCTTGTTACATTGTTGATGAAGGTGTGACTGATGATTCTGATGAGGATCTAGTAGACAATGGATGGGTCTTTGTCACTATAATAGAAGATCAACCAGTACCTATTGCTCAACCGGTAGAACAATCCCTACCAGCTAAAGTGGAATCAAAGGATGGATGGATTATTGACTCAGGATGCTCACATCACATGACTGGAGACAAAGGTAAATTCTTGAACTTTCAAGAATACAATGGAGGTTTAGTAATATTTGGTGATGACAAAGCCTATTCAATCAAAGGTAAGGGTTCAATATCTCTTGATGGTAAACATAACACTGACAATGTCTACTATGTTAAAGGATTAAAGCATAATCTTTTAAGTGTTGGTCAATTAGTTGAGAAAGGTTTTCAGTTACAATTCAAAAATGGAAAATTCAAAATCATGAATAGAATTGGTTTGGAAATTGCAACCGATAATGAGACTAGAGGTAATATCTTTCATTTGAATAACGGTGAAAAGGCATGCTTAATTGCTCATATAAATGAAATTTGGCTATGGCATAAAAGACTATGTCATGTAAATTTTGATTGCATGGTAAAAATCAGTACTTCTAAGGTAGTTAGAGATCTACCTAAAATTGTGAAACCTCAGAATACAATTTGCAAGGAATGTCAATTTGGAAAACAAGTTAGAGCTAGTTTCAAAAGTATTCCAGAAAAATCCAATAACGCTCTTGATTTAATTCACACTGATTTATGTGGTATGGCTAGAACCAAAAGCTTACAAGGTGATAGATATTTCATGCTAATTATTGATGATTATTCTAGAATGTGTTGGGTTACTTTTCTCAGAGAAAAGTCAGAAGCACTTGGGAAGTTCAAACTATTCAAAGCAATGGTTGAAAATGAAACCAGTAAGAAAATTAAATGTTTAAGATCAGATCAAGGAGGAGAATTCACATCTAGAGATTTTAATACATTCTGTGAAGTAAATGGAATCAAAAGATAGTTATCATCACCTCGGACACCACAACAGAATGGAGTTGTTGAATGGAAAAACAAAACTATTTTGGATGTAGCAAGAAGTATGTTATCAGAAGCAAATCTACCACATGTGTCTTGGAGAGAGGCAGTAAGCACTACTGTTTATACATTCAACAAAGTTCACATCAAAGGTGAAACTAGTAAGACCCCTCATGAACTATGGTTTTGTAATACTCCTACTCTTTATTATTTCAAAATTTTTGGATGTAAATGTTATATTAGAAGAGATGAGTATATTGGCAAGTTTGATCCTAGAAGTGATGAAGGAATATTTCTTGGTTATTCATGTAAGAGTAAATCTTATAAATGTTTTAATAAAAGATTACAAAAATTGTTGAGAGTACAAATGTAAAGATTGATGAACAATTCAGAGGAACTTCAAGGTATACAGACTCTGAACCGGTAACAGAAATTATGACAAATGAACCAATAGTAAATCCACCGGTACAGAATGATGATCCAATTACTCCGGTATCATCAGAGGATACCACAGTAATTGAAGAACAACAATAGACTAAGACACCCCGATATGTAAGACTGAATCATTCTAAAGATCAGATAATTGGAAGAAAATTTAAAGGAGTCATGACAAGAGGAAGATTGGCAAATGAAGAGGTATGTCTTATTTCTCAAATTGAACCATTATCTATCAATGAGGCATGTGAAGATAAATTTTGGATTAAAGCTATGGAAGAAAAATTATGACAAATTGAGAAAAATAATACTTGGACATTAGTTCCCCAGCCTGAAAATAAAAATGTAATTGGAACCAAATGGGTATTTAGAAACAAACTCAATGAAGATGGTAAGGTTGTTAGGAATAAAGCAAGACTAGTGTGTAAGGGATATTCTCAGAAAGAAGGAGTTGATTACAATGAAACCTTTGCACCGGTAGCTAGAATTGAGGCAGTTAGATTATTCTTAGCCTTTGCAGCTCACAAGGATTAAAAAGTTTATCAAATGGATATTAAATGTGCATTTTTGAATGGAGATCTTGAAGAGGAAGTTTATATTGAACAACCTGATGGAATTTCTTTGACAAATGACAATGATATGGTTTGCAGATAAAGAAAAGCTCTGTATGGACTAAAACCAGCTCCAAGAGCCTAGTATGCAAGATTGGATAAGTATCTTTTAAAAATTGGTTTTACTAAAGGAAATGCAGATAGCAATTTATATTACAAAGTAACTAATGATGACATCTTGATTATGGAATTATTTGTTGATGATATAATCTTTAAAGGAGAAGATAGAATATGCAAAGAATTTTCTCTTAAAATGTAGCATGAATTTGAAATGTCTATGATTGGAGAAATAAAATTCTTTTTAGGATTGCAGATTTTACAGACTGATAAAGGCATATTTTTGAGTCAATCTAAGTACTTGAAAGAGCTACTTAAGAAATTTGGGATGGAAAACTCTAAACTGGTAAGCACACCTATGACTACAAATGACAAATTATCTCAAAGGGATGAATCTACACCTGTCAATCCAACTAGATACAAATCTATGATAGGAGGTTTACTGTATTTGACACAAACTAGACTTGATATTATGAATGCAGTATGTATAGTTTCTTGATTTCAGAGTAATCCTAAGGAAAATCATGAATCAACAATAAAAAGGATTTTTCGATACTTACAAGGCACAACAAATCTTGGATTATGGTATCCTAAAGATGAAAATTTTGATCTATATGCATACACAGATGCAAATTGGGCAGGAGATGTGGATGATAGAAAAAGCACCACTGGAGGAGCAATCTTTCTTGGAAAGAGATTAGTTTCTTGGTTAAGTAAGAAATAGAGTTGTACATCTTTATCAACAATAGGATCAGAATATGTTGCAGCAGCAACAAACTGTACACAGGTACTTTGGCTTAAGCAAATGTTGAAAGACATAAAGGTGAAATGCAAGGAACCTATTACTATATATTGTGATAACACTGCAGCAATTTATATATCTAAGAATCCAGTATTACATTCTAAAACAAAACATGTTTCTATCAAACTAAATTTTCTAAGGGAAAAAGTTGAAGAAAAGGAAATAAAACTGGTTTATGTGAATACTAAAGAACAGCTTGCAGATATTTTTACAAAACCTTTGCCTAAGGAAACTTGTGAGTATCTCAGAGATTAGCTCGGAGTCTTACCTTCACCGGTAGAGACTTGGATAGTTGATGATTGTCATCAACCAGCAAAATTAAATGGACAAATCTTTTATTCCGGTATTTGATGAGGAAGCTACTTCTGAGGGGGAGTAGTTGGTATATTGAATTGGTTGGTATTTTGTATGAACCTGACCTTTTGTGACTTTGGCATTTGATGTCAAAGGGGGAGAGATATATGGAAAAACATTAAGGAAAGATATATTGAAAAATGCATTATCTTTTTGAGGAGAGATTGGTATGAGTGTTTGGTATAATTACTCTCAGGGGGAGAATTGGTTTCTATACTTGGTATTTCTATTTTGGCACTTTGATGGTTTTTCCATCTTGTGTTTCCATCAATGCCAAAGGGGGAGATTGTTGGTATTTTGGTATGGTTTTGTCATTGATGTCAACACCTACTAAATACACCTACTTTCGAGATCCAGCAACATTCATCGACAATCAGTAAACTATTCAACAGTCACCGATATATGGTTAACCAGCAAGATATAATGTTCACCGGTACCTGCATTGACATGGAAGACACCTGGTAATGTCGAAGACATCATGTGGACACTTTTCTTTGAAGTAATAATCATTGGTATATTCTTATTTGCATATTTGCTTTTACTGGCAAATAGGTCCAGGTTATCTAGGGTTACACTAGCAGGTTTATCTTTTCCAGATCATCATGGCACGCTATGGAGATGATTTATTATTGTTGTAAATGCATTAAGGCGACATGTTCAATTGGTTATTACATCAGATATTATCTTATTTGTAAAATGTTTTGTTGTAATATCCTATAGAGCTGACCTACTAAAATTGGTCTTAGGGTATAATATAAATGTAAGATCTTATTTGAAAGATCAAGTGTGGAATGCGAAAAAGATGTAAGGAAGGGTATATGCGAGATCAAGCAGAGATATACATGAAGACATCATTTGAAGGTGAAGTTAGGTTTTTGTAGAAGCATATTAGCATTACACCAGTATTGAATATAGCATATGAAGATGCTATTTTGTGCAGTACATTCTCATTGGATTTAACCATCCAACTATAGTCAATTTGACTCCCATCTATGATTGAGCAGTGAGCTCTAGGCTGTTGGCCTTTCTGCATGTGCAGACCCCTCTTTGTACACTTACTATTTGTAGTAGTATCATCTGATTGTGGGTAAGGTTTCCTACCATGGTTTTTCCCCTTACAGGGTTTCCATGTACAAATATTTGTGTCATGTGTTGTGGATGACTTTATGTTTATGTTTCATGCATTAATTCTTACCGGTATACCAATTTTCTATTAACATTGTTTACTGGCATACTTAACTATCTTACCGATACTAAGCATTATATTGGTTAATAAGATTTTGGTTTGAATTTATTAGACAACTGATTCACCCCCCCCCCTCTCAGTTTTCCTCGGGACCTACATATAAAACTACTTATATACAAGTTTAAATGTTAGTTATGTAATCATGTTTCAGTATAATATACCAAATTAAATTACTTGAACATAGAAATAATGCAAATTTAACTAAAACCATTTAACTCTTCTTTTTTTTATCTCAAAACATGTCTAATGGCTTTGTGGTGAATTCAAGCAGGTGATATGCTAATGGCTGTGTGGTATGTAATCCTTTTATCATATCTTAAGTTGACTAATGTCTAATTGGGGTAATCCATGAGTGTCTAATGTGAATTGATTATCAATGTTGTGAAGTTATCAGGAGTATGGTGATAGTCATCCTTATAGGATCCTCTCAATACTATCCAAATCAGTCTAAAAGGAAAGTAACTATCCATTCCCATGCTCATGCATAGTTACATGACTAATGTTTCCCTTGTGTATACTAAACATTGGAGAGACCTTATTTGACTTTCCTAGTCAATGTAGTTGTTGTCCTAATATGAAATACTAAGTTCTACCCTTGCCTCTGCATCAAAATTCTCACATCATGTTTCTCCAAAAAAACACACTATTTCAATCTGAATCTTCCTCAATACCCTCAATGGAGGGGCATGTATAATGGTTTCAACATACAAATTCAATGATCATATGGTTCATTCTTCTAGACAGCCTTGGATATGTCACTTGGCTTGTAGACATGGGAAAACTAATATGAATTGAGCCAACACCATGAGGATAGGGTCAAGTATCATGGCAACTAATCATAATATGGGAAGACGGGGTTCACACCTAAGTGTTGGGTCTCAACAATGCCACACATCCAAAATTGTCAATCTCAAGACTTATCCTATTGGGTCAACACTCATTGATGGCCACAAGGCCAAATCAATGTATCTAGGCTTGGAACTCCTTAATCTAGTCTTGGAGGACCCTACACAAGGTCTATGAGGACTCACTTGGTATTACAATAGAAAGAGCCTTCCTTTAGAACTTTGTTCGCAACACACACATCATTGGTAATCATTGCTCAAGTATTATGGTAACTGATCATAATTTTTTAATGGATGATGATCTATATTATCATTTCCAAAATAGTGTAATGCATATTCACAAAAATAAAGGTAAGTGGAAAGAGTCACATCCCAAAGTCCAAACAAGACAATAGCTCAAAACAAAAAACAATTAGAACAAGACAAAAAAGAGGAGGAGGTTAGCCCTAGTCATTTGTTTTGCTGTTTATCTATAATTTCTTGTTTTGCATATGTCACTTGAAGCTACACTTCTATGACCCTATTGCATAAAATAGGAATAATTCTATAAAATTAGCAGTAGCTCTATCTTTTCACCCAACTATAGTGAAAGTCCCAAATCAGCTTTGGCGGTTCCTTAGTGAGAATATAAATGTGTCTCATGTAGCATAGGACCTCATTTTATATGTGAAAATCAAGAACCCACCACCTAACTATGAATATTTGGTATATATTAAATAATTGATATCTCTAATGTTAAGTTAAGGTCATTCTAATGTTTCATGCTTGCATGAACCAAGTGTTGTTATCAAAGTTGCAGATGAAAGATAAGTCAATCATATATCTCTTTGTAATATTTTAGGTACTTACCCACTATGTTATAAAACATCTTGGTATGGTAAATAGAAAAAGTCTCAGGTGACACTATGTTAGAAATGGCTCACCATTGTAGATATATGGAGCACCTTTGATGATAATTTTGCAACTCACCTTGAGCCTGCATGAGCTGCAGAAGCTTGTTATAAGTATGGATGATTTTCTCCTTCCAATATGTAGTCCTTTCATTGTATGCAAACCTAAACAATAGCATAAATCTTTGTCATATTTTAGGTTACTACACACTATGTTAGAAAATGTCTCACTATAGTAGGCAACTAGATGCTAATGTTAGCTAAGATTACTCCCCATACATGCTCTAAGGCATCTCTTTTGACCTCAAAAGATTGCTACAAATCAAACAAAACAAAGAGTGGTACTGAACAAAACTTCTATTTCAGTTGAGTGAATACTTGTTGTTGTGGCCCTATTTATATGAACTTTTCTTAGGCCCCCTTTTGTTGCATGTTTAGAGGCAATGCAATGTTAATAAATGTGAGAAAAACCCTAATGTGGAATTTGGTTAGCCCTAAGAAACTCAAGAGTTTTATGAGAATCCTAGGAACAATATATTCTTTATAGATCAAGATCTTCTCTAGGTCAACATGTACACCATCTTCATCAACAATATACTTGAAGTACTAGATCCTCTCCATGCTAAAAGAGAACTTCTCTATATTGGTATAAAGCTTAAGCTGATGCAAGTTGGAAAGAACTTTTCACATGTTATTCCCATATCTTTTTGAACATAAGAATGTCATCCAAGTAGACAACCACAAACAAGCTATGAAGAATCTAGGTACATCATTCATCATCCAAATGAATGTTGTTGGTGTAGTGATTATGACTTTGGGATGTGATTATTTCCAAATATACTAGTCATTTCACTTTGATAATGAAGAATCTAGGTACATCATTCATCATCCAAATCAATGTTGTTGGTGTAGAATTTCTTTGACTCCAAGAAGGGCTTGTTTGAGTACCTTGAAAGTTGCAGAGCTGCAAATATACTAGTCACTGCACTTGCATAGAAAGAGACAAGCCAGTATTCCTCCACAAATAGCCTATGAAGAATCTAGGTACATCATTCATCATCCAAATGAATTTTGTTGGTGTATAATTTCTTTGAGTCGAAGAAGGGATTGTTTGAGTACCTCGGAAGTTATAGAGCTGCAAATATACTAGTCACTACACTTGCATAGAAAGAGAAAAGCGCTTTTCCCTCCTTGTAATGATGATGTTATAGATTTGGGGAAGTTGGTAGTGCCCAATGTATTTGTGGATGTTGGTTTGATTAAAGCAATTTCTAGAAGGTATAATGTAAGATGTCACTAAATCAGAAACAACTTGTTATAGGGTGGTAAAATAGTGTTCACTTCAGTCATGAGGGGTCATCAAGTGTATGATCGAAAGTTTTGTGCACTAATACATGCAATTAAGAAATCGAAACACTATCTACTAGGTAGGGAGACAATTGTTCACATGGACCACAAGCCATTATAGTATTTGTAGGTTCAAAGAAAGTTTTAGCAGGCATGTCACTAAAAGTGGATGCATTTTCTGTAGGAGTTCCACTTGGTGGTCAAGTATAAGAACTTAAGTAGGGAAGTAAAAATGTAGTGAAATAAATGTTGTCTAGGATACCAATAATAAAACCCAAATCAAGTCTAGCTACAATCCCATAGCTGGAGCCATTTAATAGAGAGGCCTATGAAGAAGAATATGCAAATGACTCAGATTTTGGGAAAAAAGTACAAACAACTCCAAGGAAAAGGGGTTGCAAAATAAGGTCAAGATTCTACCTTGAATGGTGAGTGTAGTTTAATATGGAACATGCAAAAGTATCTCTATGATCTTAATAGGTTTAGGGGCCCCGGTATTATATAAATCTCGTCGATGCCAGAATTCATTTTTTGGGAAGTGGGAGTAAGGCGCTTAAACAACTTGCCATTGGAATTCTGGACAAGAAAATGCCTACAATTGATTGGGGCAAATTTAGGCTTGATTGTGGGTATTGGAATGGAAAGGGAGGACTCAACCCTATTTGTTTGAATAAAATTAATTTCCATCAGAGCAATACCAAATAAATTCATCTACTAACCAAAGTAGGAGTATGGAAATAGGAAATAGAAATAGAAGAGTTCAAATATTTTTGCTTACATAAGAAGATTTAATTTGAAATGACATTGAATATGCAAAAGAGAATAACCTTTTAGGATATTGCACATGTCAGGGTTTCTAGAGGTTGACGAAGCTTGCACACAAGGTTTCTAGAGGTTGATGAAGCCTGTGCAAGATTGATTGAGTAAATGACTTGCCCTGTTTTTTTGTTTTTTTTAAGTAGTGGTCATTGTCGTCGGAATTTCGATGAATGTGGGCACTTTTTTTCAAGAAAAACCAAATTTCATTACTAATGCCTTCTCCATCAAAACCAAATGTGAAATTATCATCGTAATTCCGACTAATTTGAGCATTTTTTCAAAAAAAATCAATTTTGGTCACAATATACCTTCTCTTTAGGAAACCTCCATTGAAATTCTAAGCCAAATGTATTAGTGCTAGGATGCACTTTGGTAACAAACTCAAAAGGTGTTCTTCTGGTAACTCTGCTTGGGTAAGAATCAAGTCCCAACTTCCAGTTTTATCTCGAACTAAACATCTAAATAAATTTCCCAAGCTCCAATTAACTACTTTTTTTTGTCGATCAGTCTATGGATGAAAACTAGAGCAGAACTTCAAATATGTCTTCATCTTCTTCCAAAGTGTTCTCCAAAATAGCCAACAAACTTAGTGTCTCTATCTGAAACTATGCTCTTAGGTAATCCATGACATCTCACTACTTCCTTGAAAAATAGTTTTGCTACATGCAATGCATCTGATGTCATCTTACAAGGCATGAAATGATCCATCTTCAAGAATCTATCCACTACCACAAATATAGAATCATTCCCTCTCGATGTTTTAGGAAATTCATGTATGAAATCCATGCTTATATCTTCCCAAGGTCTTACCAGTACTATCAAAGGTTTATACAATCCCACATTCTGATTACTACCCTTTGAAACTTGACAAACTCTACAACTTTGCACATATATCTTAGTATCCTTTTGAATCTAGGGTCAAAAGTACTTCTCACTCACCAATGCTACTATTTTGTCAATACCAAAATGTCCATCTAAAACTCCACTATTTTTCTCCTTTATCAGATTCGCCCTCATAAAACTCTTAGGTATGCACAACTAAACTCCTCTGAATAACATCCCATCCTGAATGAAGTAATCCAACCACTTGCTTCTATCTACCATAACCGGTTCTCTACATGCTCTCCAAGGGTCTGTAAAATCCGGGTCATCATCATACAAAGTTTTATAATTCTTCAAGTCCTAATACTATCAATCTCATCTATGTCACCAAATTCCTTCTCCTATTCAATGCATCAACAACTTTGTTAAATTTTGCACTTCTATGCTTTAACATAAAGGTGTAACTCTGCAAAACCTCTACCCATCTCATGTGTCTCTGATTCAACTCACTCCAACTATTCAAATACTGCAAATCTTGATGATCTGTATACAACACAAATTCCTTAGGAAATAGGTTATGTCTCCACTACTTCGAGGCTTCAACTATGGCATAAAACTCCTAATCATACATTGAATATCTCCTCTAAGCATAATTCAATTTCTTAGTGAAATAAACTATTTCTCTCCCTTCCTGACTCAAGACTGCTCCTATTGTTGTTCCACTTGCATCACAATCCACTTGAAATACTTTATTGAAATCTAGTAAAGCTAACATAGGCTTCTTAGTCACTTTCTGCTTCAACAGGTGAAAACTTTTGTTTTCTCTGGTGGTCTACTTGAGTTCCTTACGATCTCCCCTCATGGTCTTAGCCATAGGGTAAAAAAATGAATTGAAATTTATGATTAACTTCCAATAAAAACTAGCCAATCCATGAAATGATCTTACCTCTTGAATTCCTTTCGGTGTAGGCCACTCAACAATTAATTTTACTTTCTCAAGGTCCATCTTCAAACCATCCTCAGATATCACAAATCCCAAATAGACTAACTCATCCTTTAGGAAAGTACACTTCTTAATATTTATTAGCAACTTTTCTTCTATCAACCTCTGCAAAACATGTCTCAAATTCTACAAATGCTCATCTTTTGTCTTACTGAAAAATCAGAATGTCATCCAAATATGCAATAACACACTTACCCAGGAATATCTTCAATACCTCATTCATCAGCCTCATAAAAGTACTCAGTGCATTAGTTAACCCAAAAGGCATCACCAACCATTCATATAGTCCTACATTTGTCTTGAATGTTGTCTTCCACTCATCTCCTTCTTTGATCCTAATCTGATGATATCCACTCTTCAAATCTATCTTTGTAAAGTATTTGGCTCCACTCAAACAGTCTATTATGTCATCCATCCTAGGCAAGGAAATTGGTATTTCACTGTGACCTTGTTTATTGCTTTGGAATCAGTACACATTCTCCACTCTCCATTCTTCTTAGGTGATAATATTGTTGGTACTACACAAGGGCTTAGACTTTCCCTGATCAAACCTTTCTTAACAACTCTTGCACTTGTCTATTCAACTCCTCATTCTCTATCGATGTCATTGTGTGTTCAAATTTGTTAGGGAAACTAGCTCTGGGAACTAGGTGCATACATTGACTGATACTTCTCACAGGTGGCAATCCATCAGGTACATTATCTTAAATAATGTCTTCATATTCTGTTAGCAAATATTTTATCTCTTTTGGTTGTTCTTCTTCATCCTCTAGATTCTTAGTCTTCTTAGGAATTAAGGAAAAGCACACATTCTAATGTCTCAATCTATCTAGGAATTTCCTTACATCTACCAAATAGATTCTAGCATTTGTACATACTTCACTCTTCAAAGGTTCCTCCAAGGGAAACAAGGTTTGTTTCATCCCATTGGCTACAATAGTGTATGCATTCTTCCTCCCATTATGTATTGTATGTCTATCAAACTACCAAGGTTTACCTAACAAAAGATGACAAATATCTATAGGCATAATATCACACAAGACTTCTTCATGATAATTCCCAATTTTCAATTTCACCAAACATAGCTCACTTACTAACAACTTATGTTCATCCTAAATCCATGCTATCTAATAAGGCTTAGGGTCTTTGAATATCTTAAAATTTAATTTATTCACCATCTCTTCTGAAACAAGATTATATGAACTACCACTATCAATATTAACTTTAAAACACTTGTCAGATACCTTACATCAAGTATTGAACAAATTCTTCCTCTGCGAGGGCTCTTCATCTCTCCCAATATTACACAAAGCTTTCCTCATCATCAAAAGTTCTCCATCTTCTAGTTTATTGTCTGATCAGGTGGAGTTTTCTTCCACCACTGCTACTCTTCTGGTAATATCTGTCTTCCTACACTCAAAAGAATGATTTCCTTCTCCTCCACACTTAAAGCATGTTCCTCTAAATGTTCTCTTGTTTAGTCTTCCAAAATTCTCATTAGTGTAGCCATCCAGTTCTCTCCTCTGGTAGAAACTTTCTATCATCTTTCTGGTATGAATTACCTTCTCTGTTTACTTCCTTATCCTTGTTGTGATATGTATAGGTTCCTCTACCTCCAGGATATCCTCTTCCTCCTTGAAATCTTCCTCTAGTAAACCTTCCACCTTTACCTCTCTGCCTCATCTCATGTCTTTTGTTTAGTTTCTCTTCTTCTTTTAGGGGATACTGGGAAGCCTCTTCAACACTCTCTAACTTGATCAAATTGAGTTCATCTTGTATAGACACCCACAATCCATTAAAATATCTTGAAACTTATTCAACTTCATCAACATGTCTGGATCTGATATTTAACTTGTAAAATGCTTTAGTGTATTCCTTCACACTATATTCCTTTTGTCTCAAATTCTGCAACTTCTGTAACAGATTCACTTGATAATCAGTTGGCATAAATTTTTATTTCAACTTAGCAATCATCTGATCCCATGTCTCAACCTTCTCTTTACATCTTCTCTGTCTATCAACCTGTAAATGTTCACACCAAAGAGATGCATGACCTTTCAACAGGTATAGGCATATTTCACCTTCCTTTCTTCTGTAGTGTTTTCAAAATCAAAATATTTTGGCATCTTCGAGATCCAATCCATCAATTAATTTGAACCCAAATTTCCATCATATTCTGGTGGAGTAAAATGAGGTTTAGTTTTCACCCTACTCAAAACCCTCAAAAACATTTCCTCATTTGGATCAACCGCCAGTGTGTTTACTTGTTATGTCGAGGCTTCTTCTCCTTCATCTTGACTTATGTCTTCAATATGTCAGCCTCTTCTCTGGGCTATCTTCACATCTTCCAACCAGGCTGCTATCCCTCTCAACATTTCCATCACAATAGGGTTTGCATTTCAACGTGCTCCACCATTCCTAGTTCCTCTTCTCGCCATCATTTATGCCAGTCCTCTCTAGCTCAATGTAGGATCCATAGTCCGCCACCCTACAAAAAAATTATCAAGAAATGCAACCTCCAGAAAGAAAACTCACTCTGATACCATTTGAAGCAATCATGGGTTAGGAGGAACCTCAAAGAGATCAACCTGGACCAGTCAGCAAGAGTAAACACAATGGAAACACAAAGATATGATGGAGGTGATGTAGAACAAATTATTTTATTTCATGAAAACTGATTACAACAAACTGGTAACAATCGGGTTATACAAACCAGCTCACAGGCCTACTAAAACATGCTCAAAGTACATAATAGGTCACAACCGAGACTTTCAATATTAAGATCTATCTTCTATGCTTAGTTTAGCTACTTGATTCTTCTATTGTTACATTCTAATGCTCAATACAATGATTTAAATGATCCAAAGGGATTCAGTCGGCCCAAAATGGGATCAAAACCCAAATAACAAGACCTAACATGTAAAACCAAGAAGGTTGACCTCTGCCAAGAGGTTCCTCCAAAAAATCCAAAGGATGAAGTGTAGATCATGTTAAGGAAATTGGATCAGAAGATACTAATATATAAATATATTATGTATAGTTGATATTCGCTGATCAATGCAATTGCCGTTGTTATTGATTGATTGACCAACGAAGATCAACTATATATAAGTTGAATCGATGTAAATGTCAACAGTCATGTCTTTTGAGTACCGACTATTTCCTAACAAACGGCATAATAATAATATAGTCGCTGTTTTATAACCTGTTGGCATTAACCTGTCGGCATTAACTAATTGTAATAGGACTGTCACGATAGTTATCGTGACTGTTATACATGAATAGTCACGATAATACCGTGACTGTTTATGTATAACAATCACGATAGTATCGTGATACATAGTTAACTTATGAATTGTAGATTATACCATTTGATTAATATTTAGTGTTTTATATATATAATGATATATATATATATATATGTATGTATAACATAATTAATGATTGATATATTATATTAGTATATATATACTATAACTCATTATATATATATATAAAATAGTTTTACGTCATTTTCGTAAACACGAACGAACATATTTTAACACTCCCTCTTGAGAGAGAGTTTACCAAGTTTGTAGAATTTTCACATCAAAATATATGACTCAATTCAAAATGTCATATCATGATAATTTATCACTTATAACAATATACATATTTGAGATGTCTGGACCAATCCGGCTCAACCCCTTTCGGGAGTCTATCTTAAATAATTGTTAAACAAGTGATGATTTTGGTAACAAGATGTCCGGACCAATCCGGCTCAACCCCTTTCGGGAGTCTATCTTGAGACCTGGTTTCTATTGTCAAGATCGTCACCCTGAAATAGAAACGATAAACAGAAGATCGTCATCTTCGCACAAGTTTGAAATATTTCAAAAATTATATATATATATTTATGAATGAAATGTACATTAATAGTTCATATTTTGATCAAACCAATTTTGTTCCTGAAGAATTCTATCTTCACCCTTGCAAGGGATTTAGTGAAGATATCAGCATTTTGTTCCTCAGTGGTGATGTAGACTAGTTTAATAATTTTTCTGTCTACCATATCTCTCACATAGTGATATGGAATCTCTATGTGCTTTGACCGATTGTGAAAAACAGGATTTACAGAGAGCTTGATGCAACTTTGATTATCACAATGAATAATGGTAGGTAATAGAGGTTTACCAAATAAGTCAAAAATTAATTTTCTTAACCATACTGCTTCTCTAGCTCCCATAGATGCAGCCATGTATTCTGCCTCTGTCGAACTCTGAGCTACAGCTGATTGCTTCCGACTAAACCAAGATATTACTGCAGAACCCAAACTGAAACAAACTCCTGTGGTACTCTTCCGATCAGTGGTACTTCCTGCCCAATCTGAGTCTGAATAACCTTGAAGTTGAATTTCAGTCTTGTCATATTTTAGTCCAAGATCACTTGTTCCTTTTAAATATCTCAAGATGTGTTTAGTTGCCACTAGATGAATCTGTTTTGGTTCACACATGAAGTGACTTAGTACATTTGTGGCATAGCAAATGTCAGGACGTGTATTCACCAGATACATGAGGGATCCAATTATCTGTCTGAAGAGTGTCACATCTGCAGGTTCTGAGTTTTCTGCTTCATCCTTTAATTTCTGAAGATTTGTCTCCATAGGAGTAGCAAGAGGTTTACAATCTACCATACCAAATCTGTTCAGAATATCAGAAATATATTTCTTTTGACTGAGGAGAATATGATCTTTGTTTTGAATAATTTCAAGACCTAGAAAGTAGTGTAGTAGGCCCATATCCTTCATATCAAATTCAGCTACTAGGTCCTTTTTACATTTATCTATTAGATTGTCTTCTCCTGTAATGAGTAAGTCATCAACATAGAGAACAAGGATTATCATGTCTCCTTTTTCAATTTTGAAGTATATATTAGGATCTGCAATATTTTTAGAGTACCCCAATTTGCTCAAATATTGATCTATTCTTTCATACCATGCTCTGGGAGCTTGTTTGAGTCCATAGAGTGCTTTCTTTAACTTGCATACGAATTTATTTTTGTCATGAGTGAGAAATCCTTCTGGTTGTTCAATGTAGACTTCTTCCTCAATCTTACCATTTAGGAATGCAGTTTTGACATCCATTTGATGTACTTTCCATCCTTTAGAGGTTGCAATTGCAAGTATGGTTCTGACAGATGTGTAACGAGCTACTGGAGTGAATGTTTCCTCATAGTCAATGCCTTCTTTCTGTGAAAATCCTCTAGCAACAAATCGAGCTTTATGTTTATCAATACTGCCATCTGGAGCATACTTGATTTTGAATAGCCATTTTGATGATACAACTGACTTATGTTTAGGTCTAGGGACAATATCCCATACATCATTTTTCATGATGGACTGATATTCTTCAACCATTGCTTCTCTCCAGGCTTGTTTTGATAATGCTTTCTCAACACTGACCGGTTCTGATTCTGATAGTTTAGTTAGAAGTGCAGTGTAACATTTTTGCGTTCTAGTTCTTTTGTTTTCTCTGGAGATTTGTGCTGGTTCCATATTGTTTTCTTCAAGCATTTTCCTAGTCCATAATGGTCTCTTTTTGTTGTTTACATTTTCTACACAAGAAGGTTCAGGATCAAGGATTGCGTTTTCGTTATTTGATAGTGTTGAATTCATATTTGAATTGTTATTCTCGCTTTCTTCCTCAAGTGATAAATCTTTCTCAAGATCAAACAAACTGTTGTCTTCATTATTAGTGGATGAGAAGTTTTCTTCAAATTTGACATCTCTGCTTATTTCTACTGATTTTTGATTAGGGATATAGATTCGATATCCTTTAGAGTCTTCACTGTAGCCTAGAAAAATACCTTTCTTACCAGAAGGTTCTAATTTGGTTCTTTTCTCTTTTGGTACATGTATATATACTGGACATCCAAATACTCTTAAATGACTGAGATCGGGTTTAGCTCCTGTAAATACTTCTTCTGGTGTGGTATTTTCAAGTATTGCATGTGGACATCTGTTTTGAATATAAACTGCAGTGTTGGCAGCTTCTGCCCAGTATGATATATGAATATTATGATCATGCATCATAGCTTTTGCTGCTTCAATGATGGTTCTGTTCTTCCTTTCTGCTACTCCATTCTGTTGAGGGTTATAAGGTACAGTATACTCCCTCTTAATCCCAACAGATTTACAATAGTTTTTGAAGTTGTCAGATGTGAATTCCCCACCATTGTCTGACCTAAGAGTTTTGATTTTCTTATTGGTTTGATTTTCTACCAATGCTTTGAATTCTTGAAATTTGGCTAATACTTCACTTGACTCTTTAAGTTTTAAAAAATATATCCATGTTTTCCTTGAATAGTCATCCACAAAGATTAGATAATATAGGGCACTTGAAAAAGAAGGAGTGGACATGGGGCCACACATATCAGTGTGAATGAGTTCTAAAACACTATTCGTCTTGTGTTCACTTGTTGGAAAAGATCCTTTAATGTTCTTTCCTAATGCACATCCCTTACAAATGCTCAAGTGTTCAGATTTTAGAGAGGGTACCCCAGAGGTGATTTTATGCAAAGTAGGAAGAGCACTATATCCAATGTGTCCTAGTCTTTTGTGCCAAATTTCATTATTCTGTTGAACATTGTGATTTAGGGCTACTTTTTGTTCATTACATAGTTTGTATAAGCTTCCATCTCTGGATCCTATGTGCATTGCATTTTTGATGTTTGTGTTTTTGGTCCAGAGAAGAACTTTTTCTTCATTAAATGTTACCCTATATCCTTGATCAGCTAACCCTGATATTGAGATTAGGTTTCTCTTTATTCCGGGCACATATAATACTTCTTTTAACTGTAGAGTGACTCCATCTCTTATCTGTATCAAACAGGTCCCAATTCCTTTTACCGGATAAGTGGAGTTGTCACCAATGGTTACTTCTTCTGTAGAGTTTCCAGAAAGGGTTTCGAACTGATCTCTGAATCCAGTGATATGTCTTGATGCACCGCTATCTATTATCCAAGTATTTTTATTGGAATTTAATTCACTTGCTAAGGCTAGATAAAAAAGAGAATTTTCTGTTCCTTTAGTTTCTGCTAAGGCTGCTTGAATTTTCTGTTTTTCTGGACAGTATTTGTGAATATGTCCAAATTTGTCACATTTATGACATTTTATTTTGGAGAGATCCCTTTTGAAGTGATGTTTTCCATTACTTGAATTGTTGAATTTTCTCTTCTTTTTATGAGAAGTTTTAGTATGAAGGGCTTGTACTTCATTTTCATTTTTCAACCCTATTCCTCTGGATGTTAATCTCGATTCTTCTTGAGTACAATCGTTCTTTAATTGTTCGAACCTAGGTAAAGGTGGTCTTGTACTTATGCACTGAATGAAGGTTTCCCAAGAGATGGGTAAACCCTTTAGGGCGATAAGTGTAAGTTCAGTATCTTCTATAGTATTTCCAATACAGAGAAGTTGATCTCTTATTTCAGATATCCTTAGGAAATAGGAGGTGATTGTTTCCCCTTTGTTCATTTTCATGTTGAGAAGTTGACTCTTCAATGTTAAGATTCTACTAGCATTGTTTATCTCGAATGTGTCTTGAATGATTTTAAACATTTCAAAGGCATTGGTAATTCTCGATATGCTCGGGAGGATAGAATCTTTCACTGAATCTATAATCAATTTCCTGGCTTTGTTGTTTCTCCTTTTCCATGTAGTTTTCTCAGTTTCTTCTTCTGGCATTTTCATATCCTTCTCAATATATTCCTCTAGTTCAAGTTCCATTAGAAGAGAAGTAAGTCTTGTCCTCCAAGATACAAAGTTTGAAGGACCTTCTAATCTATCTTCCATTCTCATACAGTGAGCCATAATTTAATTTACAATTTAAAATATTCTCAGCTATATGTTAGGTTTCATATATATATTATCTTCTTTATATTCCTTTCTGCTCTGATACCATGTTAAGGAAATTGGATCAGAAGATACTAATATATAAATATATTATGTATAGTTGATATTCGCTGATCAATGCAATTGCCGTTGTTATTGATTGATTGACCAACGAAGATCAACTATATATAAGTTGAATCGATGTAAATGTCAACAGTCACGTCTTTTGAGTACCGACTATTTCCTAACAAACGACATAATAATAATATAGTCGCTGTTTTATAACCTGTCGGCATTAACTAATTGTAATAGGACTGTCACGATAGTTATCGTGACTATTATACATGAACAGTCACGATAACACCATGACTGTTTATGTATAACAATCATGATAGTATCGTGATACATAGTTAACTTATGAATTGTAGATTATACCATTCGATTAATATTTAGTGTTTTATATATATTATGATATATATATATATATATATGTATAACATAATTAATGATTGATATATTATATTAGTATATATATACTATAACTCATTATATATATATATATATAATAGTTTTACGTCATTTTCGTAAACACGAACGAACATATTTTAACAGATCATGGGATAAGGTCAACCACATGCGAAGGAACATTGGAATCAACGCCCAAGGCTCTGGAAGCTTTGGAAGGGGGTTATGGTAGATCACAAAAATAGGTCCAGGTAACCAGTAACAAGAAATTGTCAACCGATAATAGGAAACTGTCAAAGAAAATGATAGCAATAACATGTCGAAAAATGATCCAAATGTGAAGTGGTTTGGATATAAGAAAGATGATCAATTATTCAAGTAGAATCCAACTCCACAGGATCCAGTGAGCCAAAACTGGGACACATAGAAAGAAATGTTGAAACTGCAAACAAAAAGCAAAATAGCAAGGAAAATGTTTTTGGTCTATGCAAGATTGCTATGGAATAGAGTGGCTCCTGCATCAACCAGTTTTAAGGTTAGATGAGTCCAAAATTTATAACATTTTTCATTCTCATTGTAAGTAGTTAAAATTCATTTATGTTTTGGATCTAATTTAGATCATTTGTCTTAGGGAATTTAACCAAAGCCTCAAAAATAAACACCCTCATATATGAAATAAGAGATTTCTTACCCATCCAAATTTCATAAGGTTTATCTATAATAGTTTAGGAAAGAGATTAAACTATCAATTAACAAGTAATAGTCATAATCCCTCCTCGAAACATCTATTTAAATTTGTACCACTTATCATACTGTAGTGTCATTAATTATCACCAGGCCAATTTACACCTCATGTTTGTGCCCCTATGTTACCATGTCCTATTCTCATCACCTATCTAGGTCCACTTTCTGCTTATTCTCTAGCTATGATACCATGAATGCCTATTGGTGTGTTCTATAGTGAGGTACCCTTTTCCCATGAGGCTTATTTTGGTCCCATTTGGAGAAGGACCATGGCACTCGATGCCATGCTCCCCCCTCAATGGGGCCCAAATTACAAGAAAAATTACATCATGCATATGCAAGAATGTTTGTGTGATTAAGATGTTCTCATGTCCATGCCATTTCATACAACATATGTGATTATGTTTAAAGAAAAAAGTATCATCATCAAAAATAATAGATCTGAGGCATATCTTTGTAGTATTTATTTCAGTATTTGCATTATTTCATTCAAGGTTAATTCCTAAACCGGGGTTTGACTTAGGAAAACCCCTATTCCCAATGAATTTTCCCTTTTTCACTATGTACAAAAATAGGTACAAAGCTTCATTTTAGAGGAATGACAGGATTCATAGAGATGAATAGGTTTCTATTTTGATGGTTGAATGTTCAGAGGACCAAGGCGACCACCACCATGGTCCTAACAAAACAAGATGAATTTTGAGGACCAAATCTAAATCATATTCCATTGACTACATCTATATCGTTGTCTTCGTGCAATGACTGTATCTCACTGTTCATGCTCAATCTTCAATATTCAATCATTTACCCTAATCTAAACATTTTCACAATTCTACTTGGAAAGAGGGAATCAAAACTCTAACAAAGGTGAAACCTTATCGAAATTTCAAAGATGTTTTACTTAGGGGGATCAAGCCTAGATATATTAGGCCCCTCCCTCTTTCAATGTAACATGGTCCTTTAAGCAAAATTAGTGGTTTTATTACATTTTATGGTGAAACCCTAATTTTCACTGATTATATTTTGGTGAACCCAACTCCTCACTATTTGTGATTTGTGTTTTCAAATCTAATTTGTACACATTTTAATTTTCAAATTTTCATTCATAAATCATATTTTTTATCAAATTACATAAAATTAGACCTTTAATTGATAAAAACCCTAATTTATTTTGGTAAATTTAATTTGTGGGTTTTTATAATAGGTAACTTTTATTTTTAGATCTAATCTTAGACATTCATAATGGAACTTAATAGATCTGATTTTTTTTTCATATCACATATGATTACATTATTTTTCACTTATTTTTAACATATCATGTGTTGGATAATGGTTTCTTCCACTTCACTTTGCTTCTTTTCATTCATGGCACTTTGTCATATTGCATTTTTAGAATTTCCCATTTGCTTACTATCAGTAAACTCAATATCAAATATTTTATCCATTTTGTATGTTTTTTTATGGTGATATTTCTAGGAAAATTCATTACTTATGTAGATCACATAAAATATTTTTTAAATCATAATCCTAGAGATTCTAGTGAAAACCCTAATACTTGTACATCTCTAGGGTATCTCATGTGAATGAAGAAAGAGATAATACTCCTATTAATTATCTTTCTAATTGAGAGAAAGTGTTGCAAAGAAACATGACACAATCTTCTTCTCATACACATACCCTAGTGCAAGGGGGGCAAGGTCAACATGTTTGTGTTTTAGTCTCTCTAGATCCCACTTATTCTCCTAGGGCCTATCTTAACCATTTAAACATTTATAGAGAAGATGATGTTATGCATTTCATTCGTGATCTATCTCCCCACATAACATTGAGTAAAGATGAGGCCTTAGATGATAATAATCTTCCTTCCCTACCTATCAAAGAGGATATGCATGATAAAAGAAATGAAACTCTCACTACAAAAGATATTCCTTCTTCATCTACTTCTCCCTTTCTTCCTTCTAGATACACTTACACTACAAATTTTAAAGAAATTCATTATAATACTCCTTCTTCTCAATTAAAACACTCTTGTAGGACTGGCTATAAAATAATATCAAAATTAGGGTTTTAGAGGTCAAGGACTTGGAAAATTTAAACAAGGAATCAAAGTCCATATAAAAACTCCTACACAAACTAGTACCAAAGGTATGGGACATCCTAATCATTCACCTATATGGATGATCTCCTTAGAATTAAATACATTAAGGAGTATCGTGAAAGACATATAACTTATTGTCCATGTACAAGTGCTTCTTTAAATATTTCATTTTGTTCATATCATCAAAATCATGACCATCATGAAAATGATTGTCCGGATTTTTGAAAAAGTATGCAAGAACTAGTTGAGAATGGAACTATTAAGATCATAAATGACAATTTATCCCCTCTAACAATCCTTGTCCTACATCACAAGAGACAAGACATAATCCCATTGATGACCAAAATAAATTAGATACTACAACCTTTTGGAGATTCAAGTATGATTAGAATGTTATTTTTCCTTTCATTAAAATTAGTCACAATCATAAAAATAAAGAAGGTGATGCACAGTGTCTTGTTCATTGTAGTTAGTCTCATTCTCTTGTAAAATGTAAAGCATTTAAAACATTTTTTTAATACCAATATGATAGACATCGTATATGTATTACACCCAATCTTGCACTCTTTCTTGGTGAAGAGGTAGTGCCTTAGAACTCCATTCACCCTCCATGTTGCTCATCACCCTATCAAACTAGTAGTTAACATAATTGGGGGCTCTTTTTCATGAGTTGTGATGCTTTTTCAATATCAATCATCTTGGGGCAATAACATAGTTCATTCTTGCATGTATGCTTGATGTCCTTTCTTGCATGAAATAGTATATCTCTTATGATTAGTCTATCCTTAGAGGAGTATGTGATCCTTCATCTTAATCTTTCCTTCTTTGAGGATTACCTCTTGTTTAGAGTTGCATTTTACATGTCTTAAGGTCTTTTCTTACATTGACTATTCCTTCATTTGAGTACATTGTAAATTTTATTATGTCTAATCTCTCCCTAGAGGTTGTGTAATTATTCTTATTATCCTAATTCTTGAGGGGAAATGATTTCTCTCTTATCTTTTCTAAGGATCCATTTTTCCCTTGTTGAGTGGTGTTTGTTTATGATTTGATCTTATTCCTTGTGTGAAGTTGTTATTTTCTCAAGGATCCTCACTTATGCAAGAGGTGTATATCCTTGACTACAACCTCTTTTACACTTTGAAATGTATATCTATTATAAATAAACCCTTCACTTTGGATTAAAAGTCTGTCATCCTTCACCAAGAATACCTTTAACTAGCAATAGGAGGAAGGTAGGCATTCTTGTTCTCTTTCCCTTATTTTGGTAGAAGATGTTATGTTTGTTCAAGAAAATCCTCTTTGAGGTATATTTATTTGAGTAAATATCTCTTATCCTCAAAGGATCCTCTTTACACGAGTTGAAAGATATCTCTTTTTCACCTATCTTATCCTTTCTTGTAAGAGTATTGCCTCTTTAGCTTGGATTGATGAACATTGTTCCCTAAAGGATATCTCCTCGGTGTTGAAGGTGGGTCTCTTTCTTTCTAGCTTCCTTAAGACATCAACATAAGGCTATGTGGACATCTTGAGGCAGTGGGGGGCATACATATTTCACTCTTTGTACTATATTGTATTATATTTTTGCATATCTTGAACAGGGTGTTTATTCTTGAAACTAGAGGCAACAAACTCTTACACGAGAGGATTCATGCCCAAAACCAGACTCAACATTGATGTATGTCTTAAATGGGGTTATGTATTCTAAAAACCATAGCAAGAAAACTCTTACATGAGATGTCCTCAAAACCAAGAATATATTTGTCTTACACAAGGTTATAGATTCTCAAAACCCGAGCCGACAAACTCATACATGAGATGTTCTTGATACCAGACAGAGTTAAATTTTAATTTCATGTCTTGCATAGGTTATTTCATGCTCAAAACTATAGAAAACAAACTCTTATATATGATGCTTAAGACCTAAAACTAGACATCACTTGCACACACAATAGGATGAGTGGAAGTAGCAAAACACAACTAGACTATTCATACTCCCCTTCCCAACATAGATCACCTAGATAAATACAACTAGAATATGTATCCATGTCCTCTCTCATTCTTCTTCTCATGGATCACCTAGAAGAAACAAATCTAGAATGTGTATCTGTGCTTCCCCCTTTCTTCTCACGAGCTCATAGCTTTGTTATTTATAGTTCATGGTTGATGTGTGCTCTTTCTTTTTTATGTGATCACTTGTCTTATTGAGAAGACATTTTCAAAGAATGATATTAGTGGTTGAGACATTTTGATATATATGTCCCTTCGGCTATTTGACTTGAGGTCTTGTTTTTGGTTTTTAGCTTTTCTGTTTTGTCTTTTTGCCTTTTTTTTTGTTCTCCTTTGTGGGGCTTGGTTCCTCAAAATTAGTGATGTCTTATACTTCTTGTGATTGTTCTCCTAATTGCTCTTCTCTTTCATCTCTTCATCTAGTTTACCATGAGTATTTTTATAGGCTAATACTCCTGTTAAAGTGGGGGATAAATATAGCGTCATAAATTATCATCAGACCAATTTACACCTCATGTTTGTGCCCCTAGTTTAGCATGTCCTATTTTCATCACTTGTCTAGGTCTTCTTTGAGCCTATTTTCCAATTTTGATGCTGTGATATCCCATTGGTGGGTTCCCTGGTGAGGTACCCCCTTTCCTTGAGGCTTATTTTGGTCCCTTCTAGAGAAGGACCATGGCACCCAACACCCTAGTCTTGGACCACAACACTCGAGAACCTGTTCATATACCATTGCACTAATGGAGCTGCCATGGTCCCTCTCAATGGGGCCCAAATTTGATTTTGGGTAGGAGTCATAACTCCCTAGTGGGAATTTATCTTAATGGATTTGCATGACTAGGCTAATTAGTAATTTACCTAGAACCTATATAAAAACATTTGATCAACCTAATTTCATCTATCAATATTAAGCCTCCATCTACAATAGATCACTCTTGCATCCATCAAGAATTCATCATCATGCATCTTTAAAGATCTTCAAGGCTGCATATTCTTTATTCAACTATTGTGCAGACAAAATACATCATTCATATGCAAGCATGTGTGTGTGATTAGGGTTTTTTCATGTCCATCACATTTCATACAACATACATGAATACATTCAAAGAATAAAGCAAAATCATCAACAATTGCAA
The DNA here is from genome assembly GCF_030272615.1 of Cryptomeria japonica. NCBI lineage: Eukaryota > Viridiplantae > Streptophyta > Pinopsida > Cupressales > Cupressaceae > Cryptomeria > Cryptomeria japonica. The sequence goes on along the minus strand of NC_081408.1, from coordinate 611,405,854 downwards.
ATTTGAGGTATATCTTTTCAGTATTTATCTTGGTATTTGCATTATTCCATTCAAGGTTAATTCCTAGACTGGGGTTTGACTTAGGTGAACCCCTATTCCCAACAAATTTTCCCTCTTTTACTATGTGTAAGAATAGGTATGTAGATTTGTTTTAAAGGAACAAGAATATTCACAAAGATGAACATGTTTCCCTTTTGACAACAAAAAGTTCAGAGGACTAAGGCGACTACCACCAGAATGTTGACAAAATAGGCTGAATTTTGAGGAGTGGATCTAAATCATATTCCTTTGACTAGATCCAAGTCGATGTCTCTGTACGATGACTATATCTCATTGTTTATGCCTGATGTCTTCAATATTCAGTCATTTACCCTCATTCCAACATTTTCATAATTCAAATTAGAATGAGGGAATCAACTCTCTAACAAAGGTGAAACCTAATCAGCATTTCAAAGCTTTTTTCGTTAGAGGGATCAAGCCTAGATCTATTAGGTCCTTCCATCTTTCAAAGTAATGGTCCTTTAAGAAAAAATAGTGGTCTTATTACATTTTATGGTGAAACCCTAATTTTTGCCTATTACACATACTTCCTTGTTTTTTCATAAAGGTTTACTTCACTCTCTACAACCACATTTTATCGATGCATATAAGGGTTATTTTTCTACTAAGCAATACTCTTATATTTATTAAAATTATTAAAGTACTTGGAGAAATATTAATGACCATTACTAGACCTTATCACCTTTATTTCCCTAATAATCTATTCCTAGAGATATGCTTAAAATTATTAGATTTGAATAAAAATTAGATTTAGAATATAAAAATTAAATCCAAGTATATGTAGAATAATCATCAATATGTGTAAGTTAATAACAAAATTAACCCATTCAAGCGACATTCACTAACCAAAACACATTTGAGTGAATAAATTCTAGCAATGTCTTTGCTTTATTACTTCCAATAGGAAGGAGATATTTTATTCTTTCCAAACATATTATTCTCATAGCGATTAAAATATCCACCAGAGTGAAGAAAAAAGTATCAAATATGTTAACAAAGCTGGGTTTCAAGAAAAAAATAAATAATATTGCCGAAACGTTTGTCACTAATATGAACATATATTATTCGAAGTTTCAATAGTAAATAGTATGCTCATTGAAAAATTATAAACTATGGATGCATCAATCCTAAGAAGATCCCCTCACCATGAGCCTCTCATTAACCAAATATTCCTTCTTACCAACATATAACTAGACAAGTATAAAATGTTACATGAACTCTATAACATATCCCTTGTGTACACAAGGAAGACTTCTTGCATGTCTTGAAATATACAACACACCATTATAAAAATTTCACCCTCCCATCAGTAAAACTCAGCTATAATTTTTCCTTTTCAATAATCTAATATCTATCGTTAAAAAAAATGTTTTCTTCAAATTATAATATTGGAATGATGAAAATCATTTATTTTGAGGAGTCATCTGATGGAACCATCTTCAATCATTTAGCTATGAGTGATCTCTAGAAAAATTAGTAATAATAAATAATTTATCATTAAAGAAATCATCAAGGTATTTTTATTTTAATCAAGGAACCATCAAATCTCTTATTAATTTGATATTTTCTTTTCATATGTATTGTCTACAAAATTACAAAATATTTCTCTTTTAACGATTTTGAACCTTTCTTTTGACTTGTACTTAAATTTATTATATTCAATTTTAGATCCACATTTTTCCTTCACTAAATATGCAAGGTATTCTGATAAACTTCATCATTAGAATTTATCTTCATCTCTTCACCAAAAAATACAACAGTAAGGAATTCATATTTATCTCTACAACATAACCATTAATCAAACCAACTAAAATGTCTCAATATTTATGAAAAGAATAAAGTAACAAGGTACATTTATCTTCCTTACTAAATTTGACATTTATTGAATATTTGTGATTCAAAAAGTCTAATTATTTGAATGTTATATAATTTAGAATGCAATTCCTTTATTATTTAAGGAGATTTTTTATGGTGATATAGCTTATTAGTGATATTTTTAGTTTGATAAATATTACCTAAACTCTTCCATTGTGCAAAGGAATGGTCTTGTCTAAGATATTGAAGGTAGAAATTACAAGAAAAAACTACATGGTTATTTGTTCTTTCTTCTCTAAATATTTGAAATCTTCATCAAACATTCCATTATTTATTTCTTCCCTTCCATTACTCACTATTGTTCCCTTTCTTCTAAGGGATTGTCCATTTTCAGCTTCCAAGTCCTATGTCTAATATAATTGAATTTCTCAATCTCTAAATAGTAAGTACATGTTAGGATTAAAACCATAAATAAATATGAAAAAACCCACTAAATTAAATATTTTTATTGATATTAAAAAACACCACTCAAATTCTAGATGTACATCTCTCTCTTACAACTAATATATTATTTGATAAAAATGTCAACAAAGATGTCAATAAATATAATACTTATTGTGTTCAATATTTTACAGTCAATGTGAATGATAAAATGAGTTAAAGTGAGAAACACTCAAATATGGCAATGGAAATTCAAACAGATTAAATTTTGACAAATCTAAACTATGATAGACTCCTTTCTGTATACAATCTACTATGTTTTGTATTCATCTATTGTCACAACATGATTTTAATAGCATGACTATACATTCTTTAAATTTTTTGTGCTAAAAATGGTTAAATGCTCAAGGATTAAATAGATCTAGGGCATAAAAAATAGAGGTTTGGGATGGAATATGGAGGTCAAGAGTAGAGTTCCATAGTTTCATTTGTACTCAGAAGGCATAAGTGGGGAAAATAAAATTCTCCATTTATGAAAAAGAGAGGAATGAAGACCCATGCCTCCAAGGACATGGGATATTTTCCAAAAGGGTAAAATTAATAATTTAAAGGTGTAGCATCACAAATTGTAACCCCTTACAATTTTGTAATCCTTTTTTGTCCCCTATTTAGTGTGCCTTTTTCTAGTTCATTTTCAGCCTATTTTAACCTTATCTCATCCATATTATAATCATATGCTTATGAGGTAACCTGATGCAATATCTTGGTCTTGTACACTCTCAAAAAACCCTTAGTTTTCCCTTATAGGTGGATTATGGTTCCTTGTACCTTAGTCCCTCCAAAAAGCACCAAAATTTGAATATGTTAGAGTGCTAGTTCCTACCAGCTATTATCCAGTCTCAATATTTTGATATGGTTATTGGAATTTTACCTAAATGTAAAAATTCCTTGAAAATCCTATATGAAGGCATCATCTCTAATTCATTTGATCAATTTTCCTAGTCTAGCAATTCCATTTTCCTCCATTCAAGAGTAGAACTAATTACAAGGAGCATCAACTACAAAAAGATATCTTCATGTATTTTTTAATGATCTATTTTGTTAGGATTTATCATGTTATTGCATCAATACCTTGAGGACTTATCTAAAGAGCATTGTATCATCATAAATATCAATTTTTAGGTATAATATTCCAAATTAAACATTTTAGATTTACCTCTACCCTACTAGGGGAAAGCTCTTTTCAAATTAATCATGGCTATAGTAGAGGGTAATTCCTACCAAGGTTTGACTTGGGTGAACTTCTATACAACATAACTTTTTTTCCTCTTTTCTATGTGTATGTAACAAGTCTAATAGTAAAAATTTGTAGAATTAAAACATGTAGATAGTTTTAGACTTTGAATTTAGGCAAAAACCACTAGACTATGCCAAATTGTACACATCTAATAGTTTTTGGTCAAATTTTTAGGAGATGATCTATAGAGCATTTTGATCTAGAATGTGAAGTTTCACTTGATATAGAAACCTCAAGGATTATGGTGCCTAGCATACTAGCACAATATTTTTAGGCTCAAATTTTAATGACGGGTTACTCCCTACATCTCATTTCCAAATGTGAGATTACATTCTAAATCATAGTTATGCATATTTTTGTTTGTGTTAATTATGGTTAATTTTCAATAATTAGACCTAGTTATTCTAGTTTCAATTTAATCATATATAATTAGACTATCAAATAACCATTCAAAAGGGAACAATTAGTCATAGTGATTAGATCTTATGTGTATTAAAATTGAGCCTAATCGGTTGTCCCCCAATCCAAGAATTTGGAAATAGTTCTTAATTTGTATTTATAAGGAAAAGACTTCATTTCCAACTTTCCAAAAGCGAAATTTGTTGGCACTGCAATTTAAATGGATTGAATTTATGTAATCATGATTAAGTAAATGTGCTTGATGATATAATGGGGGATTGTGTGTGCATTGAAAGGTTAATAAGAAAATATGGACGATGTGACATGAAGGATGAAAATTTAATAAATAAAAATTATTTATTTAATTCCTCTATTAAAAAGGCGAAAATGTAATTAAATTTCATTAATTACTTTATACTAGGACCTAGAGAAATACAGGAAAAAAGTTAGGATGACATTTGGGGTAGAAAAAAAATTATTAAATCATAAACACCTTAAATTTAATTAATAGAAAGATTGTGAATATGATGACTTAGCGATAAAATTGGTTGAATGAAATGATACTCTAGGTGTATACATTTATCCTTATTTGAAAGGATGTTATAGTAATATTATTTTAAAGAAAAATAAAATAGATCCCACATGAGAAAAGATGAGGTGAAGATGATGGCAAGGTAGGAAAAGAATAATATAAATATGGTCACAATGGTGTTTTCCCCTCAAGAGGATATATGATGAAAAAGGGCCCAAATCACCTCTTGATAAAATAAAATGGGTACAAAAATGGACCAATTTTGACTAATGGGGATAAGGAAATCAAAATGGGTGAAAAAAAAAGCAAGGATGAATAAATAGCCATATAAAAAATAATAAGAAGGATAAATAGATAGATTTAGGGGCTAAAAAATATTCATTTTACGCATAATGAATACTAATCAGAGCCAAGAGAAAAGGAGGATTATTCCAAGGATGGATAACCTACCCAACATGGAGCACCAAGAAAAACATGTTTGAGGGAAGGGAAAAGTAGGACCCAAACTACACAACTTAAAACTCAAGCTTAGGGGTGGCTAAGAGAAAGAAATGCTAGGAAAAAATACTCAGAATGTATTTTTCAATCATGATTTGGTGGATGCATTCCCAATGATGCAAGATCATAATATCTAGGGAAAATGTGGACTATTTTAATGGCTCTACAATATTTTGAGAGAAAGCATCAAAATCAAGGTAAAATGGTTAGAAAGAGAGAAAATTCATCACATAGGGGAAAATAAATCAAGGATTCGACAAATAGGTGAGAAAAGGGTTGAAAATATTTTAAATCAATGATAGAATAGAAAAATAATAAAATGCATTCATAATTTGATGAATCAGGAAAAAAAATTGTGAATCCACAAAAATGAGAAAAATAAGGAAAAAGGGTGAAAATGTTTTGTGTGAGATTTTGCCAAGGTCAAGATCTCAATGAAAAGTACAATAGAGAGAAAAAATAGATGATAGGAATAAAATGTATTCTATCAAGATGAAAATACTGATAAACTGGATCATCAATCGTTACATACAATGAATACGAGCCTGCTTATATAGGAAAGGCTATATGGATATGTGAGCACACAAACATGATATGTGGCTCAATAAGAAACAAGGGTAGGTAGGAAATAGGTGTGGTAGGTAGGAGAAACAATATAATATTCCATAAGAGGTGGAAATTCTCCTACACACACTATCCCAATGTGGCACAAACACCCAAGTGTCTCATACCCAAACTACTATGAAATGCATGTACCTAAGTAAACTTAAGTAAGGTGTAATAATATCCAACATGAATAAATAATTACACCAACATGCCCCCTTAAGGGGAAATTAGGGGAATGTGCTTAAGTGTACAATGTAACTAAGCAATGCAAGATGGGTCCTAGCTAATAGGCCATGTTAGGTACCCATGTACAAATGAAAATGTATGCAAATAAATGCAATGAAATCTGTCACAAAGAGGGGAAAGAGAGAAAAACCCAATGGGAAAAAACCCTTGCCCAACAAGAGAGATGAAAACCATATAAAAACAACTCTCAAAGAAGTATGAGAAGGACAAAACCACATTAGAGGAAAAAGTCCCCCCATATGAGAGAAGAAGAGAAGGTAGGTAGCCCCCCCTCAATGTAGAATTTGTACCAATGATAGAATTTTGATGATGTATGAAGAAACTACTCCATTAATGGCGAACAATGTTCCTCTCTTTAGGAAGAAAAAAAACCAAAGGTGTATCCATGAAGTCTCCCCAATCATGAAGGGAAGATGTAGGAAAAAAACTCATGATGAATGGAATCTCTGAAAATTGCTCAAGTGTCCCCATCTCGATGTTGAAGGTTACCCCCTCCAAAGGTGGTGAACTGCTCCACACTGCTAAAAAAATCACTCCAAGATCTAGTGGAGAAGAATGTAGAACAATAGCCAAAGACTCACATGTCTCCTTAAAGAATAAAGAGACCTCCTCCAACTATTGTACAAAAGTATTCACAATCATGTCAACCTCTAAAGAATGATCATGTAAAGAATGCACAAGAGGGTCAGGGTGTTGCCTCGCACCAATCGAAGAAGGATCATCTTCATCAAATAGAAGATGAATGTCATCAATGATGTCTCCCAAATCTTCAATGTAGCACTCCACAAACAAACCTGAAATGTCTGTCAAGTAGTCATCCCATGAAACTCAGGCTAGAAGACATGAAATATCATGTTGCATTGAATCACAAGAAGGCAAAATTGTTACACTAGCTGCATCATCAGGTGCAATAGGTGATGTGATATCCATAGGAGGAGATGAAATGCAAGGATCAAGAATGGGGTCACATGTGAGAAGCCCCAAGTTAAACGTCATGCCCAAAATTTAGGGCAAGATCAGGATTAAAAAAAATTTAAACATAACTTTTAAAAACATTAAATCAACAAATATAAAATGCTACAACATGTTTTGTCTTAGCTATGTTTAGATTAACTTTATCTACTAGCTCAATATTCAAAATTAAATAAAATTAAATGCAGAATTCAAAGTGAATAGTTTTATTGTCTACTCGAATTTAATAATTCAACTAATTTAGATAATTAATTGGCATAGGCAAAATTAATCTCGGATAGCCATTAATTGATTTTAGAAGGCTAATTAAAATTATTCTCCTAGCATCCATTTTAATCCATAATTAAAATGTGCTTAAATTAATTCATTTTAATCCATACTTAAAATGTGTTCAAATTAAATTAACTAAGGTAAAATTAAGCCCATGACGAAAAAAATTTCCTATAAGATTTAATTCCAACAACCTATATCCAAGTATGTTAATTAAATCTCAACCCCTTTTTTTTTTTAAAGAAATACCTTTAGGTTGAATAAAAAAATAATGTTTGCCCACTTGATTTTATATACTCTTAAAAATCTACAACACTAAATAGATATAAAAATCTAAAGATATGCTTTATTCTTTAATTTCCACAACTATCTATTTATATTTTCATATATGTGTTTTTAAATATGTATATTTATATATAAATGTTATATATAAATATATATATATTTAATTACTTTAACAATTTCCCAAACTTTAGAAAAAAACTAAGCCATGCAAACCTTAGCTAGGGACTTTGCAATTATAAAATGCCCCTAATTTAAAAATTATACCATTTCTATTATTATTACCCTAGCTCTACCTGGGCTAGGGTTTTATATTTGTTCTTTTTTGTTGAACAAAATTTGTGCAAGGCCGAATTTGAAGCCTCAGCGGTGGCCATGGCAGATGGCAGAGGCGTTGTTTGTTGGAGGGGGGGGGGATACTAGTCACGATGGTGCATGAAGCTCCACTAGTGGGGCACCCCACTATGGGGGTCAAAGCCCACACAGTGGCCTTGGCCGTTGTGTGAGTTGCGACCCACACAGTGACACGACCCACTGCATGGAGCACGACCCGCACAGGAAGTCGCGGCCTCCTATGAGGGTCACAACCCGCTTAGAGGTTGCGGCCTTTGTGTGAGTCGTGGCCCACACAGGGGCTGCACCCCCTATGCGACCGAGGCCCCGCGGGGTTCTAAAACCCACTGCTATGCACAATCAAAAAAAAATTTTGTTTAAGTTTTTTTTTTTATATATATACTTTTTAAAAATATAATTATATATATTTATTTATATATATATATGCATATATTTATGTGTAAATATATATATATATATATATATATATTTATATATATATATGCATTTCTATATGTATATATGTGTGTGTGTGTGTGTGTGTGTGTGTGTGTGTGTGAAATTTGCATGTATATAATTATATATTTATATATAAATATATTTAATATAATAGAGATTATATAATAAATAGACCATAGTATTTTGATTTCAGGTATGTATAAGTTTCTTAAATGCAAAAATCAGATAGATGGATTATAAAAAAAATTCTAATTCATTTACAGCAAAAGTAAAGTAATTAAACTGCTTACTATACATGTTATTTTCTGCATATAATTAATGCCAGTATTTAATTAAAGCCAAATTTCAACTATATAAATGACTAGACTTAATAAATTTACCAGCAACTAAACAAACCTAGATTTTATTTAAATAAAACTATAATAGATTATGATTTTCATTTTCTGCAATAAATAAATTGACAGACTTTGCAAATCCTACAACAACTTTTTAAATGAAAAATTTTAATAAATTTAACAGCAACTAAACATAGCTATAATTTATTAATCTAGAAACCTTAGAGATGGCTATAAATTCTTTGCTCTTATTTTCCTAAATTTTTTTAAAAAATAACAATCACAGATAAAATAAAATCACAGAATTAAATAAAAGGACTTTTACATTTTCCTAGATTGATCTAAATGCTTTTACTTTCAGTTTCCTACATGCATGCAAATCAAATTCATTTCTTTCCTAATAATTGAGTTTAATACATAAAAGGAATAAACAAATCTCTTTCTTATCAAAATATCCTAAAACACAACAATGTTATTTTTTCAGAAATTTAGAAAACTAAACCAAAGTTACTTATTTCTTTTCTGCACTATTGCATGAATAATTATTACATAACTTTAAACTTATTCTCAAGCCTTTATAGTCACTTTACAAATAGGTATCTCCTTTCAATCAAGTGAGGACTTTCAAAGAACATAAATTACATTTACATCATTTTTCTGCAACAACTAAATCCAGCCACATCTATTTGTCCTAATATTTTCTTCTAACAACCTGCAATTAAATCAAAAGCTATGACCATGGAGAGCTCACCTGCCAGCCTAGGCTAACTGGTAGCCACCCCCAAGCTTGAAGAACCAAGCCCTAGATAGGTAACACACATGCAAATACAATAGATAGAAAATACACAAACTCAATCACAATCCCAACCCAGGCTACAGTCCACCACTCATTGTGATGTCCTTTCAAGGGTGGTAGTGGACCAAGTACCCTGAGGAGACTGCAAGTATGAAAAAACATATAGCCACCTCATGGAAAACCAAATACATCAAGTATGACAACCCCATATTTCTGATGCCCCCCAAGGCATTCATGCCTTATTTCCCTCCTTATGACCCACAATGCATAAACAAGTCATGCAGCAAGGGTAACATAAATTGTGATCACTATCGTAATGAGAGCCTCTCACTCGAGGGCTGTCACTACTACCGCCCACAAGATCTTCCTCTCTCCCAAGAGTAGGAGGTCTTGATTACTCCCAAAACACATACATTGCATAAGCACAAAACACCAAATAAATTTCCAAGAAATACATGCACGAAAACTAGTCTTTTACACAAACATTTCTTTCAAAACAACATGCGAAAAGAAAACATTATAAGAAAAATAGAGCCAACCTTAAACTACACAAAGGTATGCTATTTTTGTTGAGGATGAGCAGCCCAATTCAACAGTTCTTCTCTTTCTACCCTTAGCCAAAATTCTCAATCCAAAATCTATCTTTTTCTTTTCAAAATTCTTTTGTCTCCAAAAATGGAGAGTGGGTGATTAACCACTAATTTTCTAGTTCTTGCTTAAGAAGCCCTTTGTGAGAGTTCTCACAATTTTCTAAAAACTAAAAAGGAAGGTAAGGTAAAATGGGAAAGGGAACTCTCATTCGAAAAGGAAGGTTTACAACTTAGTTCAAGCCTTCTAATTTCAATTTTCGCACAACTTAGAAAAGTCACTTTTCAGGGTGTCTAAAAGGTCACATGGGGGTAGAAACTTTCCTAAAATTACCCCTAACCCTTAGGTATACCTTATGGGCTTTAGGAAACCTTATCAAACTACCCTTAGGTGTCCATTTAACCCTTTTTTAACCCCTCTGAAGTTTATTTTCGGGTCAAACCTATGTTGGCCATCCTAAAGATCCTTTACCCAAGGCATTTATGACATCACATTACATTAATTGAAAAAGCTATAGTTAAACAATTCCCACCAAGAGACACATTTAAAAATTCAAACATAAATCCACACGTGTCAAGTGACACAAAGAAAATACTTTTACAAAATTATACATGAAATTGTGTCTCTTGTGGGATTTACATAAATCAATTAAATAACACTTAACACACATGCATCATTTACTATTACGAAAAAACACGACACAAACGGGGTGTTGTCTCTCCAAATAGACAAACCCTAGTTTTACGAACATACATAGGTCTAGGTTTGGTTCTCCGTAATATTTCCATGGTCACATGGATAACTTCCTATGCATCTCAATTACACATTAGTAACTTCAAGTAACCTCATATAATATAAAACACAAGAATAATAATACACATCAAACACCTGCATACAATTTACATTTGAACAATTTAATACATCTTATATCCAAGTAATTTCTCATAAGTAATTATCCTAATTCTCATAATTTGATCCACACATAAAAAATACATCTTATTTCTATCATCATAGTAAAGTCCTGCAAATTCAATAACGACATTTATCACCGCAAATTCATCCTATTCAAAAATCATGTAGTGTTCTATATCATAAAGCATATAAATAAAGCATCAACATATAGCAATGTTATCCAAATCATGGAATAATATAAGTTCTAAATCCATAATGCATGAAAATAAAGCATCCATAATAGTCTCAACATAAAAACCACTGAAATGTCAAACTAAGGCGGGGTGGGGCCTCACACCCTCCCCCTCTAGGAATGAACTTCCTCCTGGAGTTCATAAAAAATGTGGGGGTACTTTGATCTCATAGGTGCTGCATCCTTCCATGAAGCTATAACTTCATCATAGCAATCCCATTGAACCCTAACCTAGTCCAGCTCTTGACCTCGAAGGGCCAGCGTCTGGCATGCCAAAATGCAAATGGGCTCCAAAGCTAGCTACCCGTCTGACTCCACCTGCAAGGCATCCCAATCTAAAATATGAGACTCATCATAGATATATTTCCTCAAAATTGATACATGAAACACATCGTGGATGCGTGATAGGCTAGATGGCAATGCTAAATGGTAGGCAATTGGCCTATCCTCTCAAGAATCTCAAAAGGTCCTACAAAGCAAGGTGTGAGCTTAGAACCCTTTCCGTAACAGATTGGACTCTCATGCGGCCGCACTCTGAAGAAGACTCTGTCTCCAATTAAGTAGCTATGATCTATCTTCTTCACATCAGCATATTTCTTCTGTCTATCCTGAGCCTCTCTAAGATGCTGCCTAATCAAATCCACCTATTGTTCCATATACCAAACTATCTTAGGACCAATAGAAACTCTGTCCTCTATGTGATGCCAACTCAATGGTGTCCTGCAAGGCTTGTTGTATAATGCCTGATAGGGTGGCATCCCCAAAGAAGTGTGATGCCCATTGTTATAGGCAAACTCCACTAAGGGAAGGTACTCTTCCCATCTGGTCTGATGATCCATGACATACATGCATAGCATATCTTCTAACACCTGATTAACCCTCTCTGTCTAACCATCTATTTCCGGGTGATAGGCTGTACTGAAATTGAGCTTAGTGCCCATAGCTGCCTGTAATGCCTTCCAAAAGGAAGAAGTGAAGAGGGAATCCCTGTTAGAAATAATATTGCATGGCATGCCATGAAGTCTGACAATGTCCCACAAGAACACCTGTGCTACCGCTAGTGCTATGAAGGTAGTTCAAACTGGTGAAAAATGGGCCACTTTAGTGAGCTTGTCAACTGTCACCAAGATAGCATCATGGTGACAAGAGGACATAGGAAGACCAATGATGAAATCCATGGATATAGTATCCCACTTCCACTCTAGTATAGCATGAGACTGGAGCAACCCACTTGGATGGCGGTGCTCCACCTTTACTCTCTAACACTCAAGGCATTGGGCTACTATCTCAGCAAAGAGCTATTGCATTCCTTGCCAATGGTATAACTGCCTCAAGTCAGCATGCATCTTTTTAACTCTCAGATGCACTATATAAGGAGCTCTATGAGCCTCCATGATAATGAACTCTCGCAATCCCCCAGAGGAAGATACATAGATGCACCCTCTATGGCGAAATAGTCCATCAAACTCCAAAGAATAATCCACATATTTTCCCTCTAGAGTATCTTGAGATCATATCACCTGACAAACCTCTGCATACCATCCATCCTCTGGCAAATGCTATAGTATATGGTCTCTCAAATCTGTGCCCATAGATATGGTGTAAACCTCATGAGGTCTCCTACTTAAAGCATCTGCAACTACATTTTCCTTTCCTTTGATGTAGTGAACGTCAAAATCATATTTGCACAAGAACTCCATCCATTTGCTCTGACATGCATTAAGGTTCGGTTGAGTGAAAATGTACTGAAGACTCTGATGATCTGAATACAACTCAAACTGATGACCTAAAAGGAAGTGTCTCCACCTCACAAGTGCATGCACTACTACTGTGAGCTCAAGGTCATGAGTAGGATAATTAAGTTCATGAGTCTTAAGTTTCCTAGACTCGAAAGCTATAGCCCTACCATCCTGCATAAGAACTACCCCTAAACCCTCTAGTGAAGCATCTATACAAACCATGAAGTCAACTAAGGGATCTGGTACAACAAGGATAGGAGTGCTAGTGAGTTCCTTCTTGAGTTCCTGAAAGGCCTTCTTGCACTTCTCTATCCACTCAAATTTCTTCCCTTTACACTGAAGAGAAGTAATAGGATGTGCAACTCTGGAGAATCCCTCAACAAAATGTTGGTAATATCCTGCTAAGCCCATGAAGCTCCTAACCTCTATCACACTGGTTGGCACTGGCCAATCCATAATAGCCCTAATCTTTGATGGGTCAACTAAGATCCCATCAACAGAAATAATGTGCCCAAGGTACTTAACCTCTGATTGAAAAAAAGCACACTTTGACAAACTGCCAAACAACTGATTATCCTGCAAACACTACAATACCTATTTCAGGTGCTCCTCATGCTCCTTCTCATTCTAAGAATATATTAGTATATCATCGAGGAACACAATTACAAAGTAGTCTAGCAATGTATGGAATACCCCATTCATGAGGCTCATAAAAATAGCTAGAGCATTCGTAAGACCGAATGGAACCATGGTGAACTCATAGTGACCATATCTAGTGCAAAATGCGTTCTTGTGGATATCACTCTCCACTATTCTTAGCTTATGGTATCCTAACTTTAGATCAATTTTGGAAAAGACTTTGGCACCCTGAAGTTGGTCGAATAAATCATCAATTCTGGGCAAAGGCTATCGATTCTTGATGGTTACTCTATTTAACTATCGATAATCCATACATAATCGGAGAGATCCATCTTTCTTCTTAACAAAGATGACTAGTGCACCCCAAGGGGATACGATAGGATGAATATGACCCTTCTCAAGGAGTTCCTCAAGCTATATTTTGAGTTTATTAAGCTCATTTGTGGTCATCCTATAAGGTGCTCTGGAAACTAGCTCGGCTCCTGGTACAAGGTCTATATGAAAGTCAATCTCTCTATGGGGTGGCATTCCAGGTAGCTCTGAAGGGAACACATCTGAATATCCCTTAAGGATAGGATGGTCATCAAGCGATGTTTCCTTTTCTTCCTCTTCTCCTCTATCACTGATAGTGATAGCAGAAAGTTGACATCCCTTTCGCATGCTCCGCTTAAGCTACATTGCAGAGATCATACGAAGAGACACGGGCCTCTGAATCCCAATGATAACTATGGGCGAACCATGATCATCCTCACATTCGATCTTTTTTAGGTGGCAATCCATCTTGGCTCTATGGGAATAAAGCCAACCCATGCCAAGTATGATATTGTAAGATCCAAGTGGTGTTACTCTAAGGTCTACTAATGTGGTGATCTTGCTAATCTGCAGCTGACATGCCCTAACCTCTGATTCCACTGACACTCTAGCCCCTAAAGCTAATTCCACTTCCCAACTGACACCTTGTCTAGTTGCCACTAGCCTACAATAATCCACAACCAATGGAGATATAAAGGAGTCAGTAGCTCCTGAATCAAACAAAATAGATACATTGTTACCTTTGATCATACTTGCAGCCTTTATGACTATAGCTTGGTGCTCAGCCTGGCGGTTGTCAACCACTGTGAATACTCGATGGGACTTGCCCATATCACCAACCGTTGGCTCTGAAGTGGCCATCCGTTGATTCCCTGCCATCTAACCCTGAGGGAAATCCCTCACCATATGCCCCATGGCTCCACATGTAAAGAAAGCACCCTGTGCCTGAAACTGGGTGCCCTGAGGCCTAGAGAAAGCCTGTCCTCCTGTCCTCCTAGATCCGTTGTACCCACCCCTAAAGGATTGTTGAATCATCGCCAGAGGTGTGTAAGGCACTTGCGCTCTCTGATCTCGCCTCTGACCCTAAGATTGCCATTGCTTGGGCTTTGTGCCCTACTAATACTGTGGAGGCTTCTGCCTCTGGTTCTGTTGTGTCTGTTGTAGAGGAGGGGGTTTGGAGAACCCCTGTGAGTTTCAGTTATTTCCCTTCCAATGTGGTTTCTGGAATCCATAAGTCTGATGTGTAGGGTTTCAGTTCTGAAACCAATCCCTAGTGTCTTGTGGTCTGACCTAAATCTCCTCGGCTATTAGTGCCTTTTCCATGGCAACCCGAAGGCTCTCTGGAGTGGACATCCTCATTGGCCCGGCTATACCGGCATTTAACCCTCTAATGAAGTGGTTAACAAGAAGTTTCTCGTCCTTTAGATAATCCACATAAGACAAGAGCTTAAAGAATTTGCTCTTGTATTGGGTTACTAATAAGCCCTTTTGTTAGAGGTCGTGAAACTCATCTATCCGACGTTGTCTAAAATGTTCTGATAGTTACCTCTCCCTGAACCTCTCTGTGAATATCTCGCAAGTGAGAGTATCAGGAGCTAATCCACACTTGTACTCCTCCTATCTCCACCATGTGGAGGTCATTCCTCTCAATAGATGGACTACGACATGTGCTTTTAGGTTGCTCTCGTAAGAGAACAATGTGAAGCACCTCTCAAGGCTCAAAAGCCATGCCTCAACTTCTACCCTATCAGTAGAACCTCCAAAAGATGATGGCTGGAGGTGCATAACCTCCCTGATAAGATCCGCTGGATCCCGACGAGCTCTCTCAAAATAAACTGGCTCCACCACTGGAGGTGGTCCTTGTAGGTGCATAGACTTTGGCTCATTTCCACCCTGACTCTCTACAGGAATAAGAGTTGGACTTCTGCTCCATTTCCTATCAACTAATCTATGACTCCTAGAGTCCTGAATTCTAACATGAGGGTTCTTTGTTGGAATCCTTTCCTGAACTATGCCAATTAAGTTCTGGATTTCTTCTAAGAGGTTTTGGTTAGGATCTTTTGGCTGTTTAGGAGGAGATTCTAGGTTCTCTTCTAGAACCAGTTCCTCCCTAGCTACCTCTTCACGTGCTAAACGCACATGCCTAGGACCCCTTCCACGCTTGTGAGCTTGTCGCGTAGTTGGAGGCATCCTAAGAGGAAAATAAAATAAAATAAATTAAATAACTAATTTCCTAGTGTGGAAACCTTGCTTTGATACCAAAATGTCATGCCCAAAATTTAGGGCAAGCTCGGGATAAAAAAATTTTTAAACATAACTTTTAAAAACATTAAATCAACAAATATAAAATGCTACAACATGTTTTGTCTTAACTATGTTTAGATTAACTTTATCTACTAGTTCAATATTCAAAATTAAATAAAATTAAATGCAGAATTCCAAGTGAATAGTTTTATTGTCTACTCGAATTTAATAATTCAACTAATTAAGATAATTAATTGGTGCAGGCAAAATTAATTTTGGATAGCCATTAATTGATTTTAGAAGGCTAATTAAAATTATTCTCCTAGCATCCATTTTAATCCATAATTAAAATGTGCTTAAATTAATTCATTTTAATCCATACTTAAAATGTGCTCAAACTAAATTAACTAAGGTACAATTAAGCCCATGACGAAAAAATGTCCTACAAGATTTAATTCCAACAACCTATATCCAAGTATGTTAATTAAATCTCAACCCCTTTTTTTTTTTAAAGAAATACCTTTAGGTTGAATAAAAATAAATGTTTGCCCACTTGATTTTATATACTCTTAAAAATATACAACACTAAATAGATATAAAAATCTAAAGATATGCTTTATTCTTTAATTTCCACAACTATCTATTTATATTTTCATATATGTGTTTATAAATATGTTTATATCTAAATATATATATTTAATTACTTTAACAGTTTCCCAAACTTTACAAAAAAACTAAGCCATGCAAACCATAACTAGGGATTTTGCAATTATAAAATACCCTAAATTTAAAAATTATACCATTTCTATTATTATTACCATAGCCCTACTCGGGCTAGGGTTTTATATTTATTTATTTTTGTTGAAGAAAATTTGTGCAGGGCCGAGTTTGAAGCCTCAGCAGCGGCCATGGCAGATGGCAGAGCCATTGTTTGTTGGAGGGGGGGGATACTGGACATGGTGGTGCATGAAACTCCACCAATGGGGCGTCCCACTATGGGGGTCATGACCCACATAGTGGTCTTGGCCGCTATGTGAGTCGCATCCCGCACAGTGGCATGGCCCGCATAGGAAGTCACGGCCCCCTGTGAGGGTCGCGGCCTACACAGAGGCGGTGGCCTTTGTGTGAGTCATGGCCAGCATAGGGGCTGCGCCCCCTATGTGGCCGAGGCCCCACGAGGTTCTAAAACCCGCTGCTATGCACAATCAATTTTTTTTTTTGATTAAATTTTTTTTATATATATATATATTTTTAAATATAATTATATATATTTATATATATATATTTATATATATATATATATACATACATATATATATATATTTATATATATATATATATTTATATATATATATACATACATATATATATATGTATATGTATATATATATACATATATATATATATATATATATATATATATATATGTATATGTATATATATATACATATATATATGTATATGTATATATATATATGCATTTCTATATGTATATAGATATATATATATATATATATATATTTCCTTTCGGAGGTATTTATATAAATTATATATATATATATACATGAAATTTGCATGTATATAATTATATATTTATATATAAATATATCTTATATAACAAAGATTATAATAAATAGACCATAGTATTTTTATTTCAAGTATTTATAAGTTTCTTAAATGCAAAAATTAGATAGATGGATTATAAAAAAATTTATGATTCATTTACAGCAAAAGTAAAGTAATTAAACTACTTACTATAGATGTTATTTTCTGCATATAATTAATGCCAATATATAATTAAAGCCAAATTTCAACTATATAAATGACTAGATTTAATAAATTTACTAGCAACTAAATAAACCTAGATTTTATTTAAATAAAACTATAATAGATTATGATTTTTATTTTCTGTAATGAATAAGTTGACAGACTTTGCAAATTCTACAACAACTATTTAAATGACAAATTTTAATAAATTTAACAAAAACTAAATATAGCTATAATTTATTAATCTAGAAACCTTAGAGATGGCTATAAATTCTTTGCTCTTATTTTCCTAAAATTTTAAAAAAATAATACAATCACAGATAAAATAAAATCACAGAATTAAATAAAAGGACTTTTACATTTTCCTAGATTGATCTAAATGCTTTTATTTTCAGTCTCCTACATGCATGCAAATCAAATTCATTTCTTTCCTAATAATTGAGTTTAATGCATAAAAGGAATAAACAAATCTCTTTCTTACCAAAACATCCTAAAACACAACAATGTTATTTTTTCAAAAATTTAGAAAACTAAACCAAAGTTACTTATTTCTTTTCTATAGTATTGCATGAATAATTATTACATAACTTTAAACTTATTCCCAAGACTTTATAGTCACTTTACAAATAGGTCTCTTCTTTCAATCAAGTGAGAACTTTCAAAGAACATAAATTACATTTACATCATTTTTCTGCAACAACTAAATCTAGCCACATCTACTTGTCCTACTATTTTCTTCTAACAACCTGTAATTAAATTAAAAGCTATGACCATGGAGAGCTCACCTCCCAGCCTAGGCTAACTAGTAGCCACACCCAAGCTCAGAGAACCAAGCCCTAGACAGGTAACACACATGCAAACACAATAGATAGAAAATACACAAACTCAAACCCAATCCCAACCCAGGCTACACTACACCACTCATTGTGATGTGCTTTCAAGGGTGGTAGGGGACCAAGTACCCTGAGGAGACTGCAAGTATGGAAAAACATATAGCTACCTCATGGAAAACCAAATACATCAAGTATAACAACCCCATATTCCTTATGCCCCCAAGGCATTCATGCCTTATTTCCCTCCTTATGACCCCCAATGCATAAACAAGCCATGCAGCAAGGGTCACATAAAATCCCTTGTGATCACTCTTGTAACGAGAGCCTCTCACGCGAGGGTTGTCACTTCTACCACCCACAAGATCCTCCTCTCTCTCAAGAGTAGGTCTTGATTACTCCCAAAACACATACATTGCATAAGCACAAAACACCAAATAAATTTCCAAGAAATACATGCAAGAAAACTAGCCTTTTACACAAACATTTCTTTCAAAACAACATGCAAAAAGAAAACCTTATAAGAAAAATAGAACCAACCTTAAACTGCCCAAAGGTATGCTAGTTTTGTTGAGGATGAGTAGCCCAACTCCACAGTTCTTTTCTTTCTACCCTTATCCAAAATTCTCAATCCAAAATCTATCTTTTTCTTTTCAAAATTATTTTGTCTCTAAAAATGGAGAGTGGGTGATTACCCACTAATTTTTTAATTCTTGCTTAAGAAGCCCTTTGTGATAGTTCTCACAAATTTCTAAAAACTAAAAAGGAAGGTAAGGTAAAATGGGAAAGGGAACTCTCATTCAAAAAGGAAGGTTTACAACTTAGTTCAAGTCTTCTAATTTCAAAAATTCGCACAACTTAGAAAGTCACTTTTTAGGGTGTCTAAAAGGTCACATGGGAAAAGAAACTTGCCTAAAATTACCCCTAACCCTTAGGTATACCATATGGGTTTTAGGAAACCTTATTAAACTACCCCTAGGTGTCCATTTAACCCCTCTAAAGTTTATTTTTGGGTCAATCCTATGTTGACCATCCTAAAGATTCTTTACCCAAGGCATTTATGACATCACATTACATTAATTGAAAAAGCTATAGTTAAACAATTCCCACCAAGAGACAAATTTAAAAATTCAAACATAAATCCACACGTGTCAAGTGACACAAAGAAAATACTTTTACAAAATTATACATGAAATCATGTCTCTTGTGGGATTTACATAAATCAATTAAATAACACTTAACACACATGCATCATCTACTATTATGAATAAAATACGACACAAATGGGGTGTTATCTCTCCAAATAGACAAACCTTGGTTTTACGAACATACAAATGTCTAGGTTTGGTTCTCTGTAATATTTCCATGGTCACATGGATAACTTCCTGTGCATCTCAATTACACATTAGTAACTTCAAGTAACCTTATATAATATAAAACACAAGAATAATAATACACATCAAAAACTTGCATACAATTCACATTTGAACAATTTAATACATCTTATATCCAAGTAATTTCTCATGAGTAATTATCTTAATTCTCATAATTTGATCCACATATAAAACATAAATCCTATTTCTATCATCATAGTAAAGTCCTGCAAATTCAATAACAAAATTTATCACCTCAAATTCATCCTATTCAAAAATCATGTAGTGTTCTATATCATAAAGCATTTAAATAAAGCATCAACATATAGAAATGTTATCGAAATCATGGAACCATATAAGTTCTAAATCCATAATGTATAAAAATAAAGCATCCATAAAATCTCAACATAAAAACCACTGAAATGTCAGACTGAGTCGGGGTGGGGCCTCACATTCAAGTACCCAAAGTTCTCCTCAAAATCTAAATCATCAACATAGGAAGAATCAACCTCATCAATAGGACCAAAATGTGAAATGGATTACAACTGAGATTCATGATCAACCACCCCAGTCGCAATGATAGCTCTCATCTCCAAGTCTTGAATGATAACTGAATTAGGTGTGAATCCACAATTTTCCTAGTTTCCCCATGTGTGATTTGATAGATCGAAAGAAGATTGTTTGTCGAGTGGGGTACACACAACAGATCATTAAAGGAGTTTTCCCCAAGGGAAATAGATCCTTTCCCAATCGCATACATGTATGTATGATTTCCCATCAAAATTTGTGGCATGTGGCAAGGCTTAAATAAAGAGAACATAGACTATGAAGATGCCATATGATGAGAAACCCTTGAATCTAGAAGCCATCTTTCTAAATCATGATGTGTAGCAGCACAAAGAGCTTGTCCCTTTCCTTTATCTATCCCAAAAAGAGTGATCCCTTCCTTTATCCTTTTCCTTGGAAGAAGAAGCCGATGTAGACATTCTAGAAGGTAGGTTGATTTTGTTCTTCTCAAGAATATTCTTAAACTCATCAATATCCTTCTTCTAACAATGATGTTCATCATGTCCCGACTTCTTGTAATATGCACAAAAAATATTGTCCTTATATGATTTCCTCTTAGATGAGGATGTAGAATAACTTTGTTGTGGAGAGGATGATTGTGCTCCATCTTGTTGTGGTTTTGACTTAGGTTGCTTTTGATTCTTTCCTTTCCCTTGATTGCTTTGATTTCCCTTATTAGCCATCAATGCTTGTGACTTTGAAGATTTGAGAATCCCCATCTTGGTCAACTTAGATTTCTCAAGCATCAACATCTCTATGAATGAATCAAATGAGGGAGAAGTGTAAGAGGAACCTTGAGCTAACTTATGGGTGTGAAAGCTAGATACAAAGGCTAGATACTCTGAAGGAAGCTTGTCCGACAAGTTATAAACCAATTGAGCATCATTTTTGTCAATTCCACAATCCTTTAGCTTTTCTCTTAGCTCCTTTGCTTGTGTGACATAATCTTGGATTGTATCAAAATCCTTGGGATCCAATGTTGTGAGTTCACTATCAATCTTGTAGCCCTTAATCTCATTAACTTGACCATATAATTTCTCATAAATATCCCAAGCCTCTTTAATTGTAGTACACTTATCAATGTGAAAAATGAGGTCATTTGATACATACTTTCAAAGAGTTCCAAATGCCATAGCATTCCTAGTGAGCCATTCAATTTGAGCATTAGGATAATCCTTAGGATCAGGTGGTGTTGTTATAGTTCCATTTACATAATGAATGAGTCCTTTTTCCATTAGTTTACTCCATGCCTTTATCTTCCATGATGCATAATTGTGAGAAGTTAAAAGTAGAAATTTAGGAGAACCCATAGCACCAAAATAAACAAAAAAACACAAGATAGAGAGAGGCACAATCACACAAGGCACCCCTCCAAATTACTCAATCAAGAAACCCCCCCCAAAATGATGATTTGACACTTTATACTTAGTGTGAATACAATGGGCCACTTGCAAAACAAGGAAAGGTGGACTTCTTATTTAAATCTTACAATTGCCTCAAATAGGCTATAAGAGACTCCAAAAAATACTTCTAGTGATCTAAACTAAGATCCAAGCAAAATACAAGTACCAAATAGGCCAAAAATGACCAAATACTGAAAGTATAATTTCTACTCAAAATCACTACAAACAAATGGCATATTATTGTTAGTCCCAATATGGAAAGCTAATGTATTAAGAGGGGAGGGGTGAATCAGAACTTCAAAACATTTCTTCAACAATATCTTTACTGTTATGCATAAACCGAATAGTGCAATAACATAATATAAAACTAAAACAAATAGATAACAATCATACATGATTCACTCCATAACACATATATTTTGATTACGCAGAAACTCTTGGTTAGAGAGAAAAACTACGGTGGGGATGGCACCCACAACTTCACTACTGCAATAATAAAGAGTGGTCGGTTAGAGCTACATGTTTAGCTATTTCTGATAGCTTATCGTATTACGAGTAACAAGATCTGTTAGATCTACCTTGCTAAAGGAATTTACAACACCTCATCTAAATGTTGTACGTGGTTAGAAGCTTTACAATTTATAGACTTGATTAGAGTCTTTTATCCTGTTAAAGGTTTCTCTTACAATTTCACAATATTACAATAAAATCATTACGAATATCTGCAACTTTACATCTGGAATGTTATAGCAGATTCTATGTGCTCAGAATAAGATACCTTTCTTATAGCATACCTCGGTAACCCATATAGTAACTCAGTAAACACTTTTGTTTACTCTGTTCTTTGACTGTTTGCTGAAAACCTTCTCGGTGACCTCTATGTCTCTGTAACAGTCTTCTTACACTCATGCACACACCTTTAACTCTTAACTCATGTTATATAAATAGATCTCTTATGATGGTGATCCAATTCATTGCTTCGATCTTACAAACATGATTTATTGAATGAATAACCATGCAAAATATTTCATTGGTTAGATAACCTCAAAATCATACACAATCTTAAAGTGCAATTTCCAATGTGATAATGGTTTGATTTGCCTCGATCTTATAACACATTTTCATATGCATGTCTAGGTTCAGTGAATCTGGTAACACATTTCACTCAGTGTAAATCAACTCGGTGTGTCATCTTTGCTGCCTGGTAGACATGTAAAGATACTCGGTAGATAGCTCGGTGTATACTGCATTCTATGACTGCTTTCTTCTGTAACTGACTAGACTGTACATACCGATTGAATATTTTGGTAATAGATAACCGACTAGAGTATATAGTATAACTTTGACATAAAACTAATGGCAATTTGATAAGTAGTAACAATCTCCCCTTTTGACATTAGTTGAGATGTTTGACAAAAACTACTTTCAAAGTTATAACTCAATAATCTATATACTTTGCAAAATTTGACTATGTTGACAATATATACAATAGTCAATAATAATATATCAGATATACTCCCCTTATCAATATACTATATAAATTCTGAGTTTTGCATGCTTGATGATCTGTTCATGTGCTTTGCTTACTATCCTGTACATTGTGCGGTTTACTACTCTTGGATACTCTACTTATTATTCTCGGTATACTTCCCCTGTATACTATACTCTGAAAACTATACCATTCTCTCAAAACTATATTAATAATGTATCACTCCCCTAGTAATATAACATATTACTCCCTAAATATAGTATTACTCCCCCTTTTTGACATACATCAAAAACTTAATTTCCATTCAGGGGTGGTAACTAGTCAAAAATGGATTTGTACTTGGTCTGGGCATAGGTGAGAGTGATAGAGAGTGCATCCTTTACACTGTCCTTTAAAGAATTTTGTACTTGAATATCAGCCAATAGTGATATTAAGCCATCTAAAATGCTTCCCTCTTGAGTAGTAGATAAGTATGTGGCTTGGTTGATCTGTTCTTGGACTGATAAAAGATGGGGAAGGAATAATGTCTGAAGTGTCATTATGTCCATCTTGATCTTGTGTTCTTCATTTCTTAAGTCCAATTGTTGAGCCATGAGCTGTTGTAACTTTGTATAAAAATTCTGAATTGAATTTGGCTCGGTGGTCAACTTATTTGAGAGATCGGTGATCTCTTTCACAATTGCCTCTATTTAATTCTTAATGTCTTTAATGAATAAAGAAAATGTGCAAAGTATTTGAAATAAATAATGAATGTGCTTGAGTTGAGGAGTCAACTCAGCAATAAATTTGACAAGTTTAACTTTGCTAATAGCTATAGCTTTTTGTACCTCTTCTATCATTTTGGCAGTGAGCTCTTTGTCTTTTAGCTTGCTCAAATACTCGAATGCATCTACTCCAGATGTCTCTATCTTTGTTAGGAGTTCATCCAGTTGAATGTGGATGGCTACATTAGTTGATATTGTAGCTTCAAGTAGCATATCTATTAGGAGTGCTTTTA
The DNA here is from genome assembly GCF_030272615.1 of Cryptomeria japonica. Lineage (NCBI taxonomy): Eukaryota > Viridiplantae > Streptophyta > Pinopsida > Cupressales > Cupressaceae > Cryptomeria > Cryptomeria japonica. The sequence continues at coordinate 611,381,421 of NC_081408.1, read as the reverse complement.
CCTTCTGAAGTACTTTATTTTTCTTTTGAATGGCCATTTGCTTATCTTGTTCAACCTTTGCTTTGTACAGTTCACCAAAATCAATGAGTGCTTGCCGCTTTAATTTTGATATGTCTACATTGGGCAACACTATTAGTTTTGACAGATCAACTTTAAAACTATGCTTTTTCACTTTCTTTTCTTTACCTTTCATCGATGGAACTAAGATAATTGCTTGAGAGGCTTCATTACCCTCAGTAGGTTGCTTGGTAGAGGCAACACTTTGATCGGTTCCTTTAGCCTCTGTAGAGTCCTTCAGTGTCTTGGTACTTGGTGTCTTAGTTGCAACATTCTCAATGCCAAAAGGTGCTTGAGATGTCTCTTCTTGAGTAGTACCTTCTCCTGTTGCAGACTTGTGACCTTCGGTGCCTTGATCTATATCCTAAGGAGTTTCGGTTGAGACAGGTTGCTTGACTGGTGGATAAGGCTGAACTTGTTCCAAAATGGATTCACTAGATACAAGTTTTGCATATGCAGTGCCTTCTATCATTTCCTATTCCGGGGCCTCTGAATCCATGACATCTTCATCTATTTGAATGGTGTCAGTAGGATCTCATTCGGTAGCATCAGGACCTTGCTCAGTGACATCAATGATTTCAACTGTAGCTTGCTCACCGACATCCTTGATTTTGCAGATTTCTTGCCACTTTGCTTTTGTCTCATTTTCAACTTCAATATATATCCCATTCATTAGTTTTAAGGCTCTCTATTTGACAAGAAACTTTGAATATAGGTTGTCAGGTGTTCCTTTATTTTAGCTACTGACATATCAGGAAAGAGATGGACTAGACTTCTTTCTCTGATTTGTTTCTCTGAGTCCATTGCATACTTCCACCTATTATCAATATGCAGATACTATTAATTTGTAAGTGACTTAGTTAGTTCTAATGGAGCTAACCGGAACTTTAGAAGTGTGCAGATAATAGCTTCTTCAATTTGTCTCTTTTCATCATTGTTCCTAGTTTCATACTTGACATATCTAAATCCTCCAAATCCACCATATTCCTTCAGATTAGCACAAAAATTTTCAACACTATGTATATTTACCTTCTTGCTCTTAACAATCTAAAATTTGCTTGCATCTTCTGATTCGGTATCACTAGACTCTTTTGCCAAAATGAGTCTCCGAGTAGATTTCTTGTATGTCTTTGTTACCTTGGGAATAGTAACACTCTTTGTCTTCTTACTCGGTGAAGCTGCAGATGCTCTAGTGTTAGGTCATTTTACTGGAGGTGGAGTCGGTGAGACTTTTGATGTGTCCTGTTTCTTTCTTTTTAACACATTAACCTTAGGCAATTTAGTGCTCAGTGTTATAGCTGCCTCTTGGGCTTCAAATTCCTCTTTTCTAATGGCAATGGTGCCTTTGACAGGTGTAGAGGAAGAGTCTTCTCTGAATTTCTCTTACAATGCCTTAATCATCTTTGTTGCCTTTCTTGTAGCTTTGGGTACTACAATATTCATCTTTACCTTTTCCTTTACTTCCTCATAGGTACCATACCTCATCTCAGTAGCATGTCTAGGCAATGTAAGAAATGCATCAATTTGTTGTTTTATGATGTCAAAATCAATCTCATAGCCCATTGGTGACAAAGATTGAGTCCTCGGTTCCACATCATTCACATAACAGTAATCGATGTCAACTTCAAAACATATATCATTTTTGTATTTCTCTACTAGCTGGGGTGGAACCCTATATCTGTTATGCATTTTCTCTTTAAATTTATTGAAGTAATCATCCATGATATCATTGAAATTATCACCTAACTTTTGAATGAAGTCATTAATCTAATGGGTGATAGGTCAGTGTAGCTCCCAAACAACTTTACTGACTGATAGAAAGAATTTTTCAAAGTAGAAAAACATGCATACCAGTAGTGATCCAAACTTTAGAGTATTAGCCGAGTTGTTCTTCTTTGGCTTCCTGATGGTGTTCAGATTTTCAAATAGGTTCTTCTGCAACACCTCGCATAGATTAATTTTCATTCCCTTTTGCCCAATTTTGTAAGCGAAGTGTACTGCTGCACAGGGAACACTATTTTTCCTTGCCGATTGGAAGAAACAGTAGCCCATTACTCTAATGGCAAATTTTATTTCTTCATCAGTTACATTATTCAGTTTCAATCCTCTACAATCAAATTCCACTCTGGTTAAACTGATCAATTCCTTTTGTGATATCATCTTCTAGGCTCGGGCATGATCATAGATAGGGTAACCGGTAATCAGATGAATGATTTCCTTGGTACTCTTAAATGGTTGCTCTTCTAGCCACATGAAATCATCGTGAACTCTGCTTAGAACAAACTTGACCCACTAGGGTTTGAACACATGAGGATAGGTTAGGACTTTAGTTAATCCCTTGATCTTGATGTGCTCATACTTGTTGTTCGATATACCATTGGTACATAGCTCATCATAGGTGTCTCTGATTTCCACATGACCGAGTTCTTCAACATGACATTTGGTGAAGAATCTCACATCTTCGACTAACAACACTCTATCCAGGATGAGTGAAAAGGCAGTTTTGTCATCCGGTTCAGAAGCAAATTTGGGATTCAAAGAGTATTTTAGTGAGGGCTTCTCTACATTCTTGACAACTATGGGATCTTCAATCTTGGGTGCCATTGTATATTTTAGATAAAAACTGTCAAAGAGTCCTTAGGATTTCAGGATTTCAAATGACAAACGCTTTATACTTAGCAGATAATGGCAACTAGATATGCTCGGTAAACCAACTTAATAATGTGTTGAGATTTGATGTAAATACCTTGAATTTTCTTTGTAGGAGGTTTGATCACCTTTTAATCACTTTCTTTGCTTTCTCAAAAACTTGGTAAGTGTAAATCACCACAAAAATGCTTTTAAGTACACAAAATACCTTATTGGGCTCCATGCGGGTTAGGTCAAAAACATTAAATGCACTCAGTTCCTCTTTAACCGATTTACTCTCCTTTTTTATTTTAACTAAGTAACCAAACTTCCTTCATTCACCAACTTGACAGGTTTCCTGTATTCATTGACTTGACAGGTTTCCTGTAAAGTGCTTCAAAAGATTTTGATAGAATTTCAAACTTCCTAATACATCTTAATTATGCAGATTTTGAATTAAGTACATAATAGAATAAGAAGATAATACACTACTCACATTTGATTGTTGCAACAAATATACAACTAGTGAGATATTGCGACAGACCTAGTAATAAAAAGTTGTGGACAATTTCTATGAAAGATCAAGAGACAATTATAGATGCTTTCGAAAAAAGAGAGGATGCAGATGGTACAATGGAATAAGTATTTAAATAAAGAGGTATGTATACATTAAATGTATGTATGTATATATGTACATGTATATTTTATATATATATATATATATATATATATATATTAAATATATAATTTCTTTTTATTACATACCATTTGATGATGTAGATGGTTTAAATATTATTGTTTGATATATATAGGTCCATCTCCTTATTGAGAGCTCTTACACAATCGTGGTACATGTAATGGAATAAGTATTTAATATATAGAGGTACTTATACTTGTTTCTAAAATTACATGTCTTCTGAAATGATTTAAATTGATAGAAATTGCTTTTAAAATATATATAGGTTTTCATAATTCATTTAAAATGTGAACTTTACTATTTTGCACTTCCATCTAGATTATAATTTTTTTTGTCCCCTTAAGCCATGTGCTTATTATTTTGATCCCCTTAAGCCACATGTCCCAATTGTACACCCATCCCCTTAAGCCGAGTCATGTCCTAATCATTTAATTTCCCCTTAAGCCATGTCCTATAATTTAGTTCAAATGATCCTTTGTTAAGCCACATGTCCTATTTCTATTTTGATCCCCTTAAGCCGAGTCATGTCCTAATCAATTAATTTCCCCTTAAGCCATGTCCTATAATTTAGTTCAAATGATCCTCTTTTAAGCCACATGTCCTATTTCTAGTTTGATCCCCTTAAGTCACATCCCAATTATGCCCATCACCTTTAGCTTGCCTCATGCACGTCCTAATTAGTTAATTTCCCCTTAAGCCACATGTCCTAGTTTTAACTTAAATTCACCCCCCTAGATTTAAATCCTATATATAATATATATCTAACTATTTTTTGTTGTTGTAGGTTTATCTTAAAGTAGTTTTTTGTTGTTGGTGGCATGTGAAACGAGTTCATGAATCTTTAGAATTAAATCAAGATTTCCAATGAATTGGTAAGCATCATTTTTTGTGTTAAATGTTTAGTTTTAATTTCTATATTTGATGTTTTTCAATGATAAATTGTTCAATTGCTTAAATAATTTCCCCTTTTAAGCCATGTCCTAATTGGTATGTATGCATCATTTTTTTGATTAAATTTGACTTAGTTAATTTATTTTTGTATTTTTAATTAAATTTGACTCAGTTAATATACATGCATTTAATAATTTATTTCTAATTAAGTTCTGATTAATTTTTTGTGTGTGTGCATGTAGGTACATCTTGTAACCAGGCTTTTAATTGTGGAGATCTAATTTAAAATCTTGAGATCTCTTTTGAAACTGTGGAGATCTAATTTATCTAGATCACTTTTGAAATTGCTTTTAATGCCTTAGATTGGATCAAACTTATATAATACTTTAGATTTTAGAATATTGAGTTAGACTTTAATATATAGATTTAAGATGTGTGGATCTTGAAACTTTTAAATTCAAGAGATGTGGATGAAGCTAAATTATTATATATTCAAGAGATGCACCTAGATTAAACTTTTTTATATAAGCTTTTAGTATGTATATATGTGTGCATGTACATGGTTATTTTAGAAATTGTCAATTGCTTTGAATTAAATTTTTAATGTATACAATGTGTGTGTACACATGTGCTATTTTGAAAAATATCAAAATTGCAAGTGTTTTATTTTTAATGTATATATGTACATGTGTACAAGTGTGCTATTTTTATAAATATCAATTGCTCATGTGTATATGTGTTCAATTGCACTTGCTTCATTTATTTTTAATGTATTTATTTATTTTATCTCTACTTAAACAATAGCAAGCTTCATTTATTTTTAGTATCATATACGTACACATACACATGTATATAGATTTAGATTAAAAATAAATGAAATTGACATAGCTTCACATGATTATAAATAAATAAATAAATGTATAAATACAATGTTCATGAAACACATGTATGTATGTGTACTAGAAGTGAACACTTGAATGTAAAACATATATATATCACATGTACACATGCATATATGCATATCAAGTCTAGATGTTTGATGTTCAACAATTCCACATGTGGTCAACATGAAATATAATCAAAGTGTACGCACAAAATAAACAAGTCCCATGGGATGGAATGAACAAATGTCAGTAAACTGCATGAAACATGTAACAAATCTAGCCCCTAAAATGAAGATGATTGTAAGCCCTAAATCATTCTAGATTCCTCTTCAAGCCACATGGATGAAGAGGAGAAGATCCACTCTACAAGATAAAAATGTTCAAGTTTGTGAGAGTTCTACGTAGTTCATGTTCATATATATATATATATATATATATATATATATATATATATATATTTAAAAACAATTTAAATTTTTTGATTATAAGTTCAGTAGCACATACGTGTACATGAGTAGGCTCATCTCCTCTAGACTCCACAGAGGGCTCTGCATCTCTAGGTGCTATAGGGGCAGTCGATGGCACTGGTATCTCATGATATATAGTACATGTACACACACACATATATAGATCAATATCAATGATTTAAAATAGAAATTTAAATTAAATTTATATTTAAAATGTTCATTTTGAACTAGAGATAATTTAATTTTCATACACATGTACTTGACTCAGATCATCTCCTGTACGCATTGTATCTGAGACGGCATCAACAAAAACTCCACTATCAACAAGATCCTACAAGGTATTTTAAAAAGAGTTGCACATGTAAATTATATGCATGCATGTACATATATTATATATACAAATTAATTTAATTTTTAAATAAAAACTGTGAAACTTGTATCAATTTTTTTTAATTTAAATCAACATTAAATACCTGAAATGCAGACGATGTCTGCAGAAAACTAACAAGAGGACCAGGATGATCATATGGCCCATCTGAATGTAAACTCATCCCGATGGTTGTGTCCACGTGTACAACAAAATTAATTGAATCTAGATATTAAATCAACTGTATGATGTTTATTTATTTATTTAAAATATCATATAAGTTTGATGAACAAAATTAATTAAATCTCTAAATATATATATAAATTAAGATAGAGTGTCAACGTATTGAATCTCTCTGCTCATTCGCAACAACCGATGCTGGAGGAGTTGCACTCACCATAGTGGCAGGTGGATAATCTGACGTGGAAGTCGGTGTCGTAGTGGCCCATGGTTGTAATTAGTTAATTTCATTTACTTAGAATAGGAATTTCAAAATTTAGCATCTACAAATTATAGGATGTATGTAGCTTAAGGGGACAGGCCTAAATTATAAGATGTGTGTGGCTTAAGGAGACAGGCCTAAATTATAGGATGTACGTGCATTTCTTAATTACACGTGTCTTAAGGGGACATGGTCGAAATTAAATTTAATTTGATCATAATTAAGTTTAATAAATTGAATATATAGTTAATAGGACCTATTACATGTTATTTAATATATGGCATTTAATAATATATATAGTTAATAGGTCCTAGTATGTTAAAAGGGGAATTGTTGTAATAGTATGTTAAGAGGCCCATATGGTTGTAATTAGTTAATTTAATGTACTTAGAATAGGAATTTCAAATTTAGCATCTACAAATTATAGGATGTATGTGGCTTAAGGGGACAAGCCTAAATTATAGGATGCATGTGGCTTAAGGGGACAGGCCTAAATTATAGGATGTATGTGGCTTAAGGGGACAGGCCTAAATTATAGGATGTACATGCATTTCCTAATTACATGTCTTAAGGGGACATGGTCAAAATTAAATTTAATTTGATCATAATTAAGTTTAATAAATTGAATATATAGTTAATAGGTCCTAGTATGTTAAAAGGGGAATTGTCGGAATAGTATGTTAAGAGGCCCATATGGTTGTAATTAGTTGATTTCATGTACTTAGAATAGGAATTTCAAATTTAGCATCTACAAATTATAGGATGGATGTGGCTTAAGGGGACAGACCTAAATTATAAGATGTATGTGGCTTAAGGGGACATGCCTAAATTATAGGATGTACGTGTATTTCCTAATTATATGTGTCTTAAGGGGACATGGTCGAAATTAAATTAAATTTGATTATAATTAAGTTTAATAAATTGAATATATAGTTAATAGGACCTATTACATGCTATTTAATATATGGCATTTAATAATATATATAGTTAATAGGTCCTAGTATGTTAAAAGGGGAATTGTCGTAATAGTATGTTAAGAGGCCCGTATGGTTGTAATTAGTTAATTTAATGTAATTAGAATAGGAATTTCAAATTTAGCATCTACAAATTATAGGATGTATGTGGCTTAAGGGGACACGCCTAAATTATAGGATGTATGTGGCTTAAGGGGACAGGCCTAAATTATAGGATGTACGTGCATTTCCTAATTACATGTCTTAAGGGCACATGGTCGAAATTAAATTTAATTTGATCATAATTAAGTTTAATAAATTGAATATATAGTTAATAGGACCTATTGCATGCTATTTAATATATGCCATTTAATAATATATATATATATATAGTTAATAGGTCCTAGTATGTTAAAAGGGGAATTGTCGTAATAGTATGTTAAGAGGCCCGTATGGTTGTAATTAGTTAATTTCATGTACTTAGAATAGGAATTTCAAATTTAGCATCTAAAAATTATAGGATGTATGTCTCTTAAGGGGACAGGCCTAAATTATAGGATGAATGTGGCTTAAGGGGACATGCCTAAATTATAGGATGTACATGTATTTCCTAATTACATGTGTCTTTAGGGGACATGGTCGAAATTAAATTAAATTTGATCATAATTAAGTTTAATAAATTGAATATATAGTTAATAGAACCTATTACATGCTATTTAATATATGGCATTTAATAATATATATAGTTAATAGGTCCTAGTATGTTAAAAGGGGAATTGTCGTAATAGTATGTTAAGAGGCCTGTATGGTTGTAATTAGTTAATTTCATGTACTTAGAATAGGAATTTCAAGTTTAGAATCTACAAATTTTGTAATTAATCATTTAAGAAACACGACTTAAAGGGATTGGCCTAATTAGGATGTATGTGGCTTAAGATGATCTATAGGACTAATTAGGATGTATGTGGCTTAAGGGGATAGGCCTAAATTATAGGATGTATGTGGCTTAAGATGATCTATAGGCCTAAGTAGGATGTATGTGGCTTAAGGAGATGAGCCTAAATTATAGGATGTATGTGGTTGAAGATGATCTATAGGCTAATTAGGATATATGTGGCTTAAGGGGATATGCCTAAATTATAGGATGTATGTGGCTTAAGATGATCTATAGGCCTAATTAGGATGTATGTGGCTTAAGGGGATAGGCCTAAATTATAGGATGTTAAAAAGGTGGCATGTGTGTGACGGGCCTTTAGGACCACATTGTGTTCTAAGGGGTCACACATGTGTTCTAACAGATGCGTGACCCCTTAGGACCACATATGAGCCCTTTTAACATCCTATACTTAGTGTATACAATATACCCAAACTACTAGGATAGTAAAAGGGGTCATATGTTGTCCTAAGGGGTCACACATGTGTGACCCCTTAGGACCAGATTATGACCCATTAGAACACAATGTGGTCCTAGTAAAGGCTCGTCACACACATGCATGCATTCTAACTCATGGTATAATATAGACATGGCTCAAACTAAATTATAGGACAAATGTGGCTTAAAAGGGGAATGAATTTGAAAATAGGAGATGGCTTAAGGGGATACACACATGTGTTCTACAATGTACATGTGCGACCCCTTAGGACCACATATGACCCCTTAGGGTGAACAGTGTGATCCTATGAGGTCATATTACACATATACATGGTCATAGAAGGGGTTGAAAGCATGAGTTAGTTCACATGTGCATGTGTGATAGACTTTTCTAGGACCACATTGTGTTCTAAGGTACCGTCATATATGTGATCCTAAGGGATCAAGCACGCATGTGTTAGAACACATGTGTGACCCATTAGGACCACATATGAGTGGGCCAAATTAACATCCTAGTAGTTGGGGTATAATTGTATACCCCAACTAAGTTAGGATGTTAATATGGCTCACATGTGGTCCTAAGGGGTCACGCACATGTGTTCTCACACATGTGTGATCCCTTAGGATCACATATATGACTCCTTAGAACACAATGTGGTCCTAAAGGCCCATGACACATGCGTTCAACCCCTTAGGACCATGTACATGTATGACCCCATAGGATCGTGCATAGTGTCCTAATAGGTCATGTATGTGGTCCTAAGGGGTCATGTATGTGATCCTAAGGGGTCACACATGTACATTAGAATGTGCATGCGTGACCCCTTAGGACCACATACATGACCCCTTGGACACTATGGCTGATCTTGTGGGGTCATATGTGGTCGTAAGGGGTTGGACGTGATGTGATCCTATGTGGTCATAGGGGGTATGTTGTATACAATTTAGATGTTTTAAATAGTTTCGTTTTTGTTGTAATGTTTTGGTTTTGGTTTTCATTTTCATTTTTGTTTTGATCCTGTAAATTAAATGTTTTGGTTTTGATTTTTTTTTGGGTTTTGGTTTCATTTCAAGGTTTTCAACATTTTTATTAAAGTTATTCGTTTTAAAAAAATCCTAATCTAATCAATTCATTAAAAAAATTCAAACTAAATTTAACTAATTTTAAAACCAAAAACATACTTTTCTAATGAAAAAATAATTATTAAGCTAAAAAATATTTATTTCTAACAAAAAAAATAAATTTAAAACTAAAAATCATTAACAAAAAAAACAATTTTTAAACTAAAAATCATTAACAAAAAAAAAAAAATTTAAACTAAAAATCTAATTTTTTAACTAAAAAATTAATCTAAATATGAATTATTGAATAAAAGTGGGTGTTGGGCGTACCTGGAAGACTTGCAGGCGGGTTACTGGCAATTTCTGGGAGGGCTCTACTCCTTCAATCGGGATCCCGTATGGCAAAAAAAAAATTATATATTCGAAACGAGATCCCGTGTTGAAATGAAACAGGATCCTCTTTCATTTCAACATGGGATCCTATTTCATTTTTAACACAGGATCCCATTTTGGGTTCTAAGCTCGGGATCCCATTTGTTTTTAGGCTCAGGATCTCGAGAGTAAATGGGATCCCGATTTGTTTCCTATTCTTTCCACCCGATTTCCACTTTTTAAGTAAGTCCAAAACTTCCACATTAAGTGGACACAACTTCTTGCACTTATGCTATGGTCACTAGTGTGTAGTCTTGTTGATTTCACCTGATTTAATGTGGAGTCATGTTCTGTGAGTTTACTTCTTGTGATTCATTTTGATGTTGTGAGTTCGATCATGTGTGTGTGCATACCTATAGGTTGCTAGTGGGTCTTATTCCTATCTCTTAGCACGGTGGGGTGGTTCTTTTTGGAGCCACATGGTCAGGTGGTAGTGCCACTTTCCATCGGGTGTGTGTTTGTTCCATCTTGCGGAGTTGGCTTCACTGGCGTTCCAGTTGCACTTGGATTCAAGCGTTTTGTTATCCAGTTGGATCCCATTTACTATGGATCATTCTTTGTATATCTTGGACCCTTCAAGGTCAATTGTATTTATTATATTGTATGCCTTCATGGCATGATGTAAATTATATTATAACTTTTTTTGATTTAGTTAGATGCAATGTAATTATTATCTTTGATGTAAACAATGTATGTATTGAAATTTATTGTAATACATATGTTTTATTTGAAAATTCGATACAATGAAATGGTTAGATTGCTAATAAATGAAATAAGACATGTTATCAATATTTTATCCTATTGAATGAATTAACCATTGATTTAGTGTAATGATGTTGTTAAGTTTAATTAACTTAATTGGATAAACTAATGTTAAGTAATGGTAGTGGTAACCTAGTTAACCAAGTTGGGAAACCTTGTAGGTGTTAAGTCTTCTATTGTGTAATCTAAACTTATGTGAACCCATTGTACATTAAACTTATTAAGTTTAATAAAAAAAAAAATTTTGCACTCTCTTCTAGTGTAAATAGTTTAATCCCTTTGGGGTTTCCTCGCGGGGCATTACAGGAAGTTTTAGGATCAACATGAGGTGTTTTATAGTAATAATTTAAAATTTTTGATATAATTAAATGATGAATGAAATAAGAATATAAAATTCTACAATATGAATAGTTTTCTATAGTAAGAACACAATTACTATAACATTCAAACATACAAAATAAAATATTTTTAGGTCGTGCAAGATTTCTATTACACCTTGGATTCTCCTACATCAATAGCTACCATACTATGATGCATGTAGAGTAGTCTAATCCCACACATTAGCCTAATTAAATTCACCAATGCTCAATCATGATTTTTTGGATATTGATTTTTTGTTTATTTTTATCCATGTTATAAACATATTCAACAAAAAAAGAAGTCTTGTAGAAAGAGTGTGTTAAGGAGTCATAAAATATTACATCTAAACCAAAAGAGAGCCAGGAGATACATGAAAGTAAAATTTGACACCAAAATGTGCTCATAATGGCTTTAGTGAGTTAACTTTTCTTATGAGATTATGAATGTAGAAGGCCTACCTTTGATTGAAGATAAAAGAAATGCGTGAAAGGGGAATTGTCAAAAAATGACATAGAACTAGCTTACCAATTGGTAATTCAAGAAAATATATACAACATCTTGAAATAATTTATGCAATATCTATGTGGTCTTGAGAAACATGTTATGTGATCAAGTCAGCATATTGTCAAGATTTTAATTATGACTATTTAAGAAAAAAATAAATATATTACTTGCAATATCAAATTCCAGTAGATAAATATGCACAATTAAAAAGGCTAATTGAAAAAATAGAGTGGTTACTACATCAGAGCAACTAGGTTAAATAATATATGAGTATGAATAAAATGAGTTTCATATTGTTTCACAAAATCAAGAGATAGTTCACTACTTCTTACACTCTACAATAAATGAAATTGTTAAAAAATAATAATATAACTATTTTTGAAATAAGAAGGGGTATAATGAAATAAAATAACTTTGATAAGTTTTTTTGAGCTAAAAATAGTATAGACAATAATGTGTCTTGTAAAAAGGACTCTCAATATTAGTCAAGGGAATGGTTGTTAAATAGGCATAGTTTGGAACTAAGCCTAGCGTTGATCATTTGATGGCTTTTGAATGTTCTTCTTGATCATGCATATCAAAGTTATAATTTCACTTAGTCTTTCCACCTCTTGTTTAAGTGATCCATAGTCATATCTCCCACTTTTTGATCTAAGTAGCATACCTAAAATCAACATTTTAAATAGAGTTTTTCAATTTTTTCTTATCAAATAATCAAGAATCTAAGGAGGTTGTAAACCAAAAAGTTTTAATATTTTCTAAGTAAATTTAACATATGATCTAAGGTTTTTTTTTGGTTTTTTTTAATTCTATATTTACAATTTTTGATTAAATATTTTACTTATTTTAATTTTGAATTAACATATAATTGAAAAAATTTATTTTCAATTAAAAATAAATCCAAGTAAACTGTAATATATTTCTTTGATATTTTTTTAACAATACTATTTTTCCTAACATCTTTAATAGAGCTCATTAGTTCTTGACAGTGGACAAACATTCATTATAATATTAAAAAGCATGCATTATTAAAGAAAGCATAATCTATATATTTATTTTTAAAGTTAACATAAAGATTGCATACTTACAAAATTACATTTTCAAATGATTTCATTTGATCCCCTAATTCGATGAAGTGAAAATTATTTTTTGAACATTATGATAGGTGATGGAGAAAGATTTGATTAAAAGTCTTTTTAATCAAACCTTTTTAAATGTAACCCAAAAGACTAAAATCATGCATTTTTCTGAAAAAATACACAATTTCAAAAAAATATCAAGATGTTCTCACCATATTGTTTCAATCATTTCAATCATGCTATCTCTTATACTAAATAAAATAATATGAAAGAAGGAAAATAAACTAACAGATAATAATTTGATACTCGCAAGTTAAACAAATTTGTAAAAGTCGTAGTTGTCATAATGGAAAAGGAAGCAAGAGTTCTATTGTAAAGAGAGAAAAAGTTTCAAGGAAACATTAACATAATTATGTTCAGCAACATCTCAACTCCATCATTTATATACATTAATATTATAATCCTCCCCCAGAATAAGTAGAATAACTACTGGAAAGCACTTAAAATAGATCTTAATATATGAACTTACTACTAGCTTAAAGCATTTTACTACATATCTAATTAAATTCTTGATTTGATTCCATGGAGCTTCTTCCGTACCCACCATAATGAAGGGCGAATAATAGGATAGAAGAATACCACAGTAGCTAGCCAAACAATGTGATAAAGCACAATGATTGGAACCATCCGCGCGCAAACTTCCCAGTAAGATATGGACATAGCGTTCAGGTGGAATGAACAAGTATAGTTTTCCACGTAGTGACATTGCCCTTATCCATATTGGAAGAAGGCACACCACAACCCACACAAGCACAGCCAACCACAAACACTTTGATGCCACAACCAGATCATGTATTGCTGCACCAAATGTTAACAATAATGATAATACCGCTAACCACAACGCATTCATACTGATCTCAGTTAAGATCCGATCTTCTGTTTCGCTGAATGAAAATGCAAAATTAAGGATAATTGCAGAAGCAATAGAATAACAGAAGGCCAGGGCGTCAAATATCACAAATAGCTTGAAGACTAGGCGCTGTCCATGGATATGAGTACCTCCCGGTGGGGTGAAAGCAGCTGCGAAAGCAACAGTTGCAATTAAAACTGCACTTACAGATATGACATTTGCGTTGAATAATTTGGTATAACTGGATGGGACGGTTCCTGAGCTCTCATGAAATATCTTCTTCATAGCACCATGTTTATGCAAATATTTTATAACCTGCAATAAGCTCAGAACATATTAAATTCATTTTTTCAACACTGATACAAATTTTAAAATCTAAATAATATTAGAGAACACATTATAAAAATCTCTTACCTAACATCAGCATTTAACATATTGTTTAATATTGAAAAAAACTTGCACAAATGAATAGAGAGGTGATCACTTTAATACGTATAATAGAAACAACTTGTTACTGCAATTGAAATAACTCTAGAAATGTACCTCTTTAAATAGAATTTGTTTTCTAAATTTTTTATTTTTTTATTAAAAAAAAAAAAATCTGTCCCTTTCACAAGGCATTTTGCATGTTTTGAATGAAGCCTTCTATTTTACCATAATAAATGAACATATTCTTAATATCTCAGACATCACAAAAATGATAAATGACTATCATATATTTATTGATAAAAAATCATTTTAACTATATCAGATTAATATTTAAAAATAACATATTTCCACAAAACATTGTTATACCTTGAAGAAAAAATAGCAACAAATATAAACTAAAAATAGAAAACACCAATTCATTGAAATGGCGTCTGTAGCGAACAGGAACATCCGTTTTCGCTCCTTCCACCGTCCCTTTTCTTTGCCTAGATCTCTCCACCCCGACATCATTGGCGAGGAAATTATTGGCGGCCTTTTACAGATAATTATCATAACAGTAGAAGTTTTCCTAGTGGCCTCCCTTCCAGGGTTGATAGAGGTCTGAAGTACCCCTCTCCAAGGGCTTCCTCGTTTGTGAGTGGTCAAATTTCTTGGCCTAACAAGGTGGCTACTGGTGCCAATAGGATTCCCCTGCGGAAAGGTAATAGCTTTTGGTCTAATAAGACAGCTTTGGGAGTAAAGAGGGTTTCTGCTCCGGAATTTTGAAAAATAGCATTATCCATGGGAGTCATGTCTTTTATCTTGGTTCAACGTTTCATTTGATTGATTGGAAACGTTGTTTTGATCCAGTAAACTATATAATTAGAAAATCCCCAATTTGGCTTAGTCTCATTGGGCTCTCCTCAGAATTTTGGTGTGTTGAGGCCCTTTTGAAAATTGGAGATGCGCTAGGCTCCTTGAGGGGCATAGAAGATAATTTCTTAAATGGAAAGCAAGGGGATGTTGCTAATTTTTATGTAGAAGTAGACATGGACTTAGGTTTCTATGGAGAATTGGAAATAGTCTTAGAGGTTGGAAGGTGGGAAAAAAAGGTAAAGAGATTGACTGAAAGAACCTCGGGGAAATGTCTTCTAGGAAATCAGATTATATCTGGAAGCTCCATGAAAGTCTCCATCGGTTCGTTATTTAAAGCAAAGGAGCATCCTTATATAGCTAGGGATGGTAATCTTCCTCAGGTAACTACCAAGGAAAATCTCATTCAAAATGGGCAAGATCCTTGGTCTCTTCCCCTTGGTAGACCTAGAATGCTCCTTTGCCTGAGCATTCAGCTGCTACTTCGACTATTCTTTCTCCCGTAGTCAAGCCATCCACTCTTGACGGTTTTAGGAGGAATCATGGCCTTAAAAAGAAAATCCTCTTTAATCGGGGTGGGTGTAATGCTTTCCTTTCTAAATCGAGTTTGGCTACCAAGAAAAGTAAACGGGTTAGAAGGTCGAAGGTGGGAAGGAAAAATTGTCAAGTGGATTTAATCAAGGAGAAGGAACAAGCCCTATCAAATCTTATTTCTGAGACAGAAACGCTCAAAGTCAACATTATGCAAAAGTTGCAAATATGATGGTGCTCTCCACCATGGTTTGGAGGTTTCCAAAGCAGTAAACTCACATGATTCCCTTTCGGTTCTAGGCAAGTTTCAAGAAGACCTAGGAGTCAAAGAAAATTATACATGCACCCCTTGTGTGAACTCCCAATCTAATATTGCTTCTCCTCTTATAGAGACCCCTATGAAGGCAAAACATTTTGATCTCTTCGAAATCTCCAACTCCCTTTTTTGATTCCCTTGGTCTTTCAGTCTCTTCCTTTGACATGAATCTTGATCCCAATACTAGCAATCTTTAGAATAACTATATGGAAGAAGAGGAAGATCCTAATCAAGTCATGAAGACCCCTTTGCATCTCTCTATTCCAAAGTTAGAGAAAAGAGGAAATTGGGCATTAAGCAAATGATTGCTTGCAAATATAAGCCTAATTTTTGCATTATCTCTCCCAAGAGAGGCAAGAAAACCTTAAGCAAGCACTTGGTTCTTAACGGTGAAAATGATGGGCAAATCAAGACTAATATTCTGAAAGTAAGGTAGGGTTCATCCCTTCCTGAACAAAAATGAAAATCCTGATGTGGAATGTTAGAGGCCCAAATGCCCCTAACAAGAAATGCATGATCAAAAGAAGAATTCTTTTGATCAATGCAAAGATTATAATGCTTCAAGAAATAAAACTTGACTATCAGCAAGCAGAATTCTTTGGAGTAGGGCTTGGGAATCAATACTCGGGCAACGAGCAGGTGGTTGTTTTAGCAGAGGGTGATTCTGGGGGTTTACTAATAGTTTGGAAACCTACCATGGTCCAAATAGAGGGCGTATCCTCCAATAGAAATTGGTTAGTAGTTAAAGTCAAGCACTTGTCTACAAATGTACCCTTTTTGTTGGTTAATGTCTATGGTCTATCATCCTCTACTTCTAAGAGTGCTCTTTGGTCAGACTTGGATGGAGTGATCTCTAAAAATGATAATCACCATCTTTTCATTAGAGGGGACTTCAATGCTATAATAAGTGTGAAGGATAAAAGAGAAGGTATCACTAGGCTTGGAAGATCTCAACAAAATTTTAATGATTGAATTGAAAGAAATGATTGTGTGTGTGAAAAGTGGACCTGGATATGTATCTGAAATACACAACACTTCAATTAAGTCATTAGATGCATGGTTAGTAAATCAATAATCAATGAATAATAAACCATTACAAACTGACCCATTGCCTTCTAGTAGATGCGAGTTTAGATTGCTCTCAAATTTCTAAGCTATCCAGTGACTAGACAACACCTAAACAAAGGATTTTTTTATCTATATGAGCATGGATTTAAGCTAGATGGATGCAAGATTAATCTAGATATGATGATTTAAGCTAGATATGCATGATTAATCTAACATGATTTAAGCAATATATAAATATTTAAGCTAAATGATTTAAGCAATATGAAATAACTAATATGCAATATCTCAATGCAAATTCTCAATGAACCTAGAGAAAAGCAACATAATAACAATATATTCTCTAAGATTTTTGAATGAGAGATGAGAGCTTGAATTTATAGAAAATTCAGAAAGAAACCAACCGCTAAGATCAAATGATGATGAGCGGTCAAGATTTTCCAAGAGGAAGCACAATCCAAGTGAATTTATGTGATTGGATGCTTTTCTCAACTTTAAAGGAAATTGAACTAAAATTAAGATAAAATCAGGCAAAAATGATTTATTCTCTATTTCATTCAGTTTTAATATTTAATTGTTTTAATTGCTTTCTTTGAGATTATTTATCAATTTTTAATTTGTTTTTCAATATTATCTCCAATTGATTTATTTCCTCAATTTTTAATTCTTTTTTTTTTTGTCAATTAATTCATTTTTTGATTTGTTTCCTTTTTTGAAGATTTGTGCTCATAATTTCCAATTCCTCTTTCTTGATTTGTTTCCTTTTTTGCAAATTTATGACAATTTTTATTTTTTTTTCAAATTAATTCCTTTTTGATGATTTAATGGCAAATTGATTTATTTAATTAAATATACAAAAGATATTTAATTAAAATAAATAAGATAATTGTTTAAAAATGATTTACTTGGAATGATTTAATTAATTAAATAAATATTTAATTAATATTGAGTTATTGATTTGCCATGTGACATTTCATAATTAAAGAATTAATTAATGTGCTCAAAATTGATTTAATTGCCTTTGGTTAGGACCTTGGTGACATTGTCGAGATTAGGGGTACATGGTTTAGATGACCATTTTTAGGGTATTACATTTGCCCCTCTTTGAATTAATGTGCGAGTAGCGCGTTGTTTCAAAGAAAAGTCATGTCTAGTAGATACCAGTTTTGAACTTGATTGATCATGAACTAGATGAAGAGTGAGGTATTCAGCTTGTTTTGAAGTGATGAAACTGAATAGAGTTGATTAAAGTGAAATTGATCCCGAACTTGATTGAACTAGGACTGATGAAGAGAAAAGATACCGAAATTGAACTTGATTGATCAAGAAACGGATCTTACCGATCTTGAACTTGATTGAACTAGACATAGTGAGCGAAGATAAAATCGATCTTGAACTTGATTGATCAAGATACGATGAATGAAGATAAACTGTCTAGCTTGATTCGATGCGATGAAACTAAACACTTGCTTAGATTGAGTGTGATCAAAGATACTCTTTAAATCCTTGATTAAATTTAAACGAATAATCAGCTTGATGAAAAGTGATGAAACTGATTAATGTTAAGAGACTAATTCAAACAAAGACAATGTCATCTTGATATGAAGCGATAAAACTGATATGCCCCTAGTGATTGATTTGATGAAGCTTAGTTGCTCGACTTGTAATGAAGATTTTTGAAATAAATTCTCGACTTTGATGTCATGAGTATACCCCTCGGGAGTGAAATTGGAAGATAGCAAGGGTTGCACAGTGATTGTAGGCAATTGCTTTAGCAATGATGATGATTTGAGCACGAAAGTAATTCAAAGGAATAAAATTGAGATTCAATGTTGATTCATTAGAAACTGAGCGCAAATTGGAGAAAGAGTGAGCTTTTAATGAAAAGCGCTAAGTGGTCCAAATTTTGAAAATTGACTAGCAAAATGATCTCGGATTTCGATTTTGATCCCGAAAATGGAATCAGGACGAGCAAATTAGCTAAGGGTACAATTTTCATGTCCATCGAAGCAAGTTGAAAAATTGGGGTTTTGGCTATATATGGGGTAAAAGTGTCATTTTCAATTCATTTTAACCCTTCAAGTTTGAAAATTCAAAAAACCTTCTGTGAGAAAAATGGTGGTTCCCATACATGAGCATTGATTTGAGCGCCAGAGACAACATAATCGACCGTGGGACTATGAGTCAGCGGTAAGTGATCGATCTTAAGCCTATTATTCATTTCAAAATTGAATTTTTTGTTGAATTTTTTTTTTTGGCATGTTGAAGTTAGGATTTGTCGTTTTGTTATGTGAGGGATGATCTTGTCTCATACGAAAAAATGATCAAGTTTGTTTTATCATTTAAAGTCACTAGTTTTGTCATTCTAGACCTACCCTTCTGTTGTACAAGAACCTTCAAAAGAGACCATTTTGTCATTTTAGGGCTAATATTGTGTCGTATCAGACTTTTTTGTCGTATGAGACCAATTCCTAACTTGTACGAGTTGCTACCTCTGTGATGTTTTGTCGTTTGAAAAATAGTGAGCATTTTTGAAGTTGCAAACTTGAAATTTTGATTTTGCAGTCGATGTAGTTAGATTTGCATGATGTTTTACTACTCTTTGAGGCTAATTTGGAATGTTTCCTAATGATCTTTTGTTTGATTTTTTTGCAAGTTTGATTTCCTGATGTGTTATTCAGATGCGTATATCCACTGACCATGACATTAGTTCATCAGTTATCAGATATAGACTGGGTGCATATTGATGCATGCAGATTGACTCATCTTCTCAGGTTGCCTGATATCCGTATGAATCATGGTATGCTCATTGCATTAGTTGAGAGGTTTCATTTAGAGCATAATAAGTTTCATTTGCCAATTGGGGACATGACCATCACTCCCGAGGATGTATACAGGATTCTCCATATCCCTTTTCTAGGGATAAGGTAGATTATGATTCAGCATAGCATCCTGGCCTTCTAGCCTTGAGGCAGGTATTTCATGATGCAAACATTCTGACACTGTCCATCAATTGGGATGAGATGATGACTAGATATAGTGAGGACTTTCCATTGGCTTGCATCTTGTAGGTTTCATCGGTTGTTTTCTTATGCCAGACAAGGGGCATCAGGGGTTTTTATGTGGATGGGGTAGGATGTTGGAGAGACTTGTTGAGCAACCCCGAAGATTAGGATGGGGTTCATGTATACTGACACACATGTATCATGAGATGCATGAGATCGTCTACCGAGAGGGGAAGAGTATGGCTATCAAGGTGTTGATTTTACAGGTATGGGCCTGGGAGCATCTCCCAGTATGTAGACCGATTGTTGATGACGCAAGGGATCCACAACAACCCATCATTTACAGATATTTTGGATATGTTACGCAGCCCCATCTGGGCAAGATCGATTATTGGAGGTGAAAACTAGATGATCTTATAGTTGTCATATGGAGACCTTACAGGGCTCTGGAACCTTGAGATGATTGGAGAGCTGTACGCAGAGACCTATTCATGACTAGGCCTCTTATCAATAGATCAGCACTAGTGGTTGAACGTTTTGTTGTTACTCAAGTGATGAGGCAGTATGGCAAACCTTAGGGGATCTCACAGGAGTTTACTACATACACACGTTATGCAGATGAGGAGATGCGGGGATGGGGACCGACGCTATCAGATGCCTTGGGCATGCAAGAACTGACTGGGTTATAGCGACTTAGATGGGATTATTTAGATGATATTATAGATGCGGGGGTATTTACCCAGTACAGGGATTGGTTCCAGCAGCATCCATTCCTGAGATTGATGGATCTAGCAGAGCAGGCACCTCGCATAGAGGAGGTAGAGGATGATGCCCCCACATAGGGACATGGACATGGATAGAGGCAGTGACAAAGAGACGACACTCTAAGGCAGGTAGGTGGTGATCTTGGTGTTAGCAGCAGCAAGGTACCAATTGGTGGTAGGCAGTAGCAGAGAGGAGAGGGTGGATCCCTAGAGGCTGTTGGGGTGAGACTTAGCGGAGTGAGGGTAGCGAAGGGTGGAGGAGAGAGTAGCTCCGAGACATGTTCGACAGAGGAGAAAGGAGAAGGGGGGAGTCAGAGGCGAAGATAGAGGAGGCAATGGAGGAGGAGATGGAGGCAGAGAGCCTGCAAGGGATCAGGGGGCTAACACAGTGTGGTCGATGAGAGCACGCCTAGTGAGTTTGTAGTCATAGCTGACAGTGGCACAGACACAACTGGCGGAGTGAGACTGACAGTTAACAAACCTTAGAGTAAAGAGAGATCGTTAGTTAGCTAAGGTCAGAGCTGAGCATGATCGTCAGCTAGTGGAGCTCAGGGCAAAGCACAATCGTCAAGTCGCAGCGATGAGGGTAGAGCGAGACATTCTTTAGTATGAGGTTCTCCATTAGCCAAGTTGAGAAGCCTATTATGTTGTGGCTTATAGCATAGCAGTTCCAGTAGCGCAACAGGTTGCACCATATTCTCAGTATATGGCGTGATCCAAGGGAGTTCAGGCACCTAGGCAGGATCCGGGTCAGCAGGCTCTGCCTCCTCCACCACCTGGCGATAAGGGAGAGGCAAAGAGCTAGATCGTTTTGTGTAGCTCTTAGATTTTTTTTGTAGACACACCCATTTTTTGTAGCCCTTATGATTCTTGCTCCGATGGGAGTTTGTAAATGTTAGTAGACATTATTTTGTACCCTGAGATATTGATGATTATATATACGAGATCTTGATTTGACTTAATTGTCCTTGTGTCAATCGATTTACGAGATGCTTTTCTATATTCTTTATTCTATATGTATGCATATCTTTTTAGGATGAAAGTAATGCAAATGAATATGGATTTTTATTTTTTTGTTTATTTTTCATGCAAATAAATGAGGAGAATGAGTAACTAGTAATGCAAATGTTTATTTTTCTTCATGCAATAAGATAAATGTAAATGAGTGATAATGGATGTATGAATCTATATAAAATGTTGATGTATGCAGCTAAACATCTCAATATAGAAGTACTCGATTGGAGAAATGATGAAGAAGAGACCACTTAGCTAAGAAATGATGATACTTCAAACTCTCATTCAGAAGATAAAGAAATCAGTGTTACCATACCGAAATCACTCTAAATTCACAAGATGCAGAATGAAATACAAAATGAGATGCAAAATGAGATGCAACCTAAACCTAGTCACTGGATTTGCAATGCTTAAGTTTCATCTCTAAGTGTTTTACAAACACAACAGGCAGATTAGAGTTCCTTTCTTTTCATGTGCAATATTAATTATCTTGTCCGCAATGACCCTTTTTTCTTTCATATCCTTGGATAGATTTCACAGGGACCTAGATTGCAGGATAAAGAAATTCTCTCAAGATAGACAAAGAAATGATGGGAACCTCCCTGTAGCAAACAAATAAGCGGAGTCGAGGTATGTGTGGTGGTTTCACCTTAATGTGAAGGCTCTTATTACAGACACCCAAATAATTAGATGTTTCCAGATCATCAGAATCATTCCTACAAGAAGAAAACAAATAAAATATTATGCCCCATATCCTTGCTCCTCGTAGTCAAGATAGACTTCCTTGAGTTACTTAGAGGGATAATAGTCAAAATCCAATATAAAAGACAGAAAACAAAGAAAATTTCATGCATATCTCAAACTGTTTAGTGATTGTTTTTAGCAATGTTGTTTTCTTGTTTACTTAGTGATAAAAACTCTTCAGTAGTCAAGAGACAGGTGACTGACTTAGAGTGGACAACCGGGTATCACTGACATAATGATGACTTGGTTGATACTGCTTAGGACATGTAATGTGCTATGTTGATTAACCTAAGACTAGGGCATTGATCAATTTCAAGCCATGAGGGTTCCAACGAACCAAGATGTCACAAAAGTGATTGAAATATGTACAAGCAAAAGCAAAAATGCATGAAAGTGGGAATGCCAACGTTGCATTGATAGATGGAGCACTTGAGTACAAGAGGCGCCTGTTTGTCAGGTTTTCACCTACTTGGTAGAGATTCATTTTTCATTTTTTTTTTTACCAAAGTGCTTGTTTACCAGGTTTTCACCAAGGCATTTTTTCTCCTTTTCCTTTTTTTTCTTTTTTTCTTTTTTTTGGATTTCTTCAGGAACTTTTCCGATTTTTAGGATTTCTTCAATACTTTTTCCGTTTTTTAGGATTTCTTCAGGACTTTTTAGCTGTATAGGTTGTTGGAGCAGAGAATATTTAGGTAAAGAATTTCTTTAGGTGGATGGTGTTGATCAGTTCATGAAGCTATTCTCCTTCTGATGTTGAGAGTTGATAGGCACCAGAGCCAAAGACTGCAGTAATGATGTAGGGACCCAGCCAGTTGGGTTCAAACTTCCCTTTGTTGTCTCGAAACTGTTGATTCTTAGGATTTTCTCTCAAAACAAGGTCACCAACCTGAAATTCTCATTGTCAAACCTTTTTGTTATAACCTCTAGACATTCTCTTTTGATATGCTCTTAGATGATCAAATGCCACTTGCCGACCTTCATCCAGCAATTCGAGTTCTTGCAATCTAGATATTCTGTAGTCTTCATCAGTAACAAGACCTTGCAAAGAAACTCTTAGAGATGGCATTTCCACTTCAATAGGTAATACTTCTTTGGACCCATACACCAAATAAAAAGGTGTAGCCCTAGTAGGTGTTCTAATACTTGTTCTATAAGCCCACAGAGCAGGATTGAGCAGCAGATGTCAATCCTTTCCAGATATATTTATTGTTCTATGTAAGATAGTCAATAGATTCTTGTTAGATGCTTTCTCTTATCCATTACCTTGAGGATAGTACACAGATGACCAGTGTTGTTTTATTTTGAAATTTTCACAGAGTTCATTGAGATCTTTGTTCTTGAACTTTCCTCCATTGTTAGTTATAATGGATGAAGGTATACCATACCTACAGATCATATAATTAAGGATGAACAGAGCTACTTGTTTACCGGTTGCTTTGATGAGTGGAACCACTTCTACCCACTTAGTGAAGTACTCAGTGGCAGTTATAATAAACTTGTGTTTGTTATATGATGCATGATATATTTGGCCAATTAGATCAAACGCCCATTGTTGAAAGGGTCAGTGTGTAACAAAGGGTATGAGATCCCTTTCTAGAGCGTGTATAAGTTTCCTATGTAGCTGACACCTTTCACAGGTTTTAGCAAATTTAATAGCTTCTTTCTCCATGTTTGGCCAGTAGTAGCCAACCCTTAGTAGTTTTCATGCTAAAGTTAGACCATTCAAATGGGATCCACAAACACCTTCATTAACCTCGGATAATGTGCATTGGGACTCCTCAGTTTCTAGACATCTATGAAAATTACTATCTAAACCTCGCCTAAATAGGTCGTTAGCAATGATGACATACCATTATGCATTTCATATTAGGTTCCTTTTCTCATTTCGGGAAAGATTAGCATGGACAACTTGGTTACGCAGGCAAGAGTAAATGTGGCTATAGCGAGATGAGTCATGTCCAATAATAGAACAAACCATCTCGGACTCAGGAGAGTCATAGGTAGGATAATGTAACTCTTCCACCAGGAATTCAAAGTGAAAATTATATTCCTATAGCTGTGGTATAGATGCCAAGGTGGCCATTACATCCGCTGCTCGATTTGTTGATCTGGGGATCTGCTGAAATGATACAAAGGTAAATTATTTCTTGAGATCATCCACCATTATCTTATAAGGCATTAGTTTCTTATCTCTTGTCTAATATAGATCATTGATCTGGTTGATAATGAGTTGAGAATCTCCATAGATGTGTAATTCAAAAATCTTCCACTTGATGGCCAGCTTGATCCCGTTTACCAAAGCTTCATATTTTGCAATGTTGTTTGTGCAAGGGAAGAGAATCTTGTAAGATTTTGGGATTGAATATTTTTTAGGAGAAATAAAAAGTATTCCGACACTAGAACCATGTTGAGTGAAAGACCCATCAAAGAACATCTTCCATGATTGTTGAGTAAGGTGCATTATTGATTCATCAGAAAATTCTATATGCAGAGGTTGACTGTCTTCAAGTGGAGCATCAACAATTTGGTTTGTAATAACATGTTTTTTGATGGCTTTATGTTTCACATATTCAATATCAAATTCCATAAGAATCATGACCCATTTAGCCAGTCTTCCTATAAGCGTTGCTTTACTGAGAAGATATTTGAGTGGATCAATCTTAGCTACCAGCTTAATAGAGTGTGCTAACATGTAGTGTCTTAATTTATGTGATGCAAAAAAGCCTTTTCTATGATTATATAGTTCATTTCATAAGACACCAATGTTCTACTGATATAATATATGTCTCTTTCCTTTTTATTCTCATCCTGTTTTGCCAGAAGTACCCCCAGTGAAGTATTTGTAGCTGATATGTATAGAATCAATGGTTTTCCTTGAATAGGTGGCATCAATATGGGTGGATTAGAAAGATAATCTTTGATTTGTTTTAGATGTTGTTCACAATCTTTATCCTAGTTGTATTGAACTCCTTTCCTTAATACCTTTGTGAAGGGTTGAGCTTTGTCTACTAGCTGAGATATAAAGTGCCTTATTGATTGAAGACGTCCTTGTAAACTTCTCATTTGATTGATATTCTTGGATGGAGGCATTTCCATTATAGCTTGGACCTTTTTAGGGTGAACCTCAATTCCTTTCTTTGAAATTATATAACCAAGCATTTTACCAGATGTCACTCCAAATGCACACTTTTTTGGATTTAGCCGAAGTTTGAATTTTTCCATTTTGTCTAGTATAGAGCCTAGCTCTTGAATATGCGTGGATCTCTTCATAGTCTTTACTAAAGTGTCATCAACATAATCTTCCATATTCTTATGCATCATATCATGAAAGATAGTAGTTACCACTCTTTTGTAAGTTTCTCCTACATTCTTTAGCCTAAATGGTATGACATTCTAGCAAAAGGTTCCCCATGCACATGTGAAAGCTATCTTTTCTTGATAGTCAAGAGATATTTTGATTAGATTATAGCCAAATAATCTATCCATTAGTGAGTACATCTCATACCTAGCAGTCATATCAACTATCATATCAATGTTTGGTAATGGAAAGTCATCCTCCAGACAAGCTTTGTTGAGATCTCTGAAATCTATGGAAACTCTAATAGATTTGTCTACCTTTGATACACGTACTATGTTTGATATCCATTCTGCATAGTCTATAGCTCTGATAAATCCAGCTTTTAGCAATTTTTCTAGCTCAGCCTTGACTAGCAGTGCCACATGAGGATGCATTGTACGAAGTTTTTGCTTGATTGGTTTAACTCCTGGTGTAATAGAGAGATGATGCATGATGAGATCAAGATCTAGTCCTAGCATATCAGAGTATTTCCATGCAAAGTTGATCTTCTTTTCTGAAAAGAGGTGAGTGAAATCTTTCAATTCTTCTGTTGATAATGATTGAGCTATATGAATGATGTGTGGTGTCTCTTGACTCCCAATTTTCACTAGCTGAGTTGGCTCGATCAATATAGAAGACCTCTCCTAGAAATAACTTGGTAGTATATCAAGTATCTCACCTTCAGGTGCCTCAAAGAGGTTTTCACCCTTAGGTACATCTTTTATTTTTACTATTTTTGATTCTGACACCACCACAATGTGGTTTTCGCCATCAGATTTCTTTTTTTTTAATTTTTTTTAATTTTTGTGACTGAGATACTTGATGTCTATTTCAGTCATGTTCTTGCTTTTCTCACTGCTGGAAGAGTTCATTGGTTCCACTACATTAAGGGTATGTGCAGGATCATGGTGTGCCAAAACAAGCCCTTAAGTGGCAATGAAATTTTAAAAAATCATTTATGCAACTTGACATGAAAAATTGAATAAGTTACGAACATTATTTTTAAAATATGTAAGAAGAGAATCTGTAGAAAATTGAATGTAGTTTTGAAGCTACTAGTTGTTTTTTGAATTTAAAAAATCCTATTTGATGAAAATTTCAAATTTCAATGTAGTGGTACAAAAATTTCAGGAAAAAGATAAGAAGTAGGTGTATGTCTAACCACCCTAATCACAATAAAATCATAATATATTTTTATAAAGTTTATAATATAAGTATTAGACTCATGTCTGGATGTGACACATATTTTTTTATAATTTTTTATAGAGTAAATAATTATTTATGAATTTTTTACTACAGCTTTTCAGAAATTCAGAAACTCCTACTTCTGACCACATTAACTTGGTCAAAACCTTATGAAATTCAATTTTTAAAATTTTTTCCCTATAGTAGATGAAGCATAGGATGTGACGCATGTTTCAGATTCAAAAATTCTTATGCGGCTTGAAAGTTATGAGTATTTTTCAATCAGTCTATCAATCAAGACTTTTGCCAGAATTCAATTAGAAAATAAATAATTATTATTTATTAAAGTCAAAATAAGACAAGCCTTATATTGCTAGAAATCTGAGAAAGTCCTTAAAAAACCCTTTTCGTTTTATCAATTTTGGCTATAAAAAAAGTTGTCAGGCATTAGTGTAAAGTCTGGAAAATCAAGGAATACTGAAAAACATGTTTTTTTCGTTGACTTTCCAGGCTTGTCCCTTCCAAGCCAAATCCCAAAGCAAACCCAAACCAAAAGATGGAGGGAAAAATTTGTGTTTTAAAATCGGATATCCATTTTATCAGATATCTGATTTTGAAAAAATAAATAAAAAAAATATTTAGTAAATTAGGCATAACTTTTGCATTTTATATCAAAATTTTGATTTTTTATAGGCATTGGAAAGGTAATTAAGAGATCTATGATATGGAATAGGTATATTTTCAATTATTTGATTTAAAAAATAATTATAATTCATTTAAATTCATACTTCATTTTTAAAACATAAAAAATTCATGACTTTTTCATATGATTTCCCTATTGCATGAATTTTTGTAACAATCATCTCAAAATAATCTCAATAAGTAATTAATTAATAATAGAAAATTTATGAATTTTATTGAGTTCAATAAATTTTGATAAACCTGTTATCTATGTTTGTTCCTTTCTCCACCTCTCTCTCCTAAACCTATCACTTCACCTATTTGTTTCTTCCTCCCTCTCTTTTGTCCATATTTATTCATCTCTCTCTCGACCTATATATCTAACTATCAATGAATAACTCATTTAATCTCTCATGCTCTATAAGGTGTTTATATTTCTACCTCTTCATAATTTCCTCCTCTATGTCACTCTCTCTTTCCAAAGATCTAGACTAGTCTCTCTGCATTTCCTTCTCATCTCTAGCAACAAAATTCAGAGGGGACAAGGAGAGGCGTAGGGAAGTATCAAAAAAAGGAGAGGGCGAGAGAGGTGAGAAGGAGATATTAATTGGGGGAAGAGAGAGTATGAGAGAGAGATATATAAGTAATTAGGTGGAAGACGAAGAGAGAGAGGGAAGGGGTGATTGGAGTGAAGAGAGAATGAGAGGGAGAGTTTGAGATTATTAGGGGGTAGGAGGAGAGGGGGAGAGGGGAAAGTATCAAAAAAGAGAGAAGATACATGGGGAAAAAGGTGAAGAGAGACATAGACCCCTTAGGACACCATATGACACCTTAGGTATTGTTAGGGGTTATATTGTGTCTGAACAGGTCATATGGTGTCCTATGACCCCTTAGAGCACCATATGGTGTCGTTGAGGGTTGTATGGTGTGCTAAGGGGTCATATTGTGTCCTAAGGGGTCACAAGACATCGTATGACCCCTTAGACACCATATGATCCATTAGGTTTTTTTAGGGCTCATACTATGTCCTAAGAGGTCATATGGTGTCCCATGACCCTTTAGGACACCATATGACCCCTTAGGACATCATATGGTGTCGTTATGGGTCTTATGGTGTCCTAAGGGGTCATATGGTGTTCTATAGCCCCTTAGGACACCATATGACCCCTTAGGACATTATATGACTCCTTCGGATAACATACGACCCCTTGGGACACCATATGGTGTCGCAAGGACTCGTATGGTGTCCTAAGGGTTCATATGGTGTCTTATGAACCCTTAGGACACTATATGACCCATTAGGTGTCATCAAGGGTCTTATTGTGTCCTAATGGGTCATATCATGTCGTATGACCCCTTAGGACACCATATGCTTATGAGACTATATGGTGCTATGGGTCATATGGTGTCCTAAGGGGTCAATATGGTGTCCTATGACACCTTAGGACACCATATGACCCCTTAGGATACCATTTGGTGTTGTTATGTGTCGTATGGTGTCCTATGACCGCTTAGGTGTCATTAGGGTTTATTTTATATCCTAAGGGGTCGTATTGTGTCCTAAGGGGTCATATGGTGTCCTATGACCCCTTAGGACACTATATGACGTTGTTAGGGGCCATATTATGTCCTAAGGGGTCATATTGTGTCTAATGACCCCTTAGGACACCACATGGTGTCGTTATGGGTGGTATGGTGTTCTATGACCCCTCAGGACAACACTTTTATGTTTTTATGGGTCGTATAGTCTCCTAAGGGGTCATATGGTGTCCTATGACCCCTTAGGACACCATATTGTTTCATTATGCATTGTATGGTGTCCTAAGGGGTTAGATGGTGTTGTATGACCCCTTAGGACACCATATGGTGTCATTAAGGG
Source organism: Cryptomeria japonica (assembly GCF_030272615.1). Classification (NCBI taxonomy): domain Eukaryota; kingdom Viridiplantae; phylum Streptophyta; class Pinopsida; order Cupressales; family Cupressaceae; genus Cryptomeria; species Cryptomeria japonica. Next base: position 611,351,752 of record NC_081408.1, on the reverse strand, counting down.
TTGTATGGTGTGCTAAGGGGTCATATGGTGTCCTATGACCCTTTAGAACACCATAAGACCCCTTAGGTATCGTTAGGCTTCATTTTGTGTCGTTAGGGGTCATATGGTGTCCTATGACCCCTTAGGACACAGTATGACCCCTTAGGTGTAGTTAGGGGTCACATTGTGTCCTAACGGATCATATAGTGTCCTATGACCCCTTAGGCCACCATATGGTGTCGTTTGGGATTGTATGGTGTGCTAAGGGGTCATATTGTGTCCTAAAGGTTCCTAGGACATCATATAATCTCGTAGAACACCATATGACCCCTTAGATATCGTTAGGGGTTATATTGTGTCCTAAGGGATCATATGGTGTCTCGTGACACCATATGACCCCTTAGGACACCATATCATGTCGTTATGGGTCTTCTTGTGTTCTAAGGGGTCATATGGTTTTATATGACCCCTTAGGATACCATATGACCCCTTAGGAAACCATATGGTGTCGTAAAGGGTCGTATGGTGTTCTATGGGGTCATATGGTGTTCTATGGGGTCCTATGGTTTTATATGACCCCTTAGGATACTATATGACATCCTAAGGGGTCATATTGTGTCTTATGACCCTTTAGGACACCACATGGTGTTGTTATGGGTCGTATGGTGTTCTAAGGGGTCATATGGTCTTCTATGACCCCCTAGGACACCATATTATGTTTTTATGGGCCGTATGGTCTCCTAAGGGGTCATATGGTGTCCTATGACCCCTGTATGATGTCCTAAGGGGTCATATGGTGTTATATGACCCCTTAGGACACCATATGGTGTTGTTAGTGGTTGTATGGTGTGGTAAGGGGTCATATGGTGTCCTAGGACCCCTTAGGACACAATATGAACCCTTAGTACACTATATAGTGTCCTATGACCCCTTAGGACAAAATATGACCCCTTAGGTGTTTTTAGGGGTAATATTGTGTCCTAACGGGTTATATGGTGTCCTACGACCCCTTAGGACACCATATGGTGTTGTTAGGGGTTGTATGGTGTGCTAAGGGGTCATATTGTGTTCTAAAGGTTCCTAGGACATCATATAACCCCTTTGGACACCATATGACCCCTTAGGTATTGTTAGGGGTCATAATGTGTCCTAAGGAGTCAAATGGTGTCTCATTACACCATATGACCCCTTAGGACACCATATCATGTCGTTATGGGTCTTCTTATGTTCTAAGGGGTCATATGGTGTTATATGACCCCTTAGGATACCATATGACCCCTTAGGAAACCATATTGTGTTGTAAAGGGTGGTATGGTTTCATAAGGGGTCATATGGTGTCCTAAGGGGTCATATGGTGTCCTATGACCCCTTAGGATATTATATGACATTGTTAGGGGTCATATTATGTCCTAAGGGGTAATATTGTGTCTTATGAACCCTTAAGACACCACATGGTGTCGTAATGGGTCGTATGGTGTTCTATGACCCTCGAAGACACCATATTATGTTGTTATTGGTTGTATGGTCCTCTAAGGGGTCATATGGTGTCCTATGACCCCTTACGACACCATATGGTGTCCTAAGGGTTCATATGGTGTCCTAAGGGGTCATATGATGTTCATATGACCCCTTAGGACACCATATGAACCCTTAGGACACCATATGGTGTCACTAGGGGTCATATGGTGTGCTAAGGGGTCAAATAGTGTCCTACAACCTCTTAGGTATCCTTAGGTGTTATTTTGTGTCGTTAGGGGTCATATTGTGTCCTATGACCCCTTAGGACACAATATGACCCCTTAAGACACCATATAGTGTCGTTAGGGGTCATATGGTGTCTTATGACCCCTTAGGACACAATATGACCCCTTAGGTGTTGTTAGGGGTCATATTGTGTCCTAATGGGTCATATGGTGTCCTACGACCCCGTAGGAAACCATATGGTGTCGTTAGGGGTTGTATGGTGTGCTAAGGGGTCATATTGTGTCATAAAGGTTCCTAGGACATCATATAACCCCTTAGGACACCATATGACCCCTCAAGACACCATATGACCCCTTAGGACACCATATGGTGTCAATAGGGGTCGTTTTGTGTGCTAAGGGGTCATATGATCCCTTAGGACACAATATGACCCCTTAGTACACCGTACAATGTCCTTAGGGATCATATGGTGTCCTATGACCCCTTAGGACATAATATGACCCCTTAGGTGTTTTTAGGGGTCATATTGTGTCCTAACAAGTTATATGGTGCCTAGCGACCCCTTAAGACACCATATGGTGTCATTAGGGGTTGTATGGTGTACTAAGGGGTCATATTGTGACCTAAAGGTTCCCAAGACATCATATAACCCCTTAGGACACCATATGACCCCTTAGGTGTTGTTAGGGGTCATATTGTTTCCTAAGGGGTTGTATGGTGTCTCATGACACTATATGACCCCTTAGGACAACATATCATGTTGTTATGGGTCTTATTGTGTTCTAAGGGGTCATATGGTGTTATATGACCCCTTAGGATACTATATGACCCCTTAGGACTCTATATGGTGTCGTAAAGGGTGGTATGATGTCGTATGGTATCCTAAGGGGTCATATGGTGTCCTATGACCCATTGGGAGACTATATGATATTGTTAGGAGTCATATTATGTCCTAAGGGGTAATATTGTGTCTTATGACCCCTGAAGACACTAGATGGTGTCGTTATTCATCGTATGGTGTTCTAAGGGGTCATATGGTGTTCTATAACCCTCTAGGACACCATATTATGTTCTTATGGGTCATATGGACTCCTAAGGGGTCATATGGTGTCCTATGACCCCTTAGGACACCATATAGTATCAATATGCATCGTATGGTGTCCTAAGGGGTCATATGGTGTTCTATGACCCCTTAGGACACCATATGGCGTCATTAAGGGTCGTATGGTGTGCTAAGGGGTCATATGGTGTCCTATAACCCCTTAGAACACCATATGACCCCTTAGGTATCGTTAGGTGTCATTTTGTGCCGTTACGGGTCATATGGTGTCCTATGAACCCTTAGGATGCAATATGACCTCTTAAGACACCATATAGTGTTGTTAGGGGTCATATGGTGTGCTATGACCACCTATGACCCCTTAGGACATAGTATGACCCCTTAGGTGTTGTTAGGGGTCATATTATGTCCTAACAGGTCATATGGTGTTTTACGATCCCTTAGGACACCATATGGTGTCATTAGAGGTTGTATGGTGTGCTAAGGGGTCATATTATGTCCCAAACATTCCTAGCACATCATATAACCCCTTAGGACACCATATGACCCCTTAGGTATCATTAGGAGTCATATTGTGTCCTAAGGGGTCATATGGTGTCTCTAGACACTATATGACCCCTAAGGACACCATATCATGTCGTTATGGGTCTTCTTGTGTTATAAACGGTCATATGGTGTTATATGACCCCTTAGGATACCATATGACACCTTAGGACACCATATGGTGTCGTAAGGGATCGTATGGTGTTATAAGGGGCCATATGATGTTATATGACCCCTTAGAACACCATATGGTGTCATTAGGGGTCGTATGATGTGCTAAGGGGTCAGATGGTGTCCTATGATCCCTTAGGACACAATATGACCCCTTAGTATAGGATATAATGTCCTTAGGGGTCATATGTTGTCCTATGACCCCTTAGGACATAATATGACCCCTTAGGCCTATGTTGTTAGGGATCATATTGTGTCCTAATAGGTTATATGGTGCCAATGACCCCTTAAGACACCATATGGTGTCATTAGGGGTTGTATGGTGTGCTAAGGGGTCATATTGTGTCCTAAAGGTTCCTAGGACATCATATAAACCCTTAGGACACCATATGACGCCTTAGGTATCGTTAGGGGTCATATTGTTTCCTAAGGGGTCATATAGTGTCTCATGACACCATATGACCCATTAGGATACCATATCATGTCATTATGGGTCTTCTTGTGTTTTAAGGGGTCATATGGTGTTATATGGCCCCTTAGGATACCATATGACCCCTTGGGACACCATATGGTGTCATAAAGGGTGGTATGATGTCGTATGGTTTCCTAAGGGGTCATATGGTGTCCTATGACCCATTGGGACACTATATGACGTTGTTAGGGGTCATATTATGTTCTAAGGGGTAATATTGTGTCTTATGACCCCTTAAGACACTAGATGGCATCGTTATGGGTTGTATGGTGTTCTAAGGGGTCATATGGTGTTCTATGACCCTCTAGGACACCATATTATGTTCTTATGGGTCATATGGTCTCCTAAGGGGTCATATGGTGTCCTATGACCCCTTAGGACACCATATAGTATCAGTATGCATCGTATGGTGTCCTAAGGGGTCATATGGTGTTCTATGACCCCTTAGGACACCATATGGTGTGCTAAGGGGTCATATGGTGTGATAAGGGGTCATATGGTGTGCTAAGGGGTCATATGGTGTCTTATGACCCCTTAGAACACCATACGACCCCTTAGGTATGGTTAGGTGTCATTTTGTGTCGTTACAGGTCATATGGTGTCCTATGAACCCTTAGGACAAAATATGACCCCTTAAGACACCATATAGTGTCGTTAGGGGTCATATGGTGTCCTATGACCCCTTAGGACACACTATGACCCCTTAGGCGTTGTTAGGGGTCATATTGTGTCCTAACGGGTCATATAGTGTCCTACGACCCCTTAGGACACCATATGGTGTCATTAGGGGATGTATGGTGTGCTAAGGCATCATATTATGTTCAAAAGGTTCCTAGGACCATATGAACCCTTATGTATTGTTAGGGGTCATATTTTGTCCTAAGGGGTCATATGGTGTCTCTTGACACCATATGACCCCTAAGGACACCATATCGTGTCGTTATGGGTGTTCTTGTGTTATAAGGGGTCATATGGTGTTAGATGACCCCTTAGGACACCATATGGTGTCGTAAGGGATCATATGGTGTTATAAGGGGTCATATGGTGTCCTATGACCCCTTATGACACATATGACCCCTTAGGTGTTGTCATGGGTCGTATTGTGTCCTAATGAGTCATATGACGTTCTTTGACCCCTTAAGACACCATATGACCCCTTGGGACACTATATGATGCTATGGGTCATATGGTGTCCTAAGGGGTCATATGGTGTTTTATGACCCCTTAGGACACCATATGACTCTTTAGGGCACCACATTGTGTCATTAGGGGTTGTATGGTGTCCTAAGGGGTCATTTGGTGTCTTATGACCCCTTAGGACACCACATGGTGTCATTAGGGGTCTTATTGTGTCTTAAGGGGTCATATGGTGTTTTATGACCCCTTATGACACCATATGACCTCTTAGGAGACCATATGGTGTCGTTAGGGGTCATATTGTGTCCTAAGGGGTCATATGATGTTCTATGACCCCTTAGGACACGATATAACCCCTAACGAAACCATATATACTTATTTTCAAATAAGGAGAGATATAAGGGTGAAGAGAGATGAAGAACTAAAGAGAGGGAAAAGAACTAAAGGACAAGGACATAAATAGAGATATAGATATTAAGGACTATGAAGTGAGAGGGAGAAAAACTAAAGGACAAGGATGGATAGAAAGAGGTGGACATATCTAGATATTGAAAAGGAGAGAGGAAGATAGAGATAAAAAATGAAGATAAAAGGAGAGGGAGGTGAATAGATATAGAGAAAGAGAGAGGAAAAGACAAAGATAAATATATGAAGAGATGGAGAAAAATGGATAGAGAGGGGTAAAGAGAGAGATAAAAAAAGGAAGAGATAGAGAGATATAAAGGAAGAGAAATATCGATAGATAGAGATATATAGATAGTGCAAGAGAGTGACAAAGAGAGATAGAGATTATAGATAGGGATAGATAGAGAGGGAGAGAAAGAAAGAGGAAGATATAGAGATATATAAAGGCACTATAGAGAAGGATGCGGGGAGAGAGAAAAAGATATATAAAGATTGAGTAAATAAAGAGATAAAAGTAGAGAAAGGGAAAGATACTTCAAGAGGGTGATAGAGGAAGAGACAGAGAAGTAGATTAATCATGTATAGAGAAATATATATAAAGATAGAGGAACATATAAAAAGAGAGATTGATAGGGAAAGAGATGGAGATGTGAAGATGGAGATAGAGATAGATATGGATAGAACATGATAGAGAGAGTAAGACAAATGGAGGGAGAGATGGAGTGAATAAGTGAGATTTAGAGATAATGAGATATAAATATACATGAAGATAGATCTATAGGGATATAAAGAGAGAGGGGACAAGATAGGGAGAGAAAGGAGGTGATAGAGACAAGTAATATATAAGTATAGGTAGTATAAGGTAAAGAAGGGAGATAAATAGAGAGACAAGAGATTATTAGAGAGAAATATAGAAATAAAGAGTGACAATGATGGAGTGGGAGAGGGAGAGATATGAATAGAAAGATGGAGATATATGCAGAGATGCATGTAACTTGGGAATTTATTCATCTATATGGAATGAGAAAATAAGTGACATAAGTAGAGAAGAAAGAGATATATAAAATATATTAGACAAGTATAGATACACAAGTATAGATAGACAAGTGATAGATAAAGGAGGTGATAGGAAACAAATGAAACTTTGTATGCAAAATTTGTGAGTATTTAAAGTTTTAAAATTGAAGGACTAACTTCAAATGATTATAATTATTTTTCTATCTATAATATCATCAAAATACCTCATCCATTTGATAGGTCTATGAATCATCTTTCCAATGCCTGTAAAAAATCAAAAACTTTGATAAGAAATGCAAAAGTTATGGCCATTTTACTAAATTATATTTTTTATGTGAGAAAATCAGATATTTGATTTAATCGGATATGACAATAGTGACATCACAAATCAGATATCCGATTTGGTTTGGTATTACCAAACCAAATTCAAATTTTGCTTGACCCAAACAAAAAGTCAAAGCAGATTTTGGCATGTTTGGAAAGGTTGAAAATGCATTTTTTTCTCCATTGCCACTTTTTGGCCCCCCATGATCTTGCACATATCCTTAAGATAGCAAGCTAGTGTGTAGTCATTAGCAAAGGTGGGGATATTCAAAGGTTGGTTATAAAGAGTATAGTCAACCAGTTCAGGATGTATCAAAGATAAAGTTTGAATAGGTTCAAGGGAGCTCACGGTACTATCATCATGACTTCGGACCGACCAGTCGAGTTCTAGAAGACTACCTTGCGTATGTGTCTCGGGACTAGGAAGAGTTACAACACGATTATCAAAATACATGTTAGTATTTATTGGACCTATCCCAGCTGACCTACTCCTAGCATCATTCCCTATTTCAGATTGGACTACATACCATGGTGTAACAGTAACAAGGTCAATAGACAACATCTCAACATTCATGACAGAGTAGTCATAATTGTTGTTGAATAGTTGTTGTTATAAATAGAGCTTTTGTCTGAGTTATCAAAGTCATAAGATGAAGTTTCTGACTCATCTTCAAGTGATTTAGTAAAAGTGTGTATACATCAATACCTACATCTCTTATGCTACAAGTTCCTTCATGATTTGGTTCATTGATCACATGTATTTGAGACACTTGTGGACATAACCTTGATGGTTCTGTTAATCCCTGTCGTCTTTTCCATTCAGCTTCCTCTGGACTGATGACTGGTCCTACTTCTATAGCTTCTAACTCTTCTTGTGTAGTTCCATACCTAATTTGTCCTATCTCATTAGAGGGAGAGTTAGAAGGTGAAGGAATTTCTTGTGTCCTTTCTTCCTCTAGCTGTTGTTCATAGTCTTCTTGTCTTTTTAGTCTGATTTCTTCTATTTCCTTTTGCATTTTTAAGCATATCATCTCTTGTGCATCATATATGATATCACTAGATTCTTTAGGGGTTTCTGTAGTAGATGTATCTAAGAGATGGTCTAGACCCCATTGATAGTCATTTGAATCAATTTCTGAATCATCTACTTGTTGTCTACCAATAAATGTGACCGGAATGTTCAGTGGTGCAAACAATTCTCTGATTCTGTATACTAATTCTCTCATATGCTTTGGGACTTCTACTTCCTGTAGTGTTATAGCTGATACAATCAGAACTTGATTACCATTTGCTTCCTCTCTCTGGGTTGGAAATTCTTCTTGTTCATCATCGCACTCTTCCTAAGTTTGTTGAGTATTAATTTCCTGTGATGTTGAATGTAGTACCTTTTTCTTCCACTTAAGTTGATGGTGAGACGTATGTTTCTAATCTAATGACTTTCTTGGATCATATCCCAGTCCAGTTTTATCATTTGCAAACTTAGTTTGTACCTGAATAGGTTCAACAATACTTTCTTGACGCTTGCCTAGAGGACCAGTACCTAGATATCCCATGCATTGAAGCATCTTATAGCCTGGACCATATTGTGTCGGGGAAATCTCACAATGTCATATTTATTTGTTTGCACTCTCTTCTTTGAAAATCCATTTGAGAACAACATCCTCTTCTATTTCATCTGCAAGGGAAGTAGAGGATTGTATAAAGAGACCATCATAAATGACTTTTGGAGTTGAAGTTTGTGGCTCCATAACTGCTGATGGTTTTCCTGACTATCTTGGTGCTGGAGGAAGAGACATTAGTGAGAGGACAGGTTCTATCTTGTAGCCATCCATGTCGGTGTTTGTGATTTTTAATTTCTTCTCTAAATCTTTCAGCAAAGATCCTGAACTTTCAGCTGTAGAGGTTGCTCTATTATGAGGAACAAAAGCATCAGCACTCTGTGTTAATGCATTGTAGGTATAGCTTGTATCGACAGGAATACCAACTTCAACTCCATTCTAAGGAAATTTCAAGCACTGATGATACATAGATGGCACTGCTTTCATTTCATCAATCCATGGCCTACCTAGTAAGATGTTGTATGAAAGAGGAAGGTCAAGGACCTGAAAGATGACATCTCTTTCCATAGGGCCTACCTTGATTGGTAATAGTACTAGACCTTTAGAGGTTCTTTCTTCTTCATCATAAGCTTTGATTGTTATTTTCTTTGTTGGATCAATAACATTTTTAGAAAATCCTAGTTGTGTCAGTAGACTGTAGGTACAAATATCCAACCTAGTGTCTCCATCTATCAAAACACATTTAACTCGATGTTTGTGGATCATAGCATCGATGTGTAATGGCTGATTATGCGGGTGATTTAGTGAGTTATCATCTTGTTCAAAGAATGTGAGGTAATGAGGCGAAGTCATGTGACCCACCATAGATTGAAACCAATCGACATCTAAATCTTTAGCGACACTAGTGGTGAGCAAAGCCTTGTCCAGGATCTCTCTATGAGTAGAAGAGATCTTAAGTAGTTCCAAAATGGAAATTTGAACGTTAGTTCTTTTCAATTGTTCGATAATACTATAACTAGGAGAGGATGATGAAGCCAGCTATTTTGATTTGGCCGTGATTGTGTCTATTTCTCTGTTTGAAGGAGTTGGTAGGTTTGATGTTGTGTGAGCAAAAGTTGAGGAACTAGCTCCTTGGAGAGTAGCTTTCTTTTGAGTGCGGGTCACATCATTAGTAGTTTGTGCTTGATTTTATTAACTTTGATTATGATCACATTGCAATATTTAGGTTGGGAAGATTTAATCATGTTGATCATGTTGTTGTTGATACTGTAGGTATAATTGATTCTAGCACCTCCCTTGGATTTTGAGGAATCTCCCTGTTCATATGTTGGTAAGGGATCTTTAAAGGCCTTATGATCAGCATTAGTCACGTGATTTCCAACAATGATTTTTCTAGTGTCGATGAGATCTTGAATTTCATGTTTGAGTTTCATGCAGTTGTTTGTGTTATGTCCCTTGTTCTGATGGTAGTCACAATATTCGTTTTCTCTCCACCATTTGGGTTTAATTTCTGGATCATATGGTCTAGAATTGTCTGACAATGTTATCAGATCATTTGCCAATAAAGTTTTAAAAGCTGATTCATATGATTCATCTAGAGGAGTAAAATCACGCTTAGGCTTTGAAAGCCAAGGTTTCTCTTTAAACCATTCCCTTGCTTTCTTCAGAGGATTTTCTGCTGCAGTTTCAGCTGCCTTGAGTGCTTGCATGCCACTAGCCAAGCTAAATATTGTGGATTTTGTTTTTTCTTTGATAGTATCTACCACTCCATCATTAGCAACATTTATGTTGTTATCTTTGCCGTATTTCTAGTATTTTCTCTTTTCTTTAGAACTAGAACCTTGCGATGTTTCTTTCCAAAGTGATATATCTCCCTTTTTTATAAGCACAGCTTCCATTCTAAGGGTATTATCTACCATTTTATTGAATGAAGGATGTACTTGCATCTGGACACTGTATTTCAATTTAGGGATTAAGTTGTTGACAAAGATATCCGTCTTCTCAAGATCTGGAATAGTCCGTGAATATCTAGAGAACATCTTTCTCCATTGTTGGAGAAAAGTGAGAAAAGGCTCTCTTGTTTTTTGTTTGGTATTGCAAAGTTCTATCATAGTGACTGGGTGACAAATGTTATAGGAGTATTGATGTAGAAATAGTTGGATTAATACTTCAAAAGTTTTTATTCCCATAGGTAGACTTGAGAACCATTCCATAGCTTGCCCCCCCAAACTTCTTGGGAAAAGGTGCATGAGATATGTTTGGTCATGCATGAACTCCATACATAAAGCACAAAATTCTCTAATATGATCTTGAGGATCTGTATTCCCATCATATTTGTCAAAATTAGGCATTTCTACTTTTGAGCGAAATGGAGGCATGTAAAGGCTTTTGTCAAATGGGAATGGGCATATTGTGTCCAGAGAATATTGTTTTGGTGATTTATCCTTGTTTTTCGGTTCTGTGATCTCAGGTCGTAATGCTTGTAATTGTTTGTTTACCATTCCCAATGGTGTCTCTTCCTCTTTAGTGAGGAGGGTCTCCACATTATAACCAGTAGGAATTTTAGCGCCTTGTTTTGCTAGTTCTAGAAAATAGTCTTCTTTTTCTCTAGCCATGGTAACCTTCATAATTTTTGGAAATCTTTATCCTTTTGACATTTATGTATCTTGATCTCTGGAGGTTCAGAGGCTTCAGATTCACTTGATGAGGAATCATTGTTGGTATCATGGATACTGATATCATCATAAGTTTTGTGTTTAGCAGCTTGTTTTTCTTGCCTTTCTCCAGACATGGTGGGAGATAGGGGCTAACCAAAGATTGATGGATCATAAACTGGTATTTGTGATGATGATGGTTTATTTGGGATGAGTTTTTCTACAAAGAATGGGTTATCGTTTGATGAAAAGGATGTTCCTTTTCCTGTGTCTGTTTTGCTGTGAGAACTTTTGGTTTGAATAGGCATTTACAACTGACAAGACCAAGAGCTAGATGTGTTGCAGAAGTCAAGATCAAATTGTAGTTAGTTGTTTGTTTAATGTAGTGATTGAGTGATGTAACTAAGATCTAGTCTAGTTTCAGGAATGATATATCCTGTGTAAGACATTATCTAAGTTAACTTAGGTTTGATAAGATTTTGTTTGAACTAGCTGAGAGATGATCAACAAAATCGTGCAACGCAACAATAGGGGTACACTATCAAGATTGTTTATGCTTAGGAGGATGATAACCAGTTTTATGCTCATTGTAAACTATTTTAGGAAAGTTTGACTATTCTGGACTGGCAAAATTAGAGATTTGTACAACAGGTTTACAGGACCAGATGATAGTTTACAAGCTTCAGAATGATGACAATAGTGTTTCATACGAGTTGCTTCCTAAGACCGTACGATAGATGGGTATGTCTGAAATGACAAACTGTTTAGTGCAAAGGTTTATCGAATGATACAGGATTCAAGATGAAACGATGATTCTTAGAATCGGATGACAATCAATCAAGGCTCGCATGACACAGAATTCAAGATGAAATGATATTTCTCAGAATCGGACGATAGACAATCAGGGCTCATACGACACATGACAAGGGCTCAAATAACAGACTGTTTGGATTGATGGAATATCGTACGACACAAAAAATGAAATAGGATGATAAATCAGAAGACTCATACGACTGTTTTACTAGACAGAGGCTAAATTCTAAATTCTAAGTATTCAATGACTGACAGGGACTAGTTTTTTACACTGACAGAGTTTATCACTGAGTTGTTGATTGTTTTCTCCAGTTCTGGTATTCTAGTTTTAGTTTCAGGGATGAAAAACACAGGAAAAAAAAAATATGAATAACAACTCCAATCATAGCATGCAAACCCTATGGAAATTGGTGAGAGAAGAAAACCTTTGCTTGTATACTCAGGTACACACCCAATAGCTAATCAGAATATGGTCGCTAAGTCTCACGCAATGGATTCTCAACGCCGTATTAGCCGACTCCAAATGCTAATGGGGGCACAGAATGACAAGTATCTTGGGAGAGTTACTATCTCTCTTGCACAAAGATTATACCCCTTTCAGAGGTGAACTAGGTAGCTTCTAATTTGAATTGGAACTAGTAAGGGGTCCGTTCAGCCCGTCAAGGTATAAACTCAAATAAGAGGTCTCGCAGCCTTGAAAAGCAAGGTTTAATATACCCAAAGGTACAGAGGAGAGCTATTCCCGAGTACTGTCATTGACTTGATTTTCATCAAATCACATTTGTTTTATAGTGGGTTGGAGTACTTTGCGTTTAGTTGTTCCCACTTGGGTCATTCCCCTCTCACCAACCGTAATGGCTATAGAGTTATTAGCTCCTTGGGAGGGCAGGCCCGCTGAAGATCTACAAATATCAAACTTAAAAAAAATGCCTCAAGGGTCTGGATTTCTGATTGTCTATACAGACAAGAGCATACTCTCCTACCTCTAAAAATTTTCTTAAAACATGAAATACAGATTTGTTCTTTAACCAGATAGCAAGTTAGGTGCTTAAAAATGAATTTATAAAATAAACGATGTTTGGTCAATTTTCTTTAGGCAACGTACAAAAACAATGTATCAGTAGATATGTTGTTTTTATTCTTTGATAGGCGTATGTGTGATTGATAAATTCTTTGACAAATATTCTGCAAGAAACTAGTTAGGCTATAAAAATTATTTAGATAAACAAATAAATAGCCAGGGTCAGTGTCAGTGTAATCAAAATTGAACAGAAAACCTGAAGAATAAAACTTGGTTTTTTTAACCCAACAGAATGCAAAATCATACGACAATTCTCATAGAAGAAAATGACAACAGCAGTTCCTCGTACGAGTTAGAATTGAGCATAAAATGACAAAGTACAGAATCAGATATTTAGAGCAGAGATTCGTACGAGACCATTTTTTGATTGGTATAATAAAACAGAGACCTTGATAGAATGTCATACAATGTATGATATACACTCGTACGATATTTCACAAAGGTTGTACGGACAAAACTGGTAGGATAAAAAAAGTGATTTTGAGGCTGAAGTATTGAATTTCGTGCCCAAAGGTGGGCGGCAAAAATGTGTGTGTGAAAAGTGGACCTGTATGTGTATCTGAAATACACAACACTTCAATTAAGTCATTAGATGCATGGTTAGTAAATCAATAATCAATGAATAATAAACCATTACAAAGCCACCCATTGCCCTCTAGTAGATGCGAGTTTAGATTGCTCTCAGATTGCTAAGCTATCTAGTGACTAGACAACACCTAAACGAAAGATTTTTAATCTATATGAGCATGGATTTAAGCTAGATGGATGCAAGATTAATCTAGATATGCATGATTAATCTAACATGATTTAAGCAATATATGAATATTTAAGCTAAATGATTTAAGCAATATGAAATAACTAATATGCAATATCTCAATGCAAATTCTCAATGAACCTAGAGCAAAAACAACATAATAACAATATATTCTCTAGGATTTTTGAAGGAGAGATGAGAGCCTGAATTTATAGAAAATTCAGAAAGAAACCAATGGCTAAGATCAAATGATGGTGAGCGGTCAAGATTTTCCAAGAGGAAGCACAATCCAGGTGAATTAATGTGATTGGATGCTTTTCTCAGTTTTAAATGAAATTGAACTAAAATTAAGATAAAATCAGGAAAAAACTGATTTATTCTCTATTTCATTCAATTTTATTATTTAATTGTTTTAATTGCTTTCTTTGCGATTATTTATCAATTTTTAATTTTTTTTTCAAGATTATCTCCAATTGATTTCTTTTCTCAAATTTTAATTCTTTTTTTTTTTTGTTCAATTAATTCCTTTTTTGATTTGTTTCCTTTTTTGAAGATTTGTGCTCATAATTTCCAATTCCTCTTTATTGATTTGTTTCCTTTTTTGCAGATTTGTGGCAATTTTTATTTATTTTTCAAATTAATTCCTCTTTTTGATGATTTAATGACAAATTGATTTTTTTAATTAAATATGCAAAATATATTTAATTAAAATAAATAAGATAATTGTTTTAAAATGATTTAATTGGAATGATTTAATTAATTAAAAAAATATTTAATTAATATTGAGTTATTGATTTGCCATGTGGCATTTCATGATTAAAGAATTAATTAATGTGCTCAAGATTGATTTAATTGCCTTTGGTTAGGACCTTGGTGACGTTGTTGAGATTAGGGGCCCATGGTTTAGATGACCATTTTTAGGGTATTACAATGGTCTCCTTGAGGTCGATTTAGGAGAATCCACCTTTACCTGGAACAATCGGAGGCTTGGTTTTAGTAATATAGCAGAGAAAATTGACAAATTCTTTTGGTTGGGGGATTTTTCATCCTTTCCTTTTTCCTTGGACTGCAAAGTTTTACCTTGTTTAGGATCTAATCACTTCCTGTTGCTACTAAGCTTCCTAGGTGATTCCAATTTAGTAAAGCCACCCTTCAGATTTGAGAACATGTGGATGAAGGATTTGAATTTCCTAAACCTTATTGATCAATGGTGGAAATAAATTAGCTTTGAAGGATCCATACTTTTTTCTTTTGTGTCCAAATTAAAATATGTTAAAAGGAAGTTTTTGGAATGGAATGTTGTTCACTTTAAAAACATTTTTGCTATGAAAAAGGAACTAGAATCTTAGCTGGAAGGATTGAATTTAAAAGTAATAAAGGATGGGATGCCATAAGCAAAATTTGTCCAGGAAAAGAAATTGCTAGTAGAATATGAGGATATCCTTTCCAAAGAGGAAATCTTCTAGAAACAAAAGTGTAGAGAGGGCTGGCTTCAAGCTAGTGATAAGAATACAAATTTTTTCTACAATGTCACAAGGCTAAGGAGAAATATAAATAGAATAACCAAATTGGATGATTAGGGGAATCATTCCATTGAGGACCCATAGATTATTAGAAATTAAATCATTCAATTCTACTCAAAGTTGCTAAATAATGAAGAAGGCTCTGATTTAAGGGACCAAAGGAGGTTTCTTTCAGTCATCCCAAAAGTGATCTCAGATGAACAAAACAGGAAGCTCAATGAAATAATTTCAATAGAGGAGGTGCCAATAGCCCTAAACCAACTTCCCTCTGATAAGGCCCCTAGGCTAAACGGTTTCCCTATTGGCTTCTGCAAAAAGTGCTGGAATATTATAGGGGTAGATCTAGTGGAGGCTCTAAAATCCTCAAGAAAATCAGGTAATATCCTTAAGAAAATTAATAATACTTTTATAGCCTTCATTCTAAAGAAAGAGAAAGCAGTTAGATTGGGAGACTCTAGGCCGATCTCTCTTTACAATACAATTTACAAAATTCTCTCCAAAGTAATGATGAACAGTTTGAAACCCCTAATGGACAATATTATATCAGAAGAGAAAATTGAGTTTGTTCTAGGGCATTCAATCTTAGATGGGATAATTGTTGCCCAAGAGGCAATCCACACTCTTGAAAGTACAAACATATCAGGAACAATATTAAAATTGGATATATCTAAAGTTTATGATAATGTGGACATGCAATTTTTATGTAAGATCTTGCAAGCCTTTGGTTTTAGTAAGCGATGTATTAATTGGGTCTTCGAATGCATTTCCACTCCAAGATTCTCAATTCTCATCAATGGAAAAATAGAAGGTTTCTTTCCATCCTCTAGGGGGATCTGTCAAGGGGATCTAATATCTCTTTTCCTTTTTATTATTATGGTAGAATCTTTGGGAAGAGCCATTAAAGAGAAGTATTTCCGAAAGGAGTTGGAAGGAATCAAGATAACTACAAACTTTGTTGCTACACATCAACAATTTGTTGATGATAATCTTCTTCTGGAAGCAGCTAAATCTAGAGAAGCAATTCAATTTCAAGAGCTTTTGAATTTGTATGCTAAAGCTTCGGGACAAGTTATCAATAGAGAGAAATCGGAGATCTACTTCTTCTCTACCCCTTCATCTACATAAAATAGGGTTCTGAAAATCTTAAACTACAAGAAGGGTACTTTTCCTTGCACTTATTTGGGTATTCCTATTGATAGAGAACCGAGGAACTCAAATTTATGGGTTCCTTTGAAGATTGAAATGGAACAGAATGTCAATTCATTGAAAGGAAAGTGGCTCTCATGGGGCTAGTAGATTGATAATGCTTTAGGTGGTAATCTCATCTCTTCCTATATATTGATAATCCTGTAGGGATGAACTCTTTTATCATTTCAAAATGAGGAATTTCTTCTAGAAGAACATAGAGGAAAAGGATATAATTGTGTTAATTTCTTGGGACAAAATATGCAAGCCCAAGTCATCAAGAGGGATAGGAATTTGCAACCAAGAGATCCAAAATCAGGCTTTAGGGGACAAACTAGCTTGGAAAATGTTAAATGATCCCAATGCAAGATGGGTAAGAATAATACAAACTAAATATACAGCTTAGTTGGTGAGCCTCTAAATTTATTGAGAGTCAACAATCCTCCAAAAGGATCTTAAATCTGGAATTTTATTCTAAGGTGCGGGAATTTGATAGTAGATTATGTCTCTTGGGATGTTCATGACGGATCATCATGCTTATTCTAGGAAGACTCTTGGAGGGGATATCCAAGCCTAGATAGTTTGATTTCTATCTAGACCATAAGGGATTGGCTTAGATGACATTGGGGATTTAATTGTGAGGGACTATGTAGAAATATCAAGGGAGAGCTCTTTATTTGGATGGAGCTACAAGAAATTGGAAGGTCTCCCCCTCCCATCCAATGAACTAGATCAACTTTTTAAGAAAATAAAAGATAGGCAATTGGTTTTCAGAGATGAAGCAAATGCTCTTATATGGATCCCTTCAAAATCCAACCAATACAATGCTAAGAAAGGATACAACCTTCTTGCAAATCAAGGTGTCTCCAATGACCTAAGAATTCCCCATAAACTCTTTTGGAGTAGTAATATTGTTCCTAAAGCTGGCATCTTTACATGGTTAGCAACCAAAAGGAAAATCCTCACAACAGAGAAATTTAGAAAAATGGGATTTGAGGGCCCATCTAGATGTGTTCTATGTAAAGCCCAGGAGGAATCAATGGATCATTTTCTTCTAAATTTCCCTTTTTAGCTAAGTGTCAGATATGGTTGTGTGCTAAACTTGGTTGAATAACAACTCTACCGAATGACATAGTCTCACTTTTTCAAGGGTGGCCAATTAGACCCAAAGATGGTTGTATATGGTGAAAATGGATAACAATAATAACAATATTGAAAGGCTAAATGAATTCAACCACGAAACCCTAGCCTAACAATCAACAAAGATCCACCATAACATATGAAGATAACCTAAGACAATGCAAAATAACTCAAAATCACAAAGATTATACCATCACATGTCCAATAGGGTTTTGATCTCCATTCTTCCTATCTCCATTGATCTTGCTTGATATATTTGCTCTCAGATTTTTATGTACACAAGAGCTCAACAAACAACGGAATGTGGTTGCAAGTAGGATTGTAGTGTAGTCAATTGCATAAAAGATCATTAGCATGTGTCATTAGGGTTTGATAATGAAGAAAGCATCTCCTTAAATAAAAGACACAATAGGAAATGGAGGGTTAAGATTGAGAGGTGTAAAAGGAGGTCGGCTAGGATTAGAGGGTAGTTATAAGAAATACCAAAATAATGAAAGAGGTAGGTAGTGTATGAATTAAGAGATGAATGACATGTGTCATAGGTAGAAAAAGCTAATGAATTAATTAAATAAATAAAGATTTATTTAATTAATAGAAGAAATAGGACAATTAAATAAATAAAATATTTATTTAATTTAGGAAAGGGATAATTTAAATAAATAAATGTATTTATTTAAATGAGAAATAAGGCTAGAAGAGGATAAATGAATTAATTAAATAAATAAAAATTTATTTAATTAATAGAAGAATTAGGCTTAGATAATTAAATAAATAAAATATTTATTTAATTAGACTGGACAATTTTGGGTGTCTACATTTTGCCCCTCTTTGAGACAATGCAGCTTGTCGCGTTGTTTCAAAGAAGATAAGATGAACTGATACAGAGTTGCCCCAGAATGGGAATGATATGCCCCCTCGAGAG
Organism: Cryptomeria japonica; assembly: GCF_030272615.1. Taxonomy (NCBI): domain Eukaryota; kingdom Viridiplantae; phylum Streptophyta; class Pinopsida; order Cupressales; family Cupressaceae; genus Cryptomeria; species Cryptomeria japonica. The sequence goes on along the minus strand of NC_081408.1, from coordinate 611,333,309 downwards.
ATTGGATGAAAATGTCTGAAAAAATTGCAGACAATCTCTCGATAAGAAAGAAAGGCTAGAATGGGTTGACCGAATAAAGTGACAAAGTCACAGGAAGAAGAATACTGACTCGGGAAATGAGGGCGAGGGCTAGGGTAGGCTATAAGATAGACCACGGGCAAAAGACATCCTCATTGTCATCCACACCCTTACAAGATCATAGTGTAGAGCGAGAAAAGAGCAGCAGCAGTCAGCAGCGATGGCTTTGGTTCATAGATTTGACCGCATTTGCCGATTCCAGAGACCAGCAGATGCAGGAGAGCCGGTAAGTACCCAAAAACCTCCTCGTACTTTCACGCATTTCAAGTTTTGTCATTAATGCATGCTAGGTAGCAATAAATGCACTAGGAATAGGGTAGTTGAAATATGCAAAAATGCGAAACCGCGTCTGTGTCAGTGCCAGGCGCGTCTGTGTCGGACAGGCACGTCTGTGTCGGACAGGCGCGTCTGTGTCGGGTCCAAGCGCGTCTGTGCCTGGAACTGCGTTTGTGCTGAATACAGACGCGTTTGTGAAATGTAGAGGCGTCTGTGCCCTGTAGGGGTGTTTATGTCATGTAGGGACGTCTGTGTTCCCTGGTCGCGTTTGTGCATGGTATAGGCACGTTTGTGTTCAGAAAGTGCGTCTGTGTTGCAGAAGCGCGTTTGTGCAGTCTATAAGCGCATTTGTGTGTCAAAATGCATGGTTTTGGTCTTTTTAGGTCAAATCGGTAGTTCTGTGATGAACATACGCTGTCGATTGGATAAGCTGCTGAGAGGATACACTCAAGCAGGTCCTCTAGGAAGATTAGGATAGATCAAGGCACTTTGTGATGAACAGGGAGCACCAAGATAGGCAACACTTTGTGATGAACAGGGAGTGCGAATGTGAGTAACACTTTGTGATGAACAGGGAATGTCACACATGTAGTACTTTGTGATGAACAGGGAGCACTACTAGGATAGATAGCAACACTTTGTGATGAACAGTGAGTGTCACTAGGATAGATAACCATATGCATTTAGATAGCAAGTAGCATTTTGTGATAAACAGTGAATGCCACGATAACTGACATGATTGATTGGTTGACTGCAGGAGTATCTGCCTATGTTGGAGTCACGGGAGAGATTCCCATCTACTCAGAGGTTGCGACCAGAGTTGTCGATTCAGGACATGATTTCTATTGAGGAGATGGGTCTCACACATGTGCTATATGTGCCTGAGTTTCAGGCAAACATGGGTTTGCTGACTGCACTGGCGGAGAGATGGCACTCTGAGACTTGCACGTTTCACTTGCCTATGGGTGAGATGACAGTGACGCTTGAGGACGTCTACAGGATTTTGCATATTCCGATCGATGGAGAGTTGATTCCATATGATAGAGATGGTGACAGGGAGGCACTGAGACGGGTATTCCAGGATCCCGAGTTGGAGATGCGAGCAGGTCACGTGGCATGGCATACCATGACCGCGACAGGTTTAGCTTTACCAGCTATTATCGGAGGAGTCATCAGTGGGTACTTGTGTCCGGACAGAGCTACACGAGGATTGGTAGTTGGCTGGGGAGGGGCATTGGAGACACTGGTGACTGAGCACACCAGATATGCATGGGGGCCATGTGTCCTGGCCCATTTGTACTATGAGCTGCATCAGTTTGTTTACCACGGATCAGTGGGCTTGGGCTGCGGAGTGACTCTCCTACAGGTGTGGGCATATGAGCACCTGCCGATCACACGACCGATCCACTTCAGAGGCAGAGGGCATGGACGGAGCTTTGTGCATTTATACGATATGATTACATCACAGCCTCGGATTGGTCGACTGGAGCATTGGAGACGCGTCATAGATGACATTGATATGGTTATCTGGAGGCCATACCTGGGGTGCGAGGAGTGGGATGACGACGCAGTGGAGCTACCCTATGCATTCAAGAGCAGGTATCTGATTGGGCGGACGCCCTATATTCTAGAGAGGCAGCTTGTTGACAGGGTATGCAGACAGTTCGGCCGGATCTAGAGGATGCCGCGAGGCTCGGGCATGTATGCCCGTACAGTCAGAGATCAGGTACAGTTCGGGCCGCTGTTATCATATGATCAGGCCGTGACACAGCTAGCAGAGATGATGCCATTACCATGGGACATGTGGCCGGAGGTAGAGGATGCAGGGATGGACGCAGAGTACTCTGCACATTGGGCAGAGCATCCCTTTTCGAGGTTGACAGATCTGGGAGAGCTGTTGGAGGGAGAGGTGGGAGGGGATGATGATGATGATGGTGGAGGAGATGGAGGTAGGGGCCGACGGAGGCGGAGGGGAATGGTGGGAGAGAGGCGAGTAGCACCTTGGAGGGAGGGAGGATAGGAGAGAGCAGCCCAGGTGGTGAGGGGTCGAGGTGGATTGCCCCTACATGTACCAGCAGCACAGGGTCCTAGAGCACAGGGACCGAGACAGGTGCAGGGACAGGGACAGGCATAGGGATAGGTACCTATTCAGGCACCTAGACAGGTAGAGGGGGAGGCATAGGTGCAGGCACCTGCAGAGGAGGAGCCACAGGCAGAGGCTGAGGGTGGTGATCCTGAGGAGGATGAGCTGCTAGGGCTGAGAGAGATCTGCCAGGGCCAGGCAGACGAGATTGCGGATTTGGAGCGGGAGAGGGATCACCTCAGGATTAGGCTCAGGGACACAGAGCAGGAGAGAGACCAGGCCATCCAGCGATATACTGAGGCTGAGACAGCTCTGAGGGCAGGGAGGCGGGCAACAGAGGATGCAGGGGCAGGCTATGCATATGTGCTACGAGCCGGAGAGGAGATCGCCTACTGGAGGGATCTGTACTATGGTGTCGTGCCAGTGGATCAGCGGGCGAGGAGCTTCCATAGATCGTCGCGCACAGCGACGGCTACGGGAGGGAGTCGTAGGAGGCAGGCATCCAGCGGTGGGGTCATGGGTCCTCCACCACCACCAGACAGGCAGGGGGATCCTGGAGCGGGACCATCTAGAGCTCAGACTCCGTCGAGGCCAGGCGGCTCCGAGGGAGGGAGTTCATCATAGCCATAGAGGGCTCCTCTTTGTATCAGTATATGTATCATTTTTGTATTGTAGACACCTGCGGGTGATTTTGTAGCCATATGATTCTTTTGACATCATTGTATCATGACACTTTTGATTATATATGAGAGATGATCCATTTTTGCGGCAGCTATATGCATGTGTACCTTATGTGATGAGATGTTCTTAGGTGATGCATGTTTTATGATATGGATGCTTATATGATGCAATGCAATATATTTTTGTTCTTTTATGTTGTATATGTGATGCATGATGCAAATGTGAATGTATGTAATGCAAATGAATATGATAATGCAAATGATTATTTACATAATGAAAATGTGAGATGTACTAACATGTGTTGTATGCAGGATGTGATGCAATTGTGATATCTATATGTATATATGAAATGCTTATATGTGGTGATGCAGATGTAACTATATGAAATGCAAAATGTTTTTGGTGTGTCATCATACTCAGTCATGTGATAGCGGGCTACGCCAACTCGAGAAGGACAAGAAAGGGGGATGGAAGATAGAAGATATGAACGTGAAAGAGCTTCTTGTGCGTTATCATCATTGAGCTTATTATGGCAAGTAGGTTATGACAATCGAGGCATATGTTTGACCCAGAAAGTCATTGTACCTGTTTGCATGGAGATAAGACAGTCACAAACAAGGAATGCCCCAATTCATACTAGACTCACAGTGTCCTCATATCCTTGGACAAGTCATAGCATTACTAAGAGACAATCCATAGACAGCAAATGCAAATAGGTGACGATACCCCATCCTCGCCTTTCTAGTCAAAGACATCCTGGAGATAGAATCTCTAGTCAAAGACATCCCGGAAAAGCTAAAAGACATGTCACCAAAAAAGATGAAATCAAAAGAAAACCAAGACTCGACACCAACATCCACTGTAGTCCTCAAGTTTAGTGTCTCTTGTCACTTGTATAAGTCTTATTTGATTGTGGTCACAATGTTCACTTTCACAAAAAGGATCGATAGCACTGAACCATATGTTGTCTGAGTCTGTTGAAAGATTTGATTTTGTTGAAGCTCATTGTTGCTGCTGTGTCTCATTTGAAACTGACTGAATCCATGAAACTGATACTTTATTGTGGAGAAGATGAAACTTTATTACAGATCTGTGATGCGAATGTTGCTTTATTGCGGATTGTGTGCGGATAGACTGAAGGAAACTGGAAGAAACTGTACTCCTCGAAACATGTGATGTTCTCAGTTCCACACCCATCACTAGACGTAGGATTTTGCCTTAGCCACAGATAGGATCGGATTTATTATGGATGGAAAGGGAGGTGAAAAGGGAGGTTTATTCTGAATGGCTAACCAATCTTGGGTAGATCAATAACAAGCCATGATGGGAATGGGTAAGTTTATCATGGATGAATAGGTTGTGAGTGTGTGCGAAGTGAAGGATGAAAGCGAATCCTGAAGGAGAGAGGAACAAAGTCTCTACGCATGGCGCTTGTGACCCAGTTTTCACCATGGTACTTGTCCAGGGCACCACTGAAGTGGTTTTCACCGTTGGACGAAATTATTTCTCTTTACTTTTTTGATTTTTCAATTTTTTTGTGTCACAAGGCGCCTGTTTGCCAGGTTTTCACCAAGTAACGATTTTTTTATTTTATAATTTTTTTTGTATTTTTTGAATTAGGATACTCTGATGAGCTATGTGTAGAATCGGCGAAGGTGCATGCTGTTGATAGGATCCTCTAAAGATTCCCCTTCTGTAGTTGAGAGCTGATATGCCCCAGATCCATATACCGCTGTGATGATGTAAGGACCAAGCCAGTTTGGTTCGAACTTGCCCTTTTTATCTCTGTCTTGCTGATTCTTGGGGTTCTCTCTGAGTACTAAGTCACCTACCTCAAATGTGTGAGGCTTAACTTTGTGATTGTAACTGCGACTCATTCGTTGTTGGGAAGCCTTGAGATGATTAAAAGTAGTGTGCCTTCATTCCTCCAGCAGTTCTAGTTCTTGTAAGCGAGAGACCCTGTAGTCTTCATCATTGATTATGTTTCTCAAGGAGACCCGTAGAGAAGGTAGCTCGACCTCAATAGGCAAGATGGCTTCAGCGCCATAGACAAGCGAGTAGGGTGTAGCTCCTGTAGGTGTGTGGACACTTGTGCAATAGGCCCAGAGTGCAGGATTGAGTTGGATATGCCAGTTACGGCCAGCGTCGTCGACTGTCTTTTTAAGGATTTTGAGAGTTGTTTTATTAGACGCCTCAGCTTGGCCATTACCTTGGGGGTAATATGGTGTGGAGAAACAATGGAAGATATGGAAGCGGTCACAGAGTTCACGAACATCCTGATTTTTGAAAGGACACCCGTTATCAGTAATAATGGAAGTAGGAATCCCGTATCGGCAAATGATGTAGTTCAAGATGAAGGTAGCGATTTGTTTCCCAGTAACTTGTGTGAGAGGCACGGCTTCAATCCACTTTGTAAAATACTCTGTGGCTGTAATAATGAATTTATGTCCATTGGAAGAAGGAGGGTGAATCTTGCCTATGAGATCGAGTCCCCACTGACAAAAGGGCCAAGGAGATGCAAGTGGTTGTAGTTCCTGCGCTGGTGCATGTATGAGGTCTCCATGAATTTGACACTACTTACACTTCTTGACAAATTGATATGCATCTTTTTCCATAGTAGGCCAGTAGTATCCAGTCCTGATGAGTTTCTTGGCCAAGGTAGGACCACTAGTATGCGGACCACATATCCCTTCATGCACTTCTCGTAACGCAATCTGAGCTTCGTCACTCTCTAAACATCTAAGAAGGGTGCCATCTAGACCTCGTTGGTATAGGATATCTGCTAAAATGACGTATCGAGAGGATTGGCGAATGAAAGTGCGGCGTTGATTGTTCGATAGATCGGGAGGTAAGATATTGTCGCGAAGGTATGTGAATATGGGACCATATAACTGGGATTCAGGACCAACAACACATATCATTTCCTTAGGAGTGATTTCATATGATGGAATCAGCAGGTTGTCTACCAGGAACTCATAGCAGGTCTCATTTTGTGGTAGATCAATGAGCGAAGCAATTGTAGCCATGGCATCTGCAGCGCGATTCTATTCTCTTGGTATCTACTCAAACTCTATCTTTGCAAAATGTTGTTTCAGCTCATCTACCAGTTGTTTGTAAGGCATTAGCTTTTCATCTTTTGTTTGATAATCATCAGTTGCTTGATGGATGACAAGTTGAGAATCCCCAAAAACATGAAGTTCTTGGATCTTCCATTGAACTGCAATTCTTAACCCAGTTGTTAATGCCTCGTATTCCGCTATATTGTTGGTGCAAGGAAATGACAAGCGGTATGATTTTGGTATAGAATCGCCTTGAGGAGTTATAAAGAGTACACCCGCTCCTACCCCGTGCTGTGTGTATGAGCCGTCAAAATATAATTGCCATGGCTTTGCAGGTGATATTGTTAGAATGGACTCATCTGGAAATTCTGACTGTAGAGGAGCATCATCTATCATGGGAGCATCTGCCAGTTGATCTGCAATTGCTTGTCCTTTTATAGCTTTTCTGTCCACGTATTCAATATCGAATTCACTCAAAATCATTACCCACTTGGCCAGCCGCCCAGTAAGTGTAGCTTTGTTGAGAAGATATTTTAGTGGATCGATTCTGGCAATCAACTTAGTCTTGTGAGTGAGCATATAATGTCATAATTTTTGTGAAGCAAAGACCACAGCGAGACATGCATGCTCGATTGGTGTGTAGTTTAGCTCATATCCCACCAATGTGCGACTGATATAGTAGACTGCTTTTTCGTTGCCGTCAAGTATTTGTTGTGCTAGGAGTGCCCCCAGTGCCGTTGGAGTAGCTGATATGTAAAGTAGCAACGGTTGATCTGGAATTGGTGGCATCAAGATTGGTGGGTTCAAAAGATAGTCTTTGAGCGTCTGAAAAGCCTGTTGATAGTTCTCATCCCATTTGAACTTGATGTTTTTGTGTAGCAGGTGCTGGAAAGGATTACACTTATCTGCAAGTTGTGCTATGAATCTTTGTATGGATTGGAGTCTCCCTTGTAAAGACCGAAGTTGACTGATATTCTTGGGTGGCGGCATGTCCAAGATAGCCTTGACCTTCGCTGGATCAGCTTCAATTCCTCTTTTAGACACAATGAATCCTAGGAGCTTCCTGGAGGTTACTCCAAAGACGCATTTCTTTGGATTTAGTCTTACCTTATATTTTTCCAGCCGATCAAAGACAACTGAAAGGATGTTCAAGTGTGTATCTCTATCTATTGATTTTCCCAAAAGATCGTCAACATAATCTTCCACGGTTATGTGCATTAGATCATGAAAGATAGTAGTCATAGCTCTTTGATATGTGGCACCTGCATTTTTCAGCCCAAAGGGCATGACATTCCAATAGAAGGTTCCCCATGGACAAGTGAATGATGTTTTATGTTGATCTTCAAGTGCAATCCTGATCTGATTATATCCAGAAAATCCATCCATTAAAGATAACATTTCATGGCCTACTGTGAGATCAACGATCAAGTCAATATTTGGTAATGGGAAGTCATCCTTTGGACAAGCTTTGTTGATGTCTCTGAAATCTGTGCATATTCGGATGCTGCGATCCGGTTTGTTGACAGGTACTAAATTGGAAATCCATTCAGGATAATCAATTGGGCGTATGAATCCGACATCCAATAATTTCTCTAGCTCTGCCTTGACTAGCAATGCCACTTGTGGATGCATTTTCCTTAATTTCTGCTTTACTGGTTTTGCCCCTGGTTTGACTGTTAAATGATGTATCACCAAATCCGAGTCTAACCTAGGCATATCCGCGTAAGACCATGCGAAGTTGATTTGTCGTCCCTTAAAGAAGCTTATGAATTTTGCTCTCTCGGCCTCTATCAATGATTGAGCCAAAAATATGTTGTGTGGAACCTCTGCTGTACCAATGTTTGTCTTTATAGTCTCCTCTACCAACATGGATGATTTTTCCTCGTATGATGCTGGGAGAATGTCGAGCCTTCCATCTTCGGGCGCCTCAGAGAGGTTTTCACCCTCAGATACGTCCTTTCTTTTTACTTTTTTGGAGTCAGATAGTGCCACAGTGTGGTTTTCACCATAAGACCCTTGTTTTGTTTTTATTTTCACATTTTTGCGACTGGAAGGCCCGACACCCTCACCAAAGTATGCTATGTTGTTGAGCTCTATGGCGTATCCTGCTTTGTGGTCTCCAGGGGGAAGATCATCTCGAATGCCAAGATAGTCGACAATAGCTTCGTCATTTTGAAATGTATCAAATTGTGCTGGTCCTTCATGATCCCAATCAATGAGTTGAGGATGAACAAGGGGAAGGTCATTAGTGTTTTCAGAGTTTGCTGGATGAAGAGTGAAGATGTGGTTATATTCAGGTATGTCAAGGTAATCGTCGAGGTCATCGATGGCACTCTCCTCATCAGTTTCGATCGTGAGCGAATCCAAATTGTCATCACTAGTAGAGCCTTCTGGGATAGGTGTCCTCATCCTATGTAATTTTGACCTAGGACCTTGAAACGAAGCTTGTGCGGGATCCTTATGGGTTGGTTCTTGACCAACTCTGAACTTTTTGTAAAATTCCTCCTCCTCTGTAGGTTCATCTGGCTCTCTGAATGTTTCAGTGAGCTCATAGTCACTGGAGGATTTGTCTGAACCCCATTCCCACTCATTGGAGTCTGTGGAATAATAGTCCTCTTGTTGAACTTCGGCAACTTTGATTCGCCATACCTCTTTTGTTCTTTTATTATGTAGTCTGGGATTCAGAAAACCAAGCCCCTTGGAGCGTTCCCTTCTTGTAGTTAGCTCAGGTTGTAAGGGCTCCATGACACCTTCTTTGCGTAGTCCGAGAGGGCTTTTTCCATCATACCCGAATCTTTGCAAAATTTTGAAGCCTTTGCCATAGTTCTCACAGGGTATAATAATCTGATCATGTGTGTCCTCTTCAACGTCCTTATAGAGCATTTTATATAAATTTTCTTCTTCTAGTTCACCCCATTTTTGAAAGATGGTAGGATCCCATTTGAGCATCATGATGGAGACTTGCTTGTTAGGATGTGGCCTCCCATATTCCTTGGGAGAGCTCATGACTTGTCGTAAAAACATTGTCTGATTCAAAGTGTATTCTCCCATGCCTTTTTCTTGAAACTTGGCTCTAAGTTCACCTTGTTTGGATGTCGAGGGTTTTAATGACTCAGGATCAATGTATGCCGAAGAAGGAGTAGCCTCACAATTACTGGGAATGATAGTTTTAGTATGTGATCTCAAGTTATTACAATATATGAATGGATTTGGATCACCATTGACCGTTACCTCGACTCCATTGTGAGGGAACTTTATGCATTGATGGTATGTTGATGGGACTGCCCTCATTTCATGAATCCACGGACGTCCTAGCAATATGTTATACGTGAGATCTAGATCTAGGACTTGACAAACCACATCCTTTGTAACTGGCCCTATTCTTAGCGGTAAGGTGACTGTGCCCTTGGACGAGCGCTCTTCATCATCATAAGCCTTGATGGTGATTTGGTTTGTAGCATTCACAGCCTTGTCAGAATATCCCAATTGTCTTATGGTACTCAAGGTACAAATATTAAGACCTGCTCCATCTATCAGGACTCGTTTTATTCTATGTTTATGTATGAAGGCTTCAACATGTAGAGGTGCATTATGTGGCTGACTTATGGAGGCATCATCGGCTTCTGTAAATGTAAGGGAGTGTGGAACGGATAGGTATCCCACCATGGCTTGAAACTGGTCCACGTTCAGATCAGTAGGGACGGCAGTATCTCTCAAGATTTTGTCAAGGATAGCTTTATGTGCAGGAGATATACATAAGAGCTCAAGAATAGAGATGAGTGCAGGTGTCTTCCCTAGTTGTTCTACAAGGTCGTACTCAGGCTTGATTGATGAAAGATTGGTATTCTTAGTGGAGGCACCTGGCAACATGATCTTACCTCGACGGGTTGTAACATGACATTCAGAGGTAGATTCGGTCGAAGATCCCACACCTTTTAGGACAATTTTGGGTCTCTGAGAAGGATTCTCAGGATTTTTGTTTTTGATAGTAATGGTAGAGATATGATTGTCCATTGAGATGTGATTGATAGTAGAATCATAATTGTAAGGTGCTCTAGTATAATTGGCTTGATCATCTGTGACTTTGCCTTTTCCTTTGTCATGTTTTGGGAATGGTTCCTTAAACATCTCATGCTCTTGATTAGATGAATGTCCCTCAATCTCTATATCTCCTCTGTCAATGAGATCTTGCACAATGTTTTTCAATCGATGGCAATTACCTGTCTTGTGACCCTTGCTCTTATGAAACTCACAATACTCATCATCATTCCACCAATTTGGTTTTACCTTTGGTTCATAAGGAGGAAAATCTGGAACTGTAATTACTTTGTTTGCTACAAGCTTTTTGAATACTGATTCAAGTGGTTCCCCCAATGGAGTGTATTTCCTTCGTGGTCTAGAAGTTGTTTGAGTGTTCACCTGATTGTTGGTAGAACTTGATCCAGAAAAGACGAACTTGGGTCTCACTGTGTTGGCATCAACAACACCATCATTAACTATGTTCTTGTTCTTATTCCAAAATTTTGGTTTGTCCTTTCCTTTGAAGTCCTCTTTGTTTTCTTTGAATAGTTTGATAACTCCTTGTTCAATTAAGACCTTTCCTGTTGCTAGGCCCTTTTCAATGACATCCTTGAATGTAGACAAACAAGCTTTCCTGAGATCATATCCAATAGCCTTGTTAACATTTTGTGTGAACATTTCTACCATTTGTTTCTGCGGGATTTCACAAGAGCATCTGCTAGCTAAGTTTCTCCATCTCTGTAAAAATGTTGCGAAAGATTCTCCTTCCTTTTGTTTCGTATTGCACAAGGTAGTAACTGAGACATCTGTTTCAATGTTGTAAGAGAAATGCTGTATGAATGCCTCTGCCAAGTCGCCCCATGACTTAATACCAGGAGGTAATTGAGAAAACCATTCCATAGCTTGATCTCCTAAGCTCTGTGGGAACAACCTCATTAAGTATGTTTCTTCTGCCACTACCTCAATGCAAGCTGTGAAGAATTGTCTTATGTGTGCCTTGGGGTCTCCTCTCCCTCTATATTTGTCAAATTTTGGCGTTACAAAGTGTGGAGGAAATGGAGGCATTGGAATGCTCTTATCGAAGGGATAAGGACATATATCTCTCATAGCGTATGTAGGTTTTGGTGTACTCATGTCCTCCATTTTCTTTTGTAGATCTCTAATTTGTTGCTCCAAATTATTCTTGGGAGGAGATTGATTTCTTGTAGCATACCCCATGTTTGAAATGCCCATTTGAGGAGGAGCTTGTTGCATGTATGGATGATACTGATCGTAGACATGTCCATATGGAGGTCTATATTGTTGCGACATATATGGAGCATTTGGCATAACTTCATGTTGAGGGACTCCATATCTATTTTGTGCATATATACCATATTCAATAGGCCTTTCATTTTCCATTATGTTGCCCCCAATTTTGACATGAGGTCTCCTTGTGTCAAAATTTTGAGGATGTCCTTGAGTATCCACTTGTTTTGATTGATTCATACCTTGAGCATGTGATTGAGCATAAGGCCTCCATGATGGTCCTTGAGTGTAAGTATCATATGTTTGAGCTTGTGTATGTGGGATTGCTGGCTTTTGAAGCAAAGCTGATGGTGACTCAGGCATCATATTATTCGGTCCTCTATTTCCTCCACTATTTGGTCTCCTTTGATCCATGTTGGGTTGAATTTGTTGTGAGGGTCGACTTTCCATAAGTTGAGATAAGTCAAAATCATGCGGTATTTTAGCTCCACTTTGTGCCATCATGTTTAAAAAGTATTGACGATCTCTCCTCATTATCTCTTCAACCAATCTATTGAATTGAGGATCCATTATGGATTCTTGTATGTCTGCTGATAGTATTGAAGAGTTGTCCACTGTGTCATTGTGTGTAGCATTGTTGTTTATAGTGTTTGCGCTTTCCACATTTGGATTGCGTCTATAAACATTCATGTCTGGTAATGTAGTGTGCTCAGGATTGTAGAATAGATCATTGTCATACTCATAAGAACTCATGTTTACGGATTCTTGAGCTTCTTTAGCTATTCTCCTAGATTTTTGAAGGCGGGTTTCAACCATGAACTAGGTGTTAGACCAAGATGTGAGAAACTAGATGAAGAATGAAAAAGAGTACGGAAGACCAAGAGTTGTATGGAGTGTAAGTGAATCTTGAGGTGTATTTGCAATGTCCAAAGTGTAAGACCAAGTATGTAAGTAGTAGAGTAGGTGTGACTTCCAAAGAGAGGATAGTTTCTCTTGATGAGGTAAGCTGACCTTGACTCTAAGTAAGACCAAATGAGACCCAAAGGTAAGAAACCTTGATGAGGGACCACTTAGCAAAGTGTAGTTGTATGTAGTGTGTTGACAAAGTATGATGAGGACAAGCAAGTGACCTTTTGACTCAAGTTTAGACAAGTATGAATGTAAAATGAGGTGTGAAGCAATGATGGACTATGTGAAACCTTAGAACAGGCTGAATGCTAGATGAAACCTGAAGAGACAATCTAAGAAGCTCAAGTATGCCGAAACTGATTTTCTTTGTTTGCTTGACTGTTAAAGTTTTCAAATCCTAACATAGACGCCTTTGTATACTTCACAGACGTGATTATCTGACACAGACACCTCTCTGTTTGACACAGACGCTGATAAAAACACAGACGCTATTCTATACTTCACAGATGCGCTTATCTGACGCAGACGCGATTTAAACAGACACAGATGCGTTTCTGTAACCTTAGTGCAATTTTTCCTATCTGTGAAGTTGTTTTGTTGTGACCAAATCTGATTTTTTGACTGTTTTTCATGACAAGAGGACACAATGTTGATGACTCAATGTTTGCAAACTGTTTAGACTCCAAAAGTGTGTTGTTTGATGTAAAAAGTTTTTGCATACACTTGAAGACACAAAAGACACAATGTTTTGCTGTTTTGTCTTGAATGTTTGAGTGTTTAGCATAAGACAAGCACAAATCTTAGGGTTGGCCAAGACAATAGTTGTTGATCCCACATAGGGTTTTACCCCCGAGGCTACGCTATTCAGAGCGGATACTTAGATGCTTGACCTCACTGGCTCCACCCTCGGCACTCACTTCTCGGGTCAGCCAAGCATCAGTCCCCATGAAAACTCCCCATGGCGAACTTTGTATCTCTACTAAGAACCGTATGTGTGTGGGCCGCTACCAGAGGTCCGACCTCCTGCCTCAACAACTAGAAGGATTTGGGCATCTAAAACAAAGAGGTGCTAGTAAGGGAATCTGCTCATGTGGCCATACATGCGGCACTTTCAGCTCTGTAAATACAGAAGGCTCCCAGCCGGTAGGGGTTACGCCCTACAAATGATCAAATAAATTTGATCAAACGGGTTTATGGGGAGACATAGTGTCGGTATGAACTAATCAGCACATGTTATTCATAGTTTTCACCATGAATACATTTGATTATAGTGGTTTGGATGAGGTGGGTTTTCCTCGCTACCACTTTGGTCATTCTCTTCTCACTAGTAGTCCTAATGACCACACGGGAAGACAAGCCCTTTAAAGATTAAACAAAAAGAGCCTATTGCTCAAGACACAAAAGACAATGATTCAATTTTAGTGCACCAATTGAAGTGTTTGCTAAGCTATGAAAAACAAGGCACACAACAAAATTACAAAACCCTAGCCAAGGCCCTGCAACAAAATTTGTTAGTAGTTTGGGTTGTTTCAAATGATAACCCCTTCCTGCAAGCACACAAGTTAGGTAAATTTTAGAAAACCCAAAAGACTTTGTGAAAAGGGGCCTTCAACAAAAATGTTTTTGCCTCCAAAGCAAGCTGCACAAACCAGGTTAGCTAGATCTGCAAGGGTTAGCCGAAAATAAACCAGATCTGAAACCCTAAGTACAAAATCTGAAAATCCGAATCTCAGAAAAATTGAAATTGCAAAATAGAAAGCACAGACGCTGCTATACCAAACACAGACGTGTCTGTATGACATAGACGTGGTTCTGTTATGCACAGACGCGCTCAGAGATCACAGACGCTGTTAAATGACGCAGACGCGGTCAGATGCATCACAGACGCGGTTAGGAGTCACAGACGCACCTTTCGGAAACTTGCAAAAATAAAATTTGACAGAAACACAGACGCAATTCCCTCTATCGCAAACGCTTCTGAAACACAAAAACGCGATCCAAACACACGCAGACACGGAAAAAACCTAAAATATCATCGAAATTGTCCGATCTGCAACTTCAAAAATGCAAAATCTGCAACAAAATTGTTAAATGCAAAGGGACAAGGGTCCCACCGGGCGTGCCAAAATGTATATGGTGAAAATGGATAACAATAATAACAATATTGAAAGGCTAAATGAATTCAACCACGAAACCCTAGCCTAACAATCAACAAATATCCACCATAACATATGAAGATAACCTAAGACAATGCAAAATAACTCAAAATCACAAAGATTATACCATCACATGTCCAATAGGGTTTTGATCTCCATTCTTCCTATCTCCATTGATCTTGCTTGATATATTTGCTCTCAGATTTTTATGTGCACAAGAGCTCAACAAAGAACGGAATGTGGTTGCAAGTAGGATCGTAGTGTAGTCAATTGCATAAAAGATCATTAGCATGTGTCATTAGGGTTTGATAATGAAGAAAGCATCTCCTTAAATAAAAGACACAATAGGAAATGGAGGGTTAAGATTGAGAGGTGTAAAAGGAGGTCGGCTAGGATTAGAGGGTAGGTATAAGAAATACCAAAATAATGAAAGAGGTAGGTAGTGTATGAATTAAGAGATGAATGACATGTGTCATAGGTAGAAAAAGCTAATGAATTAATTAAATAAATAAAGATTTATTTAATTAATAGAAGAAATAGGACAATTAAATAAATAAAATATTTATTTAATTTAGGAAAGGGATAATTTAAATAAATAAATGTATTTATTTAAATGAGAAATAAGGCTAGAAGAGGATAAATGAATTAATTAAATAAATAAAAATTTATTTAATTAATAGAAGAATTAGGCTTAGATAATTAAATAAATAAAATATTTATTTAATTAGACTGGACAATTTTGGGTGTCTACAATGGTATTCTAAGTTCTCTATGATAGATCACTCCCTCTTGTCTTATCTAGGAAATTTGGAAAGAGCGAAATAGGAGACTCTTTGACAACAGAGTGAGGAAGTTAGAATCACTTCTTTCCTCTTTTGAAGTTTCAATTTTTGAGAATATTAATTGCAAATTAGTTCTGAACTCAAATTTAAAGAAAGAATTCATTGATTGGGATGGCAGAGCTAGGTTTAGATGGAATGACATAAAAATACCTCCTTTTATAGGGAAAAAGAACCTTAATAGAGAAAGTGCAGTTTGGATCCCTCCCAAAGATGGTTGGCTAAAACTAAATGTTGATGGGGCCTCGAAAGGTAACCCAAGTGCTTTTGGAATTAGATGTGTTGTTAGAGATCAAAGAGGAGTAATAAAAGGTAAATTGATTGCCCTTATCCATCCAGATACTAATAAGATTGTAGAATTTAAAGCTTTCCTGCTAGGTCTTATGGAATGCTCCAGAAGAGGGATTAAGAACTTGGAAATTGAATGGGATTCTGCAATTACCATCAATGCGATAAGATCAACAGATTCCCCAAATCAGAAGTTGCAAGCACTTCTTGAAAAAATCTTAGCAATTTTGTCTAAGTTTGATCATTTTTCCTACAAACATTTCTGTAGGGAAGCCAATATAGATGGAGATGCTCTCTCCAAGGAAACATCAGAAGGGATTATTCTCAATTGGTGGGCTGAAGAACTAAACGTTTAATGGCCACAATGATTCAAATAAAGTCCATGTCTGGATTTTTAGATATGCATTTACGATGGTTACCAATCCTCCTTTCGGTCTATGTGCCCTTCTTATGAAAGAATATTCAAATTAAAATTAAAATTTTGAACGAAGAGATCCATTAATGATAGCCAGCTTTCATAAAATATGCCACCAACCTTCCATGCATGGGATTAGCTGTATTGGCTGAGTTCGATGCTGATGTCACTTCCTCACTCACCAACAACTTTTTCGATTCATTATTCTTGCCAATTGTGATGAGATATTTGCTAAATTCATTGGAGGATTTTTCGTGAATAATGATGGAAGCTATTTCAAATTACATGGCTTTAGTGTCAGATAGCATTAAATGGTCTATAAATGGCGCAATTTGAGGAGGCTTGATGAGGTCATTGAAATCTAGCAGATATTCATGAAATTCAGAAACGACACCATCAGACTAGCACCATGGCACGGTTTCAAGGATTCTTCTAACCCAAATTTTGGGAGAATGCATCAACGCCGCCCTTTTTCTCGAGGCTAATTGTTCATGGTGCTTCTCATAAAGATGAAAGGTTGTCGAGAGTTGGCTAAGCGGCACTAGCTAAGCAGCAATGTAAACCGCACCTGCTTAGCCTACCCTTAGCCTTAGCCTAGTCCTTCCCCACCATTTTCTATTTAAAAATAAAAAGTATATATTAAAAAAATTATAAATAAATGAATTAAAAATGTAAATTAATTTTTTAATAGTCTCCCAGTAAAAAATTGATTTACATTTTTAATTCATTTATTTATTATTTTTTTAATATATACTTTTTATTTTTAAATGGATTTTATTTATTTAATATATTTTAAATTTTAAATGTTTTGTTTATTTTTCTAATAAATTTTAATTATATTTTTAATAAATTTTAAATTTATTTTATATATATATATTTTATTTATATTATATATATTTATTTTTTAAATTTATGTATTTATAATTCAGAAGTGCATAAAGTTTATTTAATATAAATTTTATATACTTTATATTATAATTCATAAGTAAATAAACTTAAGAAATGAATAATTTTTCACTAAGTTTAATAAACTTTCCATTATAAAGTTTATTCAAAAGTGAATAAAATTTCACTTATAATTCATAAGTGAATAAACTTTCACTCATAAATTTAATAAAGTTTATTATAATTGAGAAGTGAATAAATTTTCTCCTATAAAGTTTAACTTTTAAAGTAAAATACAAAATTTAGTAAGTTTTAGAAAACAATATCATAACAAATTGTAGTGATTCATTTATAGGAGTCATTACTATGAGTAATTTGGAAAAAAATAAGAGTTTGTTATTACAGGTTGGAGTAATCCCAACTTATTCATTACTATGAGTAATTTAGAAAGAATAAGAGTTTGTTATTAAAATTAACAAAAATAAAGTCAAATTTAATAAATAATCAGCAATATAATATATAAATAAAAATTAATTATGGTTAATGATTTGGTTAATGAGTTATTTTAATTGTTTAGATTGTGATTCAATTAGATGTGGTATTTAATAAGGTTTTTGCTATTTAGTTATATTCAGAGTTAAAGTTTCATTAATGTTAATATCGTCTTATTATAATTTTATATGGTTATTATTATTTTTATATAGTTATCATATTCTTATATCTTTATTAATGTATTATTATAATTATTATAATATAACAATAATAATCATAATCCTAACACTAACCCATACCTTAAGCTAACCATGATGTAAATTCTAACAAAAATCTGAACCCTAACACTAATCCCTAAATCTAACCATAATCCTAATCCTACCGACAATCCTAATTAATATATTAATCCCTAACCCTAATGATAATACTAACTCAAACCATAATCATAACCATAACCCTAACCATAATATTAATCCTAGCCATGATCATAACCATAACCCTAACCAAGATAGAAAATTTAAGAATTGTCTTAACCCTAACCCTTAACCCTAATCATAACTCTACCCCTAAACCTAACCCTAACCATGATGTAAACCAAAACCCTAACCACAATATTAACCATAACCCCCAACCTAACCATATAACTGGTAGGATTATTTTTTAGCTTTTGATATAGTATACAAAGAAATATAATTATTGTTTAGCGTATATATTTAATTTTGTAATATAAAATAAATATGTTACACTTTAATAAGTATAAAATAATATTATACTTAAAATTTTATATATAATAATTTTATAATATTCATATAATCATAATCCAAATACTAAACATAATTATGCCTAACATTAATCTAAACCTTAAACTTAACCTTGATTCATATACTATTTAACACCAACTAAGACCCTAACCTAAACCTTAACCTACCCTTAGCCTTAACTCTAACCCTAATATAAATATAATTGAACTAAAGCATTATCCTCTAATAGAAACCCTATTTGTAGTATAACTCTAATTTAATGCTAACCTAGCCTTTAAGCTAACCTTGAACTATATATAAATAAACCTTTAGAAGCATTACCATGCTTAAATTGTAATTCTAATTAAATTGCTTAAATTGTAATTCTAATTAAATTGCTTAAATTGTAATTCTAATTAAACTTATAGTTTAATTAGAATTACAATTTAAGCATGATTAATGTTAGGTTTGAGTTAATGTTAGGCTATAATTAGGCTTACTATAGCAAGGATAATGCTTTATATATAGTTTAGGGTTTCTATTGGAGGATTAGAGTTATACTTGTAATAACAAACTCTTATTTTTTCCAAATTACTCATGGTAATGATTCCTATAAATATGAATCACTACAATTTGTTACCATATTTTTTCCTAAAACTTACTAAATTTTGTATTTTACTTTAAAAGTGAAACTTTATGAAAGAAAATTTATTCACTTCTCAATTATAATAAACTTTATTAAATTTATAAGTGAAAGTTTATTCACTTATGAATTATAAAATAAAGTATATTAAATTTATATTAAATAAACTTTATGCACTTCTGAATTATAAATACATAAATTTAAAATATATATATATAATATAAATAAAATATATTATATATATATATATAAAATATAATTAAAATTTATTAGATAAATAAACAAAATATATAAAATTTAAAATATATTAAAAAATATTAAATAAATAAAATCCATTTAAAAATAAAAAGTATATATTAAAAAAATTATAAATAAATGAATTAAAAATGTAAATCAATTTTTTAAAGCTCCCCGCTGGTTGGCAAGCGATTTGGCGGGGCCCTGCGTTGCGAAACTATGAAACCCAGCGGTTATTTCTTCCCAATCAAAGCGGACAGTTTAGGTTTCCAGGCGCAGTGGTTTCGGTTTCCACGGTGTACTTCACCCGTTTCAGATTTTCGAGGGAGGACGGACCCTGAAGTGTATACGAAGTGGCAGAGGCAGGGAAAACGGTGGGGGAAGGACTAGGCTAAGGGCATGCTAAGCAGGTGCGGTTTAGATTGCTGCTTAGCCAGTGCCTCAAAAAAATGGGTAATAATTAATTATTAAAAATTTAATTAGGAATCCAATGCTAAATGTATAATGTATGGTTTAATTAATTATTAAAAAATTTGTTAAATCTTTTTAATAATAAGGGTCAAGTTTATATGTAATTCTTAAAAAAATCAAATTATAAAAACTAATTTTTGACAATTCAATTGGATAAAATATTTTGATTGGTCAAAACTTTTTGGATGGGAGTGATTGATTTATCAGAGTTTCAAATATTATACAATTTGTTTTAAAAAACTTTTTATTGCTACAGTAGTGAAGGAATCATCACAATTTTAATATCGAAGACAAAGCCGATTGAAATAATAAATACCACCATAAATCGTAATCTCCGCAGCCTTTCATGACGCCACACATCTCACACTGGTCACGGGAAGGCTTTAACAATATTCGCAGATTAATAGAATATGTTGATTGTTATAAAAGTTTACTAGCCAATCCCAATATTCAATGTGAAACAAAAGAATTAACATGCAATCCAAAATCACATCAGTTTTTAAAGGTTCAACCATGAGCAAATTGAAAAGATCAATATCAAATACATTTATCCAGAAGTACAGTGATTCACTTATTATTTAGGCTTCTCATCATTTACGTGAGGGGGAAAAATTCTCCAAAGGGTTTCTCTGCACGAAACAGAACTCTGTCTAAATTGACATATAATATAGTTATTCGAATCTTTGGAATGATTTCATCGATTTTCGATCTAGAGTTATGTTATACAATTTTATATCCTCCATATCATGTATCTTCTTCATATTATAGTGTTTCTTTGCATAATTACTGTTGAAGAATTTATTTGGTATTTCTTGGTTCTATAAGAGCTACTTACTTTTGAATTGGTGATCTTGCAACTGTATGTTTCTTTAGCATGGACAATTATAGAAGGAAAGTTTATTGGATGGTATATTTATAGCTAAGAAATAGACTTCCTTATATTGTACTCATTGTTCTTATTAAGCAATGATGTGATGACCAATATCAGAAATTGTTGCAAATTTATTGAAGGGGATCTTTATCAGTGAGATTCAATGAAGACATCAAGATACTACTGAATACAATCAATACAATTTCTTTTTGATCTCAATCTAATGTGTTATTTATGTTTGGATCTAGTTCTCTATTTTCCCCAAGAAGGAATTTGAATTTGGAAAAGAAGTGACAAAGGCAAGCCCAAGCAGAGAGGAAAGAAGATAGAAAAAGATTATGGAGAGACAAGAAAGACACCACAAGAGAATGGAGACTACAAAAAAATTGAGATTAGAATAGGGCAACTGAGTCAAGGGCAGCAAAGCTCGAGTATAGTCACTAGTTCCAGTATAGGCTCAGGTGGTGAGAGTTCACAGAGTATGTAGCAGCAGGTGTAGGAAGGGATGCATCAAGAAGACATGGAGGTTGCTATTTCATCCTCTATAGTTGGGAGTAGGAACCATGAGGTTCAACAGACACAAAAGAATACTCAAGAGTTAGTGGGTACTCCTAGGAGGAGTAGTAGACAACGAAGACAACCAGCGACATATGATGACTATGCTGCATTAGTCAGTCAGTTGGTAGATAGCGAACCTTCTAGCTATCAGGAGGCTGCACAACATCAGGTGTGGCAAGATGCAATGGTTGAGGAATATACCTCAATAATGCGGAATGATGTGTGGGAGGTAGTTCCTAGACCAACAGATAGGGTTGTGGTATAGATGGTTACATCGAGAAATACAAGGCAAGGTTCATGGAAAAGGGGTTCTCTCAGAAGGAGGGAATAGACTATGAGGAGACATTTTCTCCAATGGCTAGGTATACTTCTATACGAGCTGTAATCTCAGTTTCAGCACAGATGGGATGGCAAATCCATCAAATGGATGTCAAGACAACATTCCTAAATGGCAGGTTGAAAGAGGAGGTAAACATAGAACAACTAGAAAGCTTTGTAGCACATAGCAAAAAGACCCATGTGTGTAGATTGAAGAGAGATTTGTACAGACTCAAGCAGGCTCCTAGAGCATGGTATGATCGCATTGATAGTTACTTGCAGGAAATGGGCTTTGTGAAGAGTGAGGCAGATGCTAACCTCTACTACTTGGTGGTTGGAGGTGAGATTCTCATTCTTGTCCTATATGTGGATGAATTTTTTCTAACAGGTTCACTGGGGCTCATAGAAGAGTGCAAGAGGGATCTTGCAGCAAAGTTCGAGATGAAGGATCTAGAACTTATGCACTACTTTCTAGGCATGGAGGTGTGGCAGATAGATGGAGAAATTTTCCTTGGACAAGGGAAATATTGCATAGAAATCTTGAAAAGGTTCAGGATGGAGGATTGCAAATCCATGTCTACACCTATGATCATGAATTGGAGGAAGGTAGACACATCCAAGGAGAAGGATGTAGATCCCACCTTATACAGGCAGTTGATTGGTTCTCTCATGTATTTGGTCAACACCAGGCCAGATATAGCATTTGCAGTAAACTCTCTTAGTCTGTTCATGGTTGAGCCAAAGGGAGTACATTGGACAGCGACAAAGCATGTGATGCATTATTTGTGAGGTAGAATCGAGTATGGGATTAGGTATGCTCAAGGTGAAGGAATCAGGTTGATGGGCTATACTGACGTAGATTGGGCAGGTAGTACAACAACCAAGAGAAGCACTTCAGGGTGTTGTTTCAATCTGGGATTAGGAGTTGTCTCTTGGTTCAGTAGGAAGAAGAAGTCTATGGCTCTGAGTTCTGCAGAGTCGGAATACATAGCAGCTAGCATGGTGACATGTGAAGCTATATGGCTTCGGAAGTTACTAGTAGCCTTGTTTGGTCAGAAGGTGGAGACTACAGTGATACACTGCGAAAATCAGAGTTGCATCAAGTTGACTAAGAATCCGGTGTTTCATGATAGGTCGAAACATATAGACATCAGGTATCACTTCATCAGAGATTGTGTACAACGAGGGATTGTTCAGCTACAGTTTACACATATAGATTAGCAGGTACCAGACATTCTGACAAAGGCATTGGGGAAGGTGAAATTCATCTTCTTCAAAGAGAAGTTGGGTGTAGTGCAGAACAACTTCCTCACTAAGAGGGAGTGTTAGTTTGGTTAGCTAGGACAACAGGTTCTCGATAAGTAATAATTAGTAAATAATTGTTTTCTAAACAAATTTTTTTAGATAGGGACAATTATTTGTTAATTATTTGATCTCTTTTAGAAACTTCTAGCAACCAATTTTGTTAAGGTTGTTTAGTTGTTATTAATCTCAGTCGTTGATTGAGAATTAATCTCGGTCATTGGTTTTCCAACAAGAGTAGTATAAAAGGGGTCAAGGGTCATTTGGAGTATATGAAGTTTATGGAGAAACTTGCAGTGTTAGCAAGGGCGCAGTGATAGCGTTGGGATAGTAGCGGGGTGGAATCTCAAGAGGAGAAATTGGGAGGTCATCAAAGCTCTGCTAGTAAGAGGAAAGCATTATTTGTATCTTTGATTTGTTGTAGTTAATAAATATTCCTCATCTGCAGTACTGGTTTTCCCTTTGGGGTTTCTCCAAGGATAATTTTCTAGAAATATTGTGTCACTGTGTTGCATATTTCTTTCCACATGTTTTTATTTGTGAAGTTGCAGCTGTGTTATTTTTCATTATTTCACAGTTAAATAATCTTTATGAGATAGGAGATTAATAATCAATAACTGCAATAGAATTTTCATAGAGATATGTTATAAAAATTTATATCCTCCATATCTAACATGCTACACAATCATTTATTAAAATTATTTTATGTGTCCTACTCAATTATACATTTTTTATATTGCATTTACTAAATTTCTTAACTGCTACTTTGTTGTTGTCAACTATTCTTAACTTTTTTCAAATGTTCACAAAAGCATCTTTTCTATAATAATGTTTTTTCAACAAAGCATCTTTTCTATAATAATCTTTTTAAAATGTTTCTTCTTTATTATATTTTTTTCAACAAAAGGAATCTTCTTTATAATAATATTTTTTTTCAATGTTGACAAAAGACATTTCTTTATAATAATCTTTTTAGTTGTGCCAAAGGCAAGATACTATTACATTCATTGAAAAAAAAATCAATTAGTTTAACCAATGATTGCAAAGAATTAAAAAAAATTGTAGTTTAAATGCAATTTTTATTTTATATGATTAAAAAAGTCATTTTATTGTATTCTTATTGATTTGTGTGGATGAAAAGTTCAATTTTCCAAAAAAAAATTACAAATTATTATACGTAGAAGAAATTTATTACTATTGATGTCATTCTCATTAACCTTTCATTTTTAAATAACACCATAGTCAATGGGCCCTTGGTCTGTTGGTGAAGTTGAATGGCTCCAAATGAGCCCACTAGGGATCAAGTCTTGTTGAGTGCAAGGCTTCGACATCATAAGTGATGAGGTTGGGATTGTGCCCTAGGATAATTTGGCGAAATGGATACCCCTCAGACCTTGGCTCTTAGACAAAGAGGGTCAACGTATTGGCTCGTACCCTCGTATCGGGTAGCGAAAAATACTTTGTTAAGGCCCATCATAAGGGACGAGGTTAGGATCGTGCCTTGGGCAAATTTGGTGGAATGGATACTCCTCAGTCCTTGGCTCTTAGCAAAAGAGGTTCAGCCTATTAGCTCATGCCCCCATATCGGGTGGCAAAAAATACTTTGTGAAGGCCCATCATAAGGGATGAGGTCGGGATCGTGACTTGGACGAATTTTGTCGAATGGATACCCCTTAGTCCTTGGCTCTTAGCCAAAGAGGTTGATCCTATTGGCTCGTGCCCTTGTATCGGGTGGCAAAAAATAATTTGTGAAGACCCATCATAAGGGATGAGGTCGGGATCATGCCCTTGGTGAATTTGGTGGAATGGATACCTCTCAATCCTTGGCTCTTAGCTAAAGAGGTTCAATCTATTAGCTCATGCCCCCATATCGGGTGGCAAAAAATACTTTGTGAAGGCCCTCATTGGGTTGGCAAGTCACGGGCTTCATGCCCTTGCTTGGTTTTCATGCTTGCAGGTATGGAACTCCATAAAAAAAATGACACCACTTGTTTAATAAATAATTCATTTATAAAAATTATATTATGTGTCCAAACATTTTATATATTGCATTTATAAAATTTCTTAACTACTATGGTGTTGAGCTACCAACTATTCTTAATTACAGCTCCATGGAGCACATGCGAGGAGAGAACAAGAGATTTAGGGTTTCTATGGTCGAAGGCTCTAGAGATGGAGAGGATGACAATGCTGATGATGGGAAGAAGGGCCTTTTCTAGGCCTTTTTTCTTTGCTCCATCCTTCTGGATCGGTCATGAATTTTCTTGGGTATGGTTTTCACTGGAGAGGATGATGACTTGTGTGTCTTCTCTGTCTGGCCACATCTTTCTACGTCATGTTCTACCATCAAGGATGGATACCTAGTTTTCTAGTTTTGAATTTCTCTTCTCTTAGGTAGGAGGGCTTGTTTGATCGTGCTCTTCTCTTTTAGATGGATTTCTTTTGATGGCTTCTGGTTTGGGGGGCAGTTTGGGGTTTTTATTCTCCGCCTTGCCCTCTTCCCTTTAAATCTTAGAGGTTTTGGTGCTTCGGTGGGGGCTTGTTGTTTTGGGCTATTTGCCAGTGGTTCCTCTCGGGCTTCTTTAGGGATTTGTCTCTTCTTGGCTCTCTTGTTTTCTTGGTTTATTTTTGAGAGCTTGTTGTTGCTCTTGATCTGGGTCCGTCTTTCCTTCCTTCTTCACTCCTTCCTTCCTTATTCTATAGAGGTCAATGGATTTTTCTATTGTGGGAAAGTGTGGTCGGTCGACTATTATCAATGGAGTTTCCTGAGGGCTCTTGATGCCCTATTTTCTGAGGATGGTTTGTGTTATGTTCTGTTCACTAGATTGATTGATCTTTACTACTCTTATCCTATAGAGTTCAATTCTTGGGTAAAGGTTATTTATTTGGTCTTTGACTATTGTGATTCTCAGCTTCTCTTGAAGGTTTTGGAAGCCTTTTAAAAACCCAGTAGCTGTAGTTTTTGGCATTGTGTTGTTTTTCTTTATTTGCTTCTTGTGGGGTTGATCGGTACTAGGATGGCTCACCTAGTGTTTTTCTTCTCTTCAATCCCTATTGAGGTGGGTCCTTTTCCTATGGAGGCGGAAAAATGCTTTGTTGATCAAGAGCCGACTTTTAGTTGTCTTTTCTTTGTTGGCCTCTTTAGATGGGAGATAGATGATTCCCTCTTTCATGGTTGTGTGAGTTTAGTGGCTAGTGGCTTTAATGGTTCGTCTTCATTTTCACCTATTGAGGTGGTGAGTTTGGAATGTTTTTTGTGCTCTGTCCAGCTCACTCTCAAGCTCAAGGTTATATGAACCTTTCAAACACCTATGGTTCGGGTTGTTGGAGCCTACTAAACCCCATTTTCAAGATGGTTTTGGGAGCCATTTTACCCAACTTGAAGGCTTGGGGAGACTTCCAAACCCCCTTGATTCTAGATTATCCCTTAGTGATTTTATTCATAAATTTTGTTGTTTTGGTTTTGGGATCTTTTTGTGCAAAGATTCAGGTTATGGCCAACTGAAAACCCCCTACTATATGTTGAAGGTTAAGGGAGTCTTGATAAAAACCCTTGGACTATCTTTCTTAATCTTCTTTTGGCTTTGAAGGTGTAAGGTTTTGACCTTCTTCAACTGGTTCTTTTCTGTTATGTTTGTGGTTGGGCTGTTGATTTTCTATGATTGTATCTCTTGGCAGCATTGATCTGTGGGTTCCAAATCCTAGTAAAATCTATGGGGTCAGGTCCCTTCAAAAGTTGTTGTAAGTGGTTTCAGTTCCCCCTCAAAACTTGTTTTATCCTTAATCAAACACATTTAAAAAAAGTTTATTATAAAGATGCCTTTTGTCAACATTAGATAAAAGATTATTGTAAAGAAGATGCTTTTGTCAGCTTTTATAAAAGATTATTATAAATAAGATGCATTTGTCAAATTTGAAAAAATATTATTATAAAGAAGATGCCTTTTGTCAACATTGGAAAAAATATTATTACAAAGGAGATGCTTTTTGTTGATTTTTTTTTTATAAAGAAGATGCTTTTGTCAATATTTTAAAAAAATTATTATTAAGAAGATGCCTTTGTTGAAAAAATATTATTATAAAGAAGATACCTTTTTGTCACATTTGAAAAACTATTATTATAAAGAATATGAGTTGTAAAGTTAATTAAGATTACAGTTCAAATTAATTTTAGTTGATTCTAATAGAATTATTTATATTTTTAGATGATCCCTCAAATGAAAAAAAAATTATTTAAAACATCCCATAATGGCATTATCTTTTATTTTGGGTCATAAGCATCTATACTAGTGCATTTTTAACCCAAACTCTAGTTCAAAAATAGAAAAATTACCTTTAACCTATTCATGTGCAAATGAATGCATATGGGCCTTGAGTAGAACCTCCCATGTAGGAGGCTCGGAGCTAATTGCTACATTGTGGGGTCATCCCCATTTTGTGCTTGAATATGTTATTGTTTATTTAATGATCTTTTCAATTTGATGTATTTAGTTGAACTCTACACTTTCAGACTATAAAGTGGAGCATTTCTAAAAGAATTTTAGATGGTTTGTTTTTCACATATTTTGAACTTTTAGCTTGGAAATCACAAATCCTATTTCCCGTCTTAGATTTGAAATTTAATCTCTATCAAGTTGACTCTTTCAGAGGTTCATTTATGAACCATGTGAAGGTTTTACACTTCTTTGTTGTTTTATAAAAAAAATAGCAAAATTTGTACAAGAATTGTACAATTGCTAGAATCATTTAAGATAAAATTTATATTCTTAGCCTCTAGAGCTGTATTGCATCCAAATCAAATTGCAAATTTGAAATGTTTAGCTAAACAAGATAACATTGAACCAATTTAATGACTCATTTTTAAATGAGAAATAAAAAATTAAATTACAAATTTGAAATGTTTAGTTAAACGTGTATGCTATATAATGGAGTAGTTTTTAAAGAAGTTATATATATAGATTATTATTTACTATCTTTTAGTGTTGCATCTAAACTAAAACTTGGGATTCCTAAAAATGAAAATGCACAAAAATATTTCTATTGAGTACACCAAATCACACTTGATTTAAAATATTTAGCAAGAAAATCATCTCTACTTCTTAGCTTTGCATTTAAACCTGAATAGTGCTCATATGACCTCATTTTGAAACCATAAAAAGAAATGAATTGCTTCTTATTTTGAAAATAGAATATACCTAGTTTTTAATTTCCAATTGCTGCTATCTTGTGACCATGTAGCCCACCATGTTGCTGAGGACTAAAATACATACAAGTTTTTGTTTGTATCAAACTAAATCACTCGTCTTTAAAAATTTTCACCTGAAATTTATAAGCATACTTTTTAGTTTTGAATTTTTAAATCTAAATGATTGAAAACTTTCTAGATCAAATGACTGAGTTTAAAGTGAGGACCAATTTACAATTTCATTCGTGAAAGATTTATAAATGAAATACTAAAAGTGAAGTATACATTTTTTGGCATGCTATCCTACAAGAGAATATATAAATCTTATGTTCTTGAGTCCTAATGTCTATAATGCAAAAGATTTGCACATTAGACATGGCAAATCACACTTGGATTTTAGTGTTTCAAGCTTGTCAACCATATAATTCTCTACATATATTGCTAATCTCCTATTCCTAAAACTAAATTTTAGACTCTAAATTCCAAATGTCTTAAATGAATGCAATTTATTGTATTAATTGTACAACATTACAAATAGATTTGATATTTATTGACTGAAACAAGATTTTTTACAAAGGGATTAATGTTGTTATCAAGTGTGGGAGATCCAGATTGTCAATCCCTAAGGGTGGTTAGGAAATAGTTTTGCAACAAAGCTTAGATAAAACCAAAAATAGGTGCAAAAATTACATCCTTAAGTGTTGTTATCCTTCGGGTTTCCAGGTATTTCTGCTACAAAATTTGTTTCATGTTTTGTTAGCCTTAGCGTTTTCACTGCCTGGAAGTGCTTCCATGTTGAAATTTAATGGTTTTTTCTGTGAAGAAGTTGCAAATTTTTGTCCAATATAGCTTACCATATACAGGGCAAAATCTCATTGTGAACATACATGTAATGTGGTCTAGTCTAGGGTTTCTTTGTGCTACTTGTGAAATCAGAGGATTTATTAGTTAGATTCAGTTGACTGTTTAGGAGTTCAAATAACTTGCACTATTTCATAGTGTAATAAACTTGAGAGAAAAATTTATATGGGTATTGTGCTCATCTCCTATGATTTTTGTGTGTTTTGCCAGCTCCTCCCAAGGAGAGTGGCCTTCCTAAGAACTAAGTTGTTTTTGTGGCTCCAACTGCTAAGGATTTCAAGACAGAGGCTCTTGGAATGATACTTAAAAACTAGTCCAAGTGGTCTTTCTATCACCAACTTTGATTGGAGCATAGGTAAAGTTTGAAAATACTAAAATTTAGTTGCATCTGATTGAAAAGTGATAGTTTATTGTGAAACACGTTTGCAGGGAAGAGCTCCTTGTTTACTTATCATAGAGGAGTAACATTTCGACAAAGGAACCCGTCAAAAACTCATTGTTGGACATTTCGACAGTGTTAGCTAACGTCGAAATTCTGATGACACTCTGGACTCTTCTGAAGATGGCCATGACCGCTCATCTGGCGAGAGAAGGACATCGGGTGTAGAGCATCCTTGTCAGATGGAAGTCAGAATTCTGACACCTATAAGGAACTTGCATCGACAAGGATTATGACGAGCATTCCACAATAGAATGTCGTCGAACATACAACATCCTCGTTGGATGTTTCATCGATTGGCATCAAAATTCTGACACCAATCAGGAACTATGCACCGACTAGGATGTTGTTTGTCCGACGGTTTGGTCATCGATGTAAATTTTGGTAGATGTCAAAATTTTGATGGTGATTTAATTTTTTTTTTTTAAATAATACACATGCCAATTATAATGATTCTTGTTAGTTCCCTTTAGCATGTCCTACTAGATGGACCCAAGTAGTTCAATTTCAAGTATACTAGGATGAATTTCAATGCCATTTGGAATCCCATAGGAAGCCACATTGATATTTTATCCATTAATGGTATTCATAATGCCAAGGGTGGTAGGTTGAGAGGGGTAATAAACAATGATAGGAATGCGGTTTGAAGGTAGGGGTTGGAAAAAGGGATCGATGATGGCATGTACAACTCTAAAGTACCAATGAAGAGATGAGTGAAAGAAAGTAATGGTTAGGAGGTGTGGTTAGGGAAGGTTAAATACCTTGATGGGGATAGAGAGAGAAGCAAAATTGAGAAGGGAGTCATTTTGTGAAGGTTAACTTTGACACTCTAATTTCTTACACAAACTCATGAGATTTACTATGCTTTCATACTTTGACCTTTAGGGGACTTACACCAACACTTAGAAGATAAAGGGGAAGGATCTACATGAAAAGTGATATCAAGGAAAGTTTCAAAGTCAAAAAATGTGCATTTCAATCCATGATGTGAGTTACATGAAAAGGGGAGATGACAAGTCTAGCCTAACCGATTTATCTTTCCCTCGATCAATTCAAAGCTTGGGTATTTAAGAAAGTGTGGGCCTTCCCATGTTGCATCCTTAGTAAGAATATTATTCCATCTAATCAAGTACTTGTTTATGGTTTTTTTGATGAATTTCCTTTTTTTGGTCTCTATGACTATTTTAGAGACCAAGATGAGGAGGTATCTTCAAGGAAGGTTCAATATGTTTTCCCAATGCCCTCTTCAATTAGAATATATAAAACACATTATGCATTTTGATTTCATCTAGTAATTACAACTTATACGCTACCTCAACTACCCACTTTTGGACCTTATATGGCCTCTAAAAGTGAGGACCGAGTTTTTCATATTTGATTGCCTTTATGAATGACTACTTGCAAGGCTGCAATGATAAAAATACCAACTCTCCTATTTCAAATGTTTCATCCATATGATGGCAATAAACACACATATTTTTGTTGATTTTATGGTTGTTGGAGATTATTTTTGAGTTACTTGGAAATGTATTAACCTTGTAGGATCAAGTCACTTTCTCCTTGGAACCTATTATCAAAATAAATAGGGTCAACAAAAATTTTAATCTTCATACCCATATAATATCATGAAGGGGTTCAACTCAATGACAATATGATGAGTTGTATTATAGTGGTACTTCCCCAAGGGGAGACATTTTATCCATGCATTTTGCTAGTCCATTGCATAGCTTTTTATTGCATTCCACCCATTTATTTACTATCTTAATTTTTTCATCCATTTGAAGGTAATTGTTAGTGTTGGGCATGAATTTGGTTCCCACCAAACAAAAGAGCCTTTCCTATATGCTTAAGGATTGAGTATTTATGTCACTCATAATTATCTTAGGTGGTCCATGAAGCATAAACACTTCCCTGAAGAACACTTTAGCTACCTATGGTGCCTTTTAATTCAAAGAAATGATAAAGAGATGTACATAATAAATGGGTTTTTCCACAACCATGTATATAAAATCCTTGACTTGGACCTTGAGGAGTCATACAATGAATTCCTCAAGGCACTCACCCATTTTTCTTAATAATTGGTAAGGTATGAAACAATATTATTGGAAATGACTACTTTATTTTGTTTCATTTGCAAATAAAAAAATCCTTGACCTATTAGAGGATGTCACCTTGGAGTCCCTTCCAAGTGCACCTATCTTTGATTTTCTTATTAGTTTTAAAATACTACTAGTGGCTCACAAAAAGCAAGTAATGGATTACCCTTAGAAATTTTGTCTTAATCTTAGATTCCTATAATATTATCATTTAGAGAACGAGTTCATTGGATATTAAATACTTTTAATCTGTTATTTCACTTCTAGAATGTGAATATTTAATGTATTCTTTGCGTATTATGTGTCACATTAGTCTTCCAATTCGCAGAGATGTCGAACATTAAGTTCAAGGTTGCTCTCATAGATAAAGAATTAACAACACTATTTATTTTTCCCTTCACATACTTGAGATCAAAATCAAATTCTTGAAGTTTAGTTTAAGGTTTTTTGTTGTTTCTCATTCAAATATTTTTTACTGAGGATATATTTCAAGATTTCATGGTCCATGTTGATCTTGAAATTTGACAATATTTGCATGAGGGCCAAAATATATTTATCAGATATTAAGAATCTACTTTTTGCCTACTTGGATTTATAAATTTGAAAGGCAATGGGGTTCTTTAGCATGAGCGTGACTTTGATTTCCTCTCCAAACTAATTAAATTCCAAAATAAATGGAAGAAAAAATTTAGTAATAGTTAATAGAGGACATGACATCATTACCACCTTTAGCTTGTCAAAATTCTATTGTTTCACTTTCATCCACTCGAAGGCTCCTTCCTATGTTAGGTTGGTTAAGGGAGTGGTTAGTTTGAAAAACCTTTATAAAATATTTTGTAGTAACTCTATAGGCCAAGGGGTAGAGGCAAACCCACAACCCACAACCACCTTGATCTTTTCCCAGTCTACTTGCACTCCCTTTACACTGATGATGTGCTCTAAATATGTAATTTATACCATAGCAACTCCATATTTAGACTCTTTATCAAAAAAAGTCTAGGAATCCAAAAAACCCAACACTTCATATATGTATCTTAGGTGCACTTCCAATGTCTCGCTATAAATGATAATGTCATCAAAGAAAATGTGGACAAATTTTCTCAAATATTTTACAATATATATATATATATATATATATATATAGATATATATATATATATATATATATATATATCTATATATATATATATATATATATATATATATATATATATATATATATATATATATACAAGAGTAGAATGTTGTAGGCACATTTTTCAAGCAAAATAAAATGATAAATATTCATAGTGCATATAGTTGCATCTAAAGTTTTCTTATATATATCCTCCTCTTAGATATGGGTTTGATGGTGACCCAATTCAAGGACTATTTTTTAGAAATAGATTACTCCACTGTGTTTGTTTATTAGTTTATCAATCCTAGGGATTAGGTACCAATTTATTATTGTAGATACCTATTTAGTACTTTTTATTTAATGCACACTCTCATTGTGTCATTCTTCTTTCTTACCAAGACCGCCAAGGAAGAAAAAGGGCTAAATGTAGGTTGAACGTACCCTATTTCTAATAACTCCTTTATTGTGTTTTTCATTGTATTCCTTTTGTTATTTGAGATTAAGATAAGAGGTAGTGATAATACTCACAAAGTACAATACATCCAAAACCACACTCATGCTTATTATCCCTCTTTTACTCATTGGAATATGCTCACATAGACCTCTCCAACATGTATGAATCCAAACTCCATGTCCTCTAACACTCCAACACCATAAGACCTTCCACTAGTCACTCACCCTAGTGCATGCTCAATTAGGACTTCCAATCCCCATTCAAAGAATGCAATGAGTAACCCCAACACATATACTTCATAGGCATCCCAAGAAGGATTCTCAACATACACAAAAGGGGTCTCTACTCCACCAACCAACCAAAGTACAAAGGAAGTCTTACTATTACACTATTGTCCTCTTGTGCCAATCATGTAAGCTTGGGACAATCATGAACATGGCCTTCCTCCCCTCTCCTTATTGCCTCCAAAAGGCTTCTAGGACTTTATATGGTCCACGTACTAACCTTCCCAAAACACCAACCACTGAACTTCCCATCACACCTTATTTTGCAAACAAGAAATTGTTGTCTCACTGGTTTTGTTAAGACCGTCATAGTCACTGTTAAATTAGGACAGCCAAAGTTATGCTTAATTATTGGTTCTTCAACTTGGTGACCCTTTTTCTTGTCGATGGATCCCTCACACATTCCTCTTTCCCTTCACTAGACTCCCCAAGAACCATTGATGCATTCACACCACTTCCAACTCCATGAAATCACCGTGTTTCAGACTGTGACTCAAA
The DNA here is from genome assembly GCF_030272615.1 of Cryptomeria japonica. Classification (NCBI taxonomy): domain Eukaryota; kingdom Viridiplantae; phylum Streptophyta; class Pinopsida; order Cupressales; family Cupressaceae; genus Cryptomeria; species Cryptomeria japonica. The sequence continues at coordinate 611,299,806 of NC_081408.1, read as the reverse complement.
AATTAGTCCCTTGCGTTCAATTAGCACATGCCAAAATTTCTCGTGAGCCCATGCAAACACCAAAATATGAAAAGGCATGATATTTTACAAGTTCTCACCAGTTTTGGTTCCTATGGCTACCAATGACGCATTACATTAAATATGATCATTGTTAACCCTAGGAAGGGTTTTGACAATGCTTTACAAAAATTGGATGAAACCAAATCTAAAATCTTGATGTCCAAATCTCTGTAGGGCTCTATGTCAAGAAAGGTACGTGCAAAAGGTGTGGAGAAATCACTATTTTCTGAGTCTTAGTAAGAATGAGACAACAAAAAGGTGGTTTGGAATGGTTGAATGTAAAGAAAGGGTCTTGGAGGGATATAGAGGGTTTAGAAGGGAGTGAGAAGGTGCTACACATTTGTGTCAAGGTTTGAAAACCTCTGAATAAGCCGAAATGTTAGGGTTTTGCTGACTGTCCTTAATGACACTCATTTGTAACTGTGAACAGTGCTACCACAATAGGGTACCTTATGTCTTTAGGGTGGATGGGAGGGTGAAGCATGTTATTTTGGTTATGAGAGAGAGTCATTGATAATAAAGTGGGTTGGGGAGTGGCCATCTAGGGCAAAACCAAAAAATGGTGTTGAGAAAATTGGGGGACATGGGTAAAAATCAAATCCTTATCAAGGGGTATTTTCTTAGTGGAATATTCCATGAGAGTTAAAAAAATTTCTTAGTCAAGAATCCCTAGTGATGGACAAATTTGGATTTTATACGATGGATTGGTTTTTCAATTAATTCGAATCGAATCAAGCACAAAATTGGCAAAACCTCGATATGGGTGAGACTCTATAATGTGCATATTGATGTGGTTGTTAGTCACATACAAACACAAATAGAATTCTACAACATTATCATATCTTTTTAGATTAACAACACTTTCATCTTCAATTTCTAGCTCTTCCCTATCATTACTTGAGCTTTGAAAACAACCAAATTTCTAATGAAGTCCAAGATATGCGTATCATCATCAAAAACTTGAAAGCTACCCACATTGTTTGGAACTAATGGCATTGATACTAGTTCAATAATTAACTTCTTCAAACTAAACATTGATAAAGGCTCCAATGTGCTTGACAACTGGCAATGCATATGCTCTTTGGTTAAATTTCTTAGAGACATGTGTATTGAAAGCATCAAAGCTCTCAATTATATCCCACAACCTGTTTCTATAACTCAACAATCTTTTGTAGTGACAAACATATTGCTTCCTAATTTGTCTAATTAAAAGTTTTGAGTTAGCCATGACTCTCAACATATTAACCCTTTTCTTCAATGAAAATAACAAATCACAAACCAATGCTTCATATTTTGCAACATCATTAGTCCATTGAAATTACAATCGATAAGCAACTAGAAAAGATTTTCCTCGCAGGTCTATTAATTCTACTCCTACTCCATTCCTGTGCATGGACTTGGATCCATCGAATTTTAGGGTCCATATTTGATCTTTAGGCTCTTTAATCATTTAAACTTTGAAAGAGATTTGCTGGTTACATTCTCTGCTTACCTTTGGAGGATTGTGTATTCGTGGCGCTTCATTTAATTTCACTTTCTCCAAATTTGAATTGTAGAATCCAATAGTAGGATTGGGGTCATTGAAATCAAAAACTACTTGTATGCTCTTATGATTTGACTCTTGGATAGTTAAATGATTTTGTACGAAGTCTTGACTTTTATTTGCTAAACACCCTATAGGACTCAGATGGGGGTGGGTGTGTTAGGAAATAGTGCTTTAAACCCACATACATTTAATCCATTTCCTACATAACCCATGAGAGAAAAGCATGCATACAAGCTTACAAAATCACCATAATGCAAAACCAAATAGACAACCCACAAGATAACACAAGATATATCCTGAGAAAACCCTCATGAGAGAAAAACTCAGCCTCCAAAAGCATCCATTGTCACGAACCATATTTATTTGTAATTATTTATTAGGAAAATAATTCTTATTTTTCATTTATGAAATTTAAATGAAATGGAAATGGCTTTTTTAGTGAAATAGATGATAATGAACTAAGAGTTCAAATGCAATGCAATGATTTACATGTAAATTGAATGATCAATATTATTTTTATTACAAAATTGGGATCGTCATTGCTAATGAGAAATTGAGTGCAAGTGAATGTAGGAATAGGTGGAAGCGAATGAAGGCGAGAACATGGTTCAGGTAGAGTTGTTTTAGCTCTTGGACTTTGTTAGAATAGATGGAATATCACACACCGCATCATAATTTATAATCTACATCTTGCAAAGATAGATGATTTAAATGACTTTATTTGAATGTTTGTTTGAATGATGAATTTGGTATAAGTAGTTTTCATAGACCTTTATTTAATTCGAAGAAAGATTGATTTTTATAGTTTATTATTAAAAAAAATGATTATATGTGTATTTCGATGTTTGAATGAGCCTTTTGTGTATAGACAATGTATAAATTTATATCATGCTTATATTTCTACTTTGTGATTTCTAGATAGTGACATATGTATGTATGTATGTATGTATGAAGTATATACACATACATATATACGTATAAGATTTATATAATGATTAGAAAAATAAAAGATAATTAAATTTGAATTGAGTTATTACTATAATTATATTTATATACATATATAATTATACGTATTATATATGTATATGAGTTCGAATAATAATTCGATCATACACTTATAAATACGTATGTAATTATTGTATATGTAAATATTTTTATGGAATTCAATTATTTTATTTTATGAAAATCCATTATATATAAATAAATAAAATCATGGAAAATGATTTATTAAAGAGCATACAAACACAAATAGAATTCTACAACATTATGATATCTTTTTTGAAAGATTTTAAATTATAAGGAACTGAAGATCCCGAGGCTTTGGTCACCAAGTTTTGACATATATGGTTTAGTTAGGGTTCATATTTGTAATAATAGATGTGTCATAAGTCTTCAAATATCCATAGCTCTAGGCAATGACATGATAATAATCTTTAAGTGCTTTGATAATACCTAACCTTTCTTTGGGGGTACACACTTTGCTAATAAAAAACCTTTAGAAGCAAGATTGTGAGTATCACATTTCACTCCATTAGCTTTTGGCATGCCCTTTTTCTTTGAATCATCTGATCTATGTCTAATAGCCTTCCTAGTTCAACCTTCGCTTTAGGGATAGTGTTTCTTTTTAGATTAACAACACTTTCATCTTCAATTTCTAGCTCTTCCCTATCATTATTTGAGCTTTGAAAACAACCAAATTTCTAATGAAGTCCAAGATATGCTTATCATCGTCAAAAACTTGAAAGCTACCCACATTGTTTGGAACTAATGGCATTGATACTAGTTCAATAATTAACTTCTTCAAACTAGACATTGATAAAGGCTCCAATGTGCTTGACAATTTCCAATGCATATGCTCTTTGGTTGAATTTATTAGAGACATGTTGTGTATTGAAAGCATCAAAGCTCTCAATTATATCCCACAACCTATTTCTATAACTCAACAATCTTTTGTAGTGACAAACATATTGCTTCCTAATTTGTCTAATTAAAAGCTTTGAGTTAGTCATGACTCTCAACATATTAACCCTTTTCTTCAATGACAGTAAAAAATCACAAACCAATGCTTCATATTTTGCAACATCATTAGTCCATTAAAATTACAATCGATAAGCAACTAGAAAAGATTTTCCTCGTATGTCTATTAATTCTACTCCTACTCCATTCCCGTGCATGGACTTGGATCCATCGAATTTTAGGGTTCATATTTGATCTTTAGGCTCTTTAATCATTTGAACTTTTAAAGAGATTTGCTGGTTACATTCTTTGCTTACCTTTGGAGGATTGTGTATTCTTGGCGCTTCATTTAATTTCACTTTCTCCAAATTTGAATTGTAGAATCCAATAGTAGGATTGGGGTCATTGAAATCAATAACTACTTGTATGCTCTTATGATTTGACTCTTGGATATTTAAATGCTTTTGTACAAAGTCTCGACTTTTATTTGCTAAACACCCTATAGGACTCAGATGGGGATGGGTGTGTTAGGAAATAGTGCTTTAAACCCACATACATTTAATCCATTTCCTACATAACCCATGAGAGAAAAGCATGCATACAAGCTTACAAAATCACCATAATGCAAAGACCAAATAGACAAGCCACAAGATAACACAAGATATATCTTGAGATAACCCTCATGAGAGAAAAAACTCAGCCTCCAAAAGCATCCATTGTCACGAACCATATTTATTTGTAATTATTTATTAGGAAAATAATTCTTATTTTTCATTTATAAAATTTAAATGAAATGGAAATGGAATTTTTAGTGAAATAGATGATAATGATATAAGAGTTCAAATGCAATGAAATGATTTACATGCAAATTGAATGATCAATATTATTTTTATTACGAAATTGGGATCGTCATTGCTAATGAGCAATTGAGTGCAAGTGAATGCAGGAATGGGTGGAAGCGAATGAAGGTGAGAACATGGTTTAGGTAGAGTTGTTTTAGCTCTTGGACTTTGTTAGAATAGATGGAATATCACACACCACATCAGAATTTATAATCTGCATCTTGCAAAGATAGATGATTTAAATGACTTTATTTGAATTTTTGTTTGAATGATGAATTTGGTATAAGTAGTTTTCATCGACCTTTCTTTAATTTGAAGAAAGATTGATTTTTATAGTTTATTATTAATAAAAATGATTATATGTGTATAGCGACCATGCAACCATACAACAACAAACACATATTGTTTAGGATACCCAACTATGATGCAGTGTTTAAGTTGTTTTCAAATTGTAGACGTGGAGTTTACCGTTTCAACAAGCCCTATGTGGCCAAGTAGCTGTTAGACGTGCTGCATGGTGGCATGGAAAACTATTATAGCAATGGAGTGTGAGCCCGAATCAAGGAGAAAATGTTGTAGGAAACCTAGCATGTAATTAGCATAAATAAAGACTACTATTTGGAGTAAGAGGGAAAGAACAATGGTATTGGATAAGGAACTGCAAACAGAGAAAAGACATCTTATTTCTATACTCAGAAAAGAGTCGAATACCGGAACAAGGAAGAGTAGTAGATACGCCTAAGAAACAATGACATTCTTGAGAACTTGGTAATGGTGAAGTGGAAAGAAGGCAATAATACACCAAACAAAGATCATATATAGCGACAATACCAGTCAGAGGTAGGCTCTATTCTAGCAAAGTTTTGTTGTAGAGATCTAATAGATAAAAGAATGTTCTATTTTGTTTAGATTTAGACAATAATCAAATGAAGGAATTAGAATCATGATATGCGATTTCCTGATATGAAACCATTTAAAATTGTTTTAAATACGTTCATGTAAATAAAGATGCAATAATAAAATATTTTCTTAAAGTTTGTTGATAAACATAGTGTAACTCATAGAAATTAGATCACCAAACCCTCTAGAAATAGAGCAAGAGGATAGAGAGCTTGTGCATTATAAACTTTGAAATTAAACCAAAAAGAAGATGAAATACTAGGGTAAGGAATTATTAAAAATTGAAGCTTATTTTAATTTTGTGAAGAAAAGAGTTACATTCCCGAATTTGATCCTTGCATTAGAAGTTTATGATGATTATTGGGTATGTCATTTGAAAATCCATATTGTTAAAGTTATCAGATTTGTTTATAGATAAATTTTAATTTTCTTTTCTATTGTTGCTTTGTATAGTTGAATATATTTGTTAACTATGCCTTCAATATTATCGCTGAAATAATGAGAATGCTCTTAGTCCAATTTGATCAGAATATGTTAGATATCTTTGTCTTGCACTTATCGATTTCTGTGCTTGTCATTAGAATCGGTTTTATCCATATTATATACGTTTTGCTTAGACATCTATGAATAGAAATGCCTCCACGTGAACATACACGTGGGGTCATGTCTCTTCATAGACATGCTCCATTAAACAACAATGAACGATTTAGTATTTGTTTGATATTAAACACATATTAATACCAAATTGTTTTAGCAAGATGATCGATTATATTGATCATTCCATTGATCAATATATCGACATTCATAACTAGTAATTTAACTGATTTTCATAATCAAATTTTGGTGTAGTCCGTATAACATAGTTTAATATGACATCGATTTCCATAATCGATATTGGTTAGACTTCTAATCAATACAAACAAATTCATTGATTTACATAATCGACTTCATTAATGGTTAAGCACATAATGATCTTTAATCGATCCATTCCATGCTCGATTCTCTTTATCATTTAATCATAGATAGATTAGTGATTTGCAATGATGATTATAATCATCTCCAGAATTACATGATTTATATATAATGACAATAATCATGTATGTTTATATTTAATTATATATATCCATATATATCATTAAATATATATATATACATGATTATTCATAATCATGTTATGATTAAACATCATCAAGGTAAATACATCAATCAGACTATATGAAAGGATAGATATCAATTGTTCACATATATGACTTCATTGGTTAGATTAATTTGACCGAAGCTACAATCATCAACACATATAGGTATTGCATTCTGAATTTTCATCATGTTAAATGCTATTATGGAAAATTACTAAAATTAGTTAGTTGAATTCATAAATCATGAAAAAACCACATGTTAGTATCAAACTAAATATGTTATTCAAGGAAAGAGGTAAACAAACCAAAACACGTGGAAATATAGAGAACTTAGGCGATCTAAACATGGAAATTCAAAACCATAAGAAATAGAATGCAAGTTAAAGTATGATTATACTATTTAGAATTTATGAGAAATGAATAAAAGAATGTGTACTCATTTTCTATTAAATTTTTATGTAAAGATACATACATGTGTTACACCTTCGTATTTTTAATTCTTGATTTACAAGAAAAGATAGAAGCATAAGATTGTTTTCTTATTAGATGTAATTGGTTATAGATGAAAGATTGTTTCTTATATATCTATTTAACATAATATTGTTTTCTTTAAATATTATAATTTTATCATTTGAAGAATAGGAAGCCAGAATTGAGAAAAGAAAGATTGTCTTCCATGTACCTAGTTTTGATTTCGTATGAATATTAGAAAAGCTAGATATGCTTGTGGGTTTGGAAAGATTACCTTCTGGGATGAGTGCCGAATGTGGAGTCATAGAGAGAATAGTTTTCTTTTCCAAACTATCTTTTATTGCTATGCATGCCATTTTACTCGAGTAACTTATTGACCATTGAAATAGATGGATTTATTTATTCTCTCTACCATATCCTCGATTGATCTTTCTTGTTTCTTAATGGAATTAAAAATAGAAAATGCATGTATCATTCTAGTCATGCACCAGATTCCATCTTGTCTATCGAATTCTTTTTGCTAAGCAATTCATGCAGGGTCAGGTATTCTTGATTGACCAAGAATTCTAGGGAAGTGTAAGCTTCAAGGTTGGTTGGGAAAAACACCTAAATCTTGTTCTTGTCTTCATTCTAAAGATTGTATTGAAGATAACTTGAATTGTAGATTGAAAGACGCATCTCATCCTTTACTTTATGTTTTTTTCTTGTTATATGAACTGAAGGCATTGGAAAGTCCTAAGTAATGTATGTAGATATGTGTGAGATACTACTTTCATTTTCTTCTTGGTTAAAGAATATTTTCTCTTTATAGAAACCTCGTGTATGTTATGACATCTAATGAATGATCATTTAGAGGTAAGAATGGAAGAATGGAAGAAAATAGACTTATTAAATGAATTATGAGTTTATTTAAGAATAAAGAGTATTTCATTTTATAATTAAATTTATAATGTTTTATGTATTTACCTTTTGGTATCAGAGCCCTATGTTTATAACACTAGGACCTATGAGGCACTTCGCAAATTTAACCTTGAGTGTAACAACCTTTTTGTTGAAACTTACATAAATGGTGTGAACAAAGAAAATGATTCATAAATCCATTGCAGGAAATGCACAATACCTACGAGTCAAGAAGGATCCCATAGCTTTTAATAGATCTATTGATGGTAATCACCCTAGAGGAGGAGGATGGTTAAGTGAAGAAGAAATTTTCCCTCCTATTGAGAAACTAGTTCATGACCTTCTAGATGAAGGGAAAAAGGAATCAACTCCTAAACCAAAGAGATGAGAAATAACTAATCATGCTGAGCTAGGACAGGGAATTTTACCTATTGAATCTCTTGGAAATAAGACTAGTCTGACATCCTATCAAGGAGATGAAAGAAAATGAAGAACATCTATACGAGTATCTTACTTTTGGGTCTATTGTAATTAGTTCAGATGAGTTGGAAGGATATATCCCATTGACTCCATGAGTAGAATGATATATCTATGTAATGTCATTTATAACAATCAATAAATAAAGTTGCTATTTTATAATCAACTTGGTGTCGTAATAAGTGGAAGTAGAGAATCTCCTAGACTTTGTGCATTTGATAAATGGACACATATCTTGGATAATAGTCTCCTGAGTGGGGATGAGCATGCTTTAATTATGTTTCTTATACAATATAGCTATAGTTTAGACCTTATTTAATATAATGATGATAGTTATCTTAAGAACCTCGACGCATTGGATGCTAGATTTATTGAACTATGTTCCTAAACTAGTATTATTATAAGTTTTTCCTTGTGAAAGATATAGATACTATTCTATTATACTCCATGTCTATAGAGCACAAAGTAGATATTATAGGGAGATATTATTTGGCTAGAAATTATGGATGAAACCTTCTTAAGACTTCATCTTCTTTTCTGTGTTCAAGTTTTGTGGACCTTATCGAAAATGTTGGTACTATGTTTGATATTCTCTTTAGCACACCTTGGAAAGGATACCACAAGGTGTTGTGACACTCCCTCACATGTGACTACCCTTAGTCACACCATTCATGTGATATATATCCAGTTTGATGCTTTATTTAGTTTATTGATGAATTCTTTGATTTTTGGTTATGTGGATTGGATTGACTTCTTAAGCCAATAATATTTTTCCTTTGTAACTAGTTGAGTCACCAATTTTCTCTCTATTTTTGTGACCCTTGGTCACACTTGACCTATTGTTTCATTATGTACATTTTATTATTTACTGTTGAAATTGATTATGTTTTTCTCTTATTCCTTATGGTGGCTAATCTAAGGATTAAAATTTAAAGTGTTTTTCGATTTGCATATTGTATTCATTCCCTATCATGTTCACAATGAACCCCTGATAGAATGTACAAGGGAGTAGAAGTCAGAGAGTGTGCCAAGCATAGTTGTTTGTGTTAGTTAGGACAAAATGCCAATGTATGTGTATAACTTGTAGTTTGAGTGACTTCAATATGAGAAACAAGTGTGAAGGTCTCACAAAGGTATATATATATATTTAGAAGATAGACAAATTTGTGTTCTTACTATCCTTGAGATCATGTGATCATGTATGATGCCTTTTGTTAATTAAAAGTTGGTGATGGAGTCTTGGACATCCAAGTACAAGCGGTCTTTGACGAAAAGACACATTTAGAGTTAGCTGAGTATAGGTTGCATTAGCAGATACTCAACATATGCTATTACACTAAATTTTTTATTATTATGATTACCTTGTTAGTTGTCAGTTAAAGGAATACTTAGTAGTTCCAAAATATTTATGGGTTGTTAAAAGTCAGAGGACTAAAACGGAGTTAGTTGGTCTAAATATTGGAATATTTGGAATATGAAGAGAGTCAAATGATAGATTCTCTTAGACCAAGAAAATATTTGTCTACCATAGTTAATTTGAAGTCAAACTTGAGATAGAAATTATTGTGGAATCACTTGGAAAAAAAACATTACCTAAAGGATAAGAAAGCTTTGGAAGAAGATTTTACAGATCATAGATAGATATGAGATAGGGTTTGATGGTGACTAGGAATGTTAATGAAGGATGTACTCACTCAGAGGCATAAACTTAAGGAAATAAATATTGCACAAGGTATACATTACACCTTATTTAGAACATTTCAGAAGTGACAAAAATGGTAGTTGAATTAAGAACTTTGTATTTTTTATCTAAACTCAAGAAAAGAGACTGATTGTGTACATGGCACAATGTTTGGAATGCTAGCGAGTGAAAGCTGAGCATGTTCATCCAGCATGACCTTAATTTCAACATGTCATACTTGAGTATAAGCGGCAAGTAATCAATAAGGATTTTACCCATGGGTTACCTATGAGCAAAATCAAGCATGATACCATTTTGGTTATCGTTGACAGATTGACAAAGGTTGTACATTTCATACCTAGAAATCTTTAAGGATGGATCATTTATTCTTGCAACTAAATTTGTGCAAGAGATATGTCGATTGCTCGGTATACCAGAAACTATTATTTCAAATAGGGATACCAGGATGGCATTTAGATTTTTGACAACATTGAACACAACATTGGGAATCAGACTGAACTTTATATCAGTATATCATCCTCAAACTGATGGCCAAATAGAAAGAGTTAATCAGGTTTTGGAGGCTCTTCTACAGATGTATTGCATGGGTCAGTAGTACAAGTGGTAGAAGTATTGCCTTTGGTTGAGTTTGCATACAATCTCTTTTCACGCATCTTAAGGGATGACACCTTTTGAGGCACTCTATGGATGAAAGTGTCGCACACCCATTAGTTGAGATAGAATGGAAGATATGATCATGTTATTAGTCCTAATTTGTTCAAAGAAATGAATAAGAAAATGAAGTTAATCAGGACAAGATTGAAAGAGGCAGCCAATAGACAAAAAATCTATTCTGATAGAAATAAGACTTTCAAATAGTTTGCTGCAAGATATAAAGTCTTTTGAGGATCAAGCCTAGTAAGAGCTCCATCTCATTTGGGAAATCATCAAAGTTGGTACCAAGATATGTGGGACCCTTTGATGTGCTGGAAGTTATAAATCCAGTTACAAGATCCAGGGGTGGTGCTAGTGGAGCCCATCTGAATCCTAGATCAATGTAGCGTGAAGCTACGTAGTAGAGATTTCATTCAGTATAAGTTCCTGTGAGACCAATATTCTAAGGATAGTGCTACATGGGAGGATGCTGAGATGATTGATTGTCAATTTTCCTCATCTACTTTCTTAGAGTAGTATTTGATTAATGCACAAGATACCTTGATACTCTGACTTGATTTACATGTTGTGAACTTGGAAAGCATGGATGCTATTGTTATTGTTTATGTTATGATTTTAGACTATGATGTATGGTTAACATTTTATGATGTTGAGATACTATGTGCTTATTGATAAAATAATAAGACATTGGGACGATGTCTCTTCCAAGAGGGAAAGGATGTCACGAACCATATTTATTTGTAATTATTTATTAGGAAAATAATGCTTATTTTTTATTTATGAAATTTAAATGAAAAGAAATGGAATTTTTAGTGAAATAGATGATCATGAAATATGAGTTCAAATGCAATGAAATGATTTACATGCAAATTGAATGATAAGTATTATTTTTATTACGAAATTGGGATCATCATTGCTAATGAGCAATCAAGTGCAATTGAATGAAGGATCAGGTCAACGCGAATGAGGGCAAGAACATGATTCAAGTAGAGTTGTTTTAGCTCTTGGACTTCATTAGAATATATGGAATCTCACACACCACATTAGAGTTTATAATTTGCATCATTCAAAGATAGATGATTTAAATGACTTTATTTGAATGTTTGTTTGAATGATGAATTTGGTATAAGTAGTTTTCATCGACATTTCTTAAAATCCAATATATATATATATATATATATGGAAAATGATTTATTAAAGAACATGTTAAACTAGTTTATGTTGTATATATAAATTTTTGTCGATATATAAATATCGACTTGTTGAGATATTGACATATTTATTAATGCATTAGAATGCATGTTAGAGGAAGTCAACATGAGTGGAGTCGACTTGAAGTGTTCTAATCATACACTAAGACTTGGAAAATCACTAATACTTGTAGAAACGGTTTGCATTGGGAGATCGATATTAATATCAATTAAACACCATGGCAAGCTCATAGGGTTTGAATGAAATAAGGACTATGTGCGTGAAACGTGGGCACCACAAGGGCTATTCCAGGTAACTAACCACCTTGCATGTAAAAGTCGATGAGTATAGTGATCATGCAACAACATACACATAGTGTTTAGGATAAACACAGATTTTTCAAGGAATACCCAACCACGATGTAGTGTTTAAGTTGTTTTCGAACTGTAGACATGGAGTTTACCATTTCAACAAGCCTTATGCGGCCAAGTAGTTGTTAGATGTGCTGCATGGTGGCATGGAGAACTATTATACTAGTGGAGTGTGAGCCCGAATTAAGGAGAAAACATAGCAGGAAACCTAGAATGTAATTAGTATAAATAAAGAATATTGTTTGGAGTAAGAGGGGAAGAACGACAGTATTGGAAAAGGAACAACAAACAAAGAAAAGACATCTTATTTCTATACTTAGAAAAGATTCGAATACCAGAACAAGGTAGAGTAGTAGATATGCTTGAGAAACAATGACATTCTTGAGAACTTGGTGAATTGGAAAGAAGACAATAATACACCAAATAGAGATCATATACAACGACAGTACCAGTCAGAGTTAGGCTCTATTCTAACAAAGTTTTGTTGTAGAGATCTAAAAGATAAAAGAATATTCTATTTTGTTCAGATTTAGACAATAATCAAATGAAGGAATTAGAATCATGATATTCGATTTCCTGATGTGAAACCATTTTAAATTATTTTAAAGTACGTTCATGTAAATAAAGATGCAATGATGAAATATTTTCTTAAAGTTCGTTGATAAACATAGTGTAACTCATAGAAATTAGATCACCAAACCCTTTAGAAACTAAGTAAGAGGATAGAGAGCTCGTGCATCATAAACTTTGAAATTAAACCACAAAGAAGATGAAATACTAGGGTAAGGAATTATTAAAAATTGAAGCTTATTTTGATTTTGTGAAGAAAAGAGTTACACTCCCGAATTTGATCCTTTCATTAGAAGTTATGATGATTATTGGGTATCTTGTTTGAAAAGCCATATAGGTAATGCACATTATGAATTTTTATAATGTTAAATGTTGTTATGGAAAATTACTAAAATTAGTTAGTTGAATTCATAAATCATGAAAAAACCACATGTTAGTATCAAACTAAATATGTCATTCGAGGAAAGAGGTAGACAAACCCAAAAATGTGGAAAGATAGAGAACTTAGGCGATCTAAACATGGAAATTCGAAACCATAAGAAATAGAATGCAAGTTAAAGTATGATTACACTATTTAGAATTTATGAGAAATGAATAAAATAATGTGTACTCATTTTCTATTAAATTTTTATGTAAAGATACATAAATTTGTTACACCTTTGTATTTTTAATTCTTGATTTACAAGAAAAGATAGAAGCAAAATATTGTTTTCTTATTAGATGTAATTGGTTATAGATGAAAGATTCTTTCTTATATATCTATTTAATGAAAGATTGTTTTCTATAAATATTATAATTTTATCATGTGAAGAATAGGAAGATAGAATTGAGAAAAGAAAGATTGTCTTCCATGTACTTAGTTCTAATTTCATATGAATATTAGAAAAGCTAGATATGCTTGTGGGTTTCGAAAGATTACCTTCTGGGATGGGTGCCGAATGTGGAGTCATAGAGAGAATAGTTTTCTTTTCCAAACTATCTTTTATTGCTATGGATGACATTTTACTCAAGTAACTTATTGACCATTGAAATAGATGGATTTATTTATGCTCTGTACCATATCCTCGATTGATCTTGCTTGTTTCTTAATGGAATTAGAAAATAGAAAATGAATGTATCATTCTAGGCATGCACCAGATTCCATCTTGTTTATCGAATTCTTTTTTCTAAGCAATTCCTGCAGGGTCGGGTATTCTTGATTGACCAAGAATTTCGGGGACGTGTAAGCTTCAAGGTTGGATGGAAAAAGCACATGAATCTTGTTCTCATATTCATTCTAAATATTGCATTGAAGATAGCTTGGATTGTAGATCGAAGGACGTATCTCATCCTTTACTTTATGTTTTTTTCTTGTTATATGAACTTAAGGCATTGGAAAGTCCTAAGTAATGTATGTAGATATTGCAATAGAGTTTGTTTTTGCTTAATTATTGTACACATGTGTAATAGGGTTTGTCAGGTGTCTTTCCAAGCTGAGTGGTGGGTGTGTTGTATCTTGCTTTTGAGAGGTAATAACCACACTTAAATGAAGTTTATCATTCTTGATGCATGCTTATATATATAGTTGGATAATAAACTACAATATACATGACATACTTATCTTGAAGACAATAGTTTCAAATACTATGAAAATGGTACATGATAGGAAATTTTGTTTAATAACTTAAAGTATAAGATTAGTGCTTGAGTTTTAACCTTCAAATCTCTAGATTTGGTGATTATATATATAAAAATATATATTATGATATTGTGGATATCCTACCATGTTGGTATCTATAATTATTAGCATTTAAATATAAATATCAGGCGTAAAATTATCTAGTCTAAGATCCAAGATATTATAGGAACAATGGGCTATACCATCATGAAAATGAAGCTAGAAAGTTAAGAATATTGTTATCACTAATATTAGGGAGTTAATATGCCATATGAAATACATGAAGCATAGTGCTCGAAATACCTTGAGTGTGGCATAAACACTCATCATTATTGATGCAAGTTTGTAAATATTGGATATGTCCATAGGAATCAAGAAGAAATTTGTGTGGCTTTAATAGGACAATCTCCTATATTTTTATGATGGTTGATATTATTGAACCATATTGAAGTGGGATGCCACTGAAAGCCTTACCAAGTTTTTTGTAATACTCTTGTATCATAACAATATTATGACTACATGATGATTATTGATCTCTTAAGTACAATAAGCTTGACAGAGAAACTATCACGGGAACCAAGAAAGGGTAATACGATTGTGTTGGATGATTATATGTTTGTGTAGGAACCGTGGCTTAGGAAAAGATACACCCATTTTGTAAGTCCTATGAGGTTTCAAATACTTGTGATATTAGAAATATTAGATATAGTGTTATATTGAGACTATAAGGTGAATTTTGATTGGTAGTGTTTTCATGTAGATTTATGTGAACTAAGGTAATTCTAGTTGAGTAATAAGCTTAGCCCCTAGGTTGATAAAATAAATCATGAGTGGAGTATGTACGACAACCAGAAATTGACCTAAACATATGCTTCAATTTGGTCTTTTGAAAGTTGTCTTCTCTTCCTATGACTTTCTCCATCTCTTTGTCTATATGCTTCAATTTGGTATTTTGAAACTTTCAAAAGGCTAAATTGAAGCATAAATTGACCTACACTTATCTCTCCCTTTCCCCTTCCAGACTCCTCTCTCCCCCCTCCCCCTCTCTCTTTCTCCTTGTCTCCATATCTATCGCTCTCCCCTTATCCCTTGCTAGCCCCCCCCCTCTCTCTCTCTCCTTAGATGCCACTCCCCTTCTCCCCTATATCTCCCTTTCCCCTTTTGAACTCCTCTATCCATCCTCCCTTGCCCAACCCCTCTCCCTCTCCCCTTCTCTCTCTCTATTGCTCTCCCTAGATCCCTTTCCAATTCGCTCACTATCTCTCGCTTTCCCCTTTGAGACTCCTCTCTCCCCCTCCCCACCTCTCTCTCTCTCTCTCTCCTATATCTCCCTTTCCCCTTTTCAACTCCTCTATCCCTCCTCCCTTGCCCAACCCCTCTCCCTCTCCCCTTCTCTCTCTCTATCGCTCTCCCTAGATCCCTTTCCAATTCTCTCACTATCTCTCGCTTTCCCCTTTAAGACTCCTCTCTCCCCCCTCCCTTGCCCAACCCCCCCTTCCCACCTCTCTCTCTCTCTCTCTCTCTCTCTCCTTAGATTCCACTCCCCTTCTCCCCTATATCTCCCTTTCCCCTTTTGAACTCCTCTGTCCCTCCTCCCTTGCCCAACCCCTCTCCCTCTCCCCTTCTCTCTCTCTATCGCTCTCCCTAGATCCCTTTCCAATTCTCTCACTATCTCTCACCTTCCCCTTTGAGACTCCTCTCTTCCCCCTCTCTTGCCCAACCCCCCCTCCCCGCCTCTCTTTCTCTCTCTCTCTGGCCTTAGATGCCACTCCCCTTCTCCCCTATATCTCCCTTTCCCTTTTTGAACTCCTCTATCCCTCTATCCCTCTTCCCTTGCCCAAACCCTCTCCCTCTCCCCTTCTCTCTCTCTATCGCTCTCCCTAGATCCCTTCCAATTCTCTCACTATCTCTCGCTTTCCCCTTTGAGACTCCTCTCTCCCCCTCCCTTTCCCAACCCCTCTCTCTCTCTCTCTCTCTCTCTCTCTCTCTCTCTCTCTCTCTCTCTCTCTCTCTCTCTCTCTCTCTTCCCCACCCCCTCAAGCCCTTTCTCCTTCTGGACTCCTCTCTCCCTCGTCCCTCATCCTTGGCCCAACTCATCTCCCTTTCCCCTTCTCTCACTCTCATTTTTTTGATACTTACATCTCCTACCCTCTCCCCCTCTCCCTAATAATTATCTCTCTCTCTCTCTCTCCCTTTCCCCTTCTGTCCTTATCTACCGCTCTCCCCCTATCCCTTTCCAACATTCTCTCTCTATCTCTCTGTCTCTGTCTCTCTCTATCTCTCTATATATATCCCTTTCCCCTTCTCTCCCTATCTCTCCCTCTCCCTTTCCCCTTCTCTCCTTATCTATCGCTTTCCCAGATCCCTTTCCAACAACCCCCCCTCTCTCTCTCTCTCTCTCTCTCTCCCCTTATCCCTTTCTCTCCCTTTCCCATCCCCTCGAGCTCTTTCCCCTTCTAGACTCCCCCCCCCTTTCTCTCTCTCTCTCTCTCTCTCTCTCCTTATCCCCTTCTCTCCCTTTCCCATCCCCTCAACCTCTTTCCCCTTCTAGACTCCCCCCCCCTCTCTCTCTCTCTCTCTCTCTCTCTCCCCCTTGCCCAACCTACCCCCTCTCTCTCTCCCCCTTTCTCTGTCCCTCTCTCCCCCCTTCTCTCTCTCTCTCCGTATCCTAAATGAGGTATCATATATCAAATATTATTTGATATCCAATACCTCTGAGGAAAGGCACCAACAAAAGTTTTGGGGCTCTTATGAAAAGATTTTGAATATCGGATAATATTCAATATTTGATATGATCAGATATTGGATAATATCTGATATCTGATACCTAGGCCACACAAAAGAGGATAGTGGACCGTTTTGAGTATTCCAATGGTCCCTACATTCTTTTTGTAGATAAGAAACACAAGTTTTCAGATAGTAAGAGACAAAAAAATTCTTTTTTGAGCATCTTTGACACAAATTTGTCATTAGAAATCAATTTTTAGTAGCTTTGTGGAGGTATATTGGAGAGTAGCAGTTGCCAAAAGAAAAAACATAAAAGGAAATGGACAAAGAGATAAAGAAAGTGATAGGAAGAGAAGATAAGGTATGTCCAATATTGGTGAAGTTGAGGCCTTTTCTCCACTCATAAGTGTTATTTCGAGTTAAGAGGAAATTAAATATGCAAATGTTGAGCATGATATTAAAAATAAAAATGAAAATGTAGAGATTGATATTGAAAATGTTGAACATGATATTCAAATTGTAAATGAAAATATTGAAATTGATATTAAAAATATTAAACAGGATATTGAATTTGGAAATGAAAATGTGGGAATTGATACTCAAAATGTTCAACATCAAATTGAATATGAAAATGTTGACATTGAAAGTGAAAATGTTGGAATTGAAATTGATGGTGAAAATGTTGGAACTGACATTGAAGGTCAAAATGTTGAACTAAGTGAATATTATGTATCACCAAATTGCATGAGAATGAAGACCCTTGTGTTGAAGAAAGAAAAATTTCAAATTTAAAACCTTCAAGAACCCCAAAATGGTAACTTGAAATTGATGAGAACATTACCAATAATATTGAAGGCAAGAGGTCAACATGAATTGTTTGATTGTGCTACGCAAATTTTTAGTGAATACTTTAGCAATAAGACATTGACCAAGCAATTACAATTTTTTGTACAATTGATAAATAAGTAAAAGATGAGACCTTTGTTAGCCAAATTGAAGATTCATGTGAACAAGAAGATGGAGAAAACATCTATTATTGTCAAAAATCTTTTTAATGCTCTTAATTCTACTAGAAATAATAGCAAGGAAAAAGATAAGAGAGATGCTAGAATAGTGATTACAACCTCCTTAGTAAGCCATCATTTGAGAAAGGCTTTCTTTATAAGACAAACTTTTTCTAATTTCAACATAAATCATAAAACTTTGGATAGAGCACTTGCAAAAAGAGAAAGAATCAACAATCCTCTTCAAAATGATACATTGGCTTTTGGTGGGAGGCTTCTACATGTTGATAAGAAGTTGATTGATAATGAAAAGAAGGAAATTCAACAATATTGTCACTCTAACGTGACACTCTAACTCTAGAGTATCACCCAATGTAAAGGATGTTTTTAAGTTATTGAATAGGCAATCGAGACCACACACTACATCCTAAACATTTCTTGGATTCAAGCCAAACAATGTTGTTCAAAAAAAAAAGTGAAACACATCCAACTTTGCAAATATCACAAAGGGCTTTTAAATCTCTGAAGTCGTTTTACTGTGTACCTCTTAAGATTGGAAATAATTGTTGTTTCGAATACCATGTGGAGTTTTCCATGTACCATGAATTATTTCAGATTCAAAATGCATGCATATTTGAAGAATCTTTTATTGTTTGACAATCCAATCTTTGTCCTACTATGCCCTCCTCAACCAACCAAAAGAATCTGTGCACTGCTGAATCAAGTGTCCCTCCTTGTGACATTGCTGAACTACACCAATCAACAATAGAATGTGCATGACATAATAGCACCTAAAATACTCAATTTATTCTTAAGTAGATATCTCTTCATACATGCACCTGCTCCATCATGCTCCCCTTTCCCATGTCTAGCTTCAAAAAAACTCTAAATATAAGGTACACCCCTCTTTGCATGCATTCTACTCAACCAATAAAACATGGGATCATTCTTCGGTTGACTCGTGCAGTTATCTGACCAATTGAGATGTTAGCCCCTTGCAATATCTTTTTTCTACAAGAACTAAAAAAAAATCTCAAAACAGTGTTGCACATACCCAGAGGAGTGAGATCTATTGAATCACTCATATAAATATGCTACTCCTTGATTATATTCTTGTCCTCTTCTATACTATCAGGGACATGTCTATATGTCATGTGGATAAAAATAACGATTTGAATAGAATTGTAATACTGAGCTTGTACCTCATTTTGTGGTTGCAATGTGTAGTTTTTTGCAAAATCGATCACTGATATAATAGGGCCAACTGGGAAATAGTTCTTACACATCCTAAATTATTGATCCAATCACTGAGACCTATGGTTATGCCTTGCATGCTCATATAAATTATTTTCCATAAAATTTGACATAAAACCAACAACTATAGAGGAGGGAATTTGTTACCTCTAAGATGATGAATCTTAGAGAACAAATTATCCATCACTACCTCATTTAAATTGGTGCTAAAGGTGAGATACGGGATAAAAACATATCAATAAAATAACCACTAAATTAAGATATGAAATTGTAGAATATTGAAGTATATATAAGAGGATATTAAAATTCTAGTGGTTATTGAAATACAAAGACAAAATTAGATTATATTAGAGGATCTACTTGGTCTGAGGTCCTAGATGCCAGCATGTCACGAGTATGTCTACATGCCACATTGTCATCTATATGAATAGAGACCTGCGAATGGACCTGAAAGGTTCCAAAACTTGATCTTAGTCACACAGAACCTATTTGCCACCTGCACACACAGAGATGAAAGGAAAATGTTGGGGTTGTAGGGTTTTGCCTTAGTCAAACCCTCACTTTGGTGTTTCCACCACCATGGACAACTAGATAGATAGATTTGATAAAAAAAATGATTGTAATAGAAACTAACCCCACTTAATGGAGGAAAACCGCTACTGCATATGATTTAATGATAAAAGATAGATGATAAATGCAATAGAAACAAGCCCTGCTTAATGGAGAAAAACCCCTACTGCAAGATATATGATAAAAAGGATAGATTAAATGCAACGATCCAAATCATGCAAGGTTAAATATAAGAGAGAAGAAAGAAGACAAAGCGTTTCGACCAAACCCCTCTCTTGAGATAGGACCATGATGAAGCTCGAGATAGTGTTGTTGTTGCAAAATAGTAGCTAAGTGATCACAATGAGAGCCAAGAACATGAAAGAGTGTTTTCTTGAGAGATTTCTTTTTAAGAGTATCTAGAGATTGCAATGAATAAGATGATTTTCTAATGCAATGAATAGGCGAGAATAGCCATTAAAGATGCATTCAAGTTAAGGGGCACGCATTTGAAAATATTTGATGAGGGATATACGATTCTAGGTTCAATAATCTGATGAGATGTTAGCGCAACGCGTAGACATCTACATAATGCACTGCCATCCACACCAAGATGATCCCAAATGAGGTATAAGGGAAATTGGGGACACTTTGAATTTTGAACTCATGATGTCAAAGTAATAAAATCTTGATCATGAACTTTGTCATAAATGCATTGGGTGCAATGTGTAAGTGTCATAAATGCACTGGGCATAGTTTAGGACACTACAACAACATTACATTCTTTTGTAACCATCTCGCATCTAGAACCTTCACCTCCACTCTTCAAAGTATATTTGAACATCTAATATATTTTTTTCTTCACAATATTCTTTCCAAATTCATGTTTGACGCCCTGTTGAAAACACAAGATGAACTTTGACAAGCCACCACATCGTGAGCACTTCTCATTAAAACTTTCATTTGTATAGAAAAAGTATCCATCATCTCTAGGATATAAACATAGATCTAGCAAGTCCCTCGATGCTCTTGGAAGTTGCATTGCACCACACTCTTGTAACAATTTGGTAGTATGCAAAGTAGAATGAATATAGCATAATATTTCATGGTATATTGAAAACTCCACATGGTATTTGCAACAACAAGTATTACGAATCTTAAGAGGTACAAAGATTCAAAATCCCTTTGTGAGATTTTCAAAGTTGGATGTGTTTCACAAAAAATATTTGAATAAAATATTGTTTGGCTTGATTCCAAGAAATGTTTAGGATGTGGTGTGCGGTCTGGATCAATTCTTAACTTTAAAACATCCTTTACATTGGGTGATAATCTAGAGTTAGAGTGCCAAAATTGTTGAATTTCCTCCTTTACATTATCGGTTAGTTTCTTATTGAAGCATGTGGAAGCCTCCCTCTAAAAGCCCATGTATCATTTGAAGAGGACCATCGAGTCTTTTTCTTCTTGCAAGTGCTCTATCGAAAGTTTTATGAATTATGTTGAAATCAACACAAGTTTGTCTCATAAAGTGGGCCTTTCTCAAATGATGGCTTACTAAGGAGGTTTTAATCACTCTTTCAGGAACTCTCTTATCTTTTTTATTTTTATTCTTTCCAATGGAATTGAGAGAATTAAAAATATTTTTAACAATAATATAATTTTTCTTCATCTTCTTGTTCACACAAATCTTCAATTTGGATAGCTTGGTGAATGTCTTATTGCTAAAATATCAGCTGACAAGTTGTGTAGCCCACAATCAAACAGTTTGTGTTGACCTCCTGCCTTCAAGATTGACTATAATGTTCTCACCAATATCAAGTAACCATTTTGGGGTTCTTGAAGGTCTTGAGTTTGGAATTTATCTTTTTTCCATGGGAGGGTCTTCATTTATCATGTAATTTGGTGATACATAACGTTCACTTGGTTAACCATTTTCACCTTCAATGTCAATTCCAACATTTTCACTTTCAATCCCCACATTTTCATTTCCAAATTCAACATCTTGTTGAACATTTTGAATATCAATTTCAACGTTTTCATTACCAATTTGAATATCATGTTCAACATTTTCAATATCAATATCTACATTTTAATTTTCATTTTTAATAGCATGCCCAACATTTGCATATTCAATTTCCTCTTCACTTGAAATAACAATTACAGGTGGAGCAGAGGCCTCACCTTCACCAATATTTGACAAACCTTGTCTTCTCTTCCTATGACTTCACTATCTCCTTGTCTATATGCTTCAATTTGGTCTTTTGAAAGTTTTCTTTTATGTTTACTCTTCCTATCTATCTCTTTGTATCTTGTTAGCTCAATTTTGACTAATATCCTCATCCTCAAGATAAAAATTATTAGTTCCTCCCTATATTCATTCAATCTAATTTTGATATTAGTTCAACCAATCATTGTTTAGAATTAAAAATTTTGAACAAAATTTCTATAGTTTATAATTAATTTATAATTTAATAATTTAAAAAATATCATTTATCTTTCTTGCTATTGGTTCATGTTGGGAATAGTCATTACAAAAATCACGTTATTGTTTATTTATTCTATAAATTTTGTGAGCTCAATTAATGACTTGAATTCCATATATAATATTATATACATCATAATAAATGCACATGTTGACTTTAACATTATGTTGTCTCAATGAATGACATTTGTGATGTCATTAATATCTAATCAATTAATTATACAATTTTTAAAAAAAAATTAGACACTATAATCTAAAAAATACTTACCTACTTTATGTATTGTCTATTTAACAATTAATAATATTTAATTTTTTAATTTTTTTAAAATACTTTATTCAATTTTATTATTTTGTATCCATTATTTGTATAACATACAATACATTATAATTGTATAAATATATATATATATAAAAAATTCAAATAATAACAATTTTTTATTAATTATATTAATTTATTTTAATTAAATTATTTTTGCATCAATGATGTGGTGTAGGATGGTACAAATAATTTGACGATCCATGTTCTATAATTGCTTTAAACACAATTTTGATCCTATCCAAACACACTTGTAGGAAAAACATATTCAATTAGATCGAATCGATTAAAAATAAGATGGACATAAATTCTATGCTTAGGTTCCTTATTGCTACAAACATTTTTCTTCCTACACATCACAAAGAAAAGAGAGATAGAAACAAAAAGCAATAATCGAGATGACTAATGATGTACATGAATGCTTTATGTTTCCACTAATCTAATTTCAATCATCAACTAATCTACCTAACAATAACTACTATATCTAACACCTATAGGTAGTAACTTGACACAATGTGTCTCTTGTTATATAATGTGACTTGAATTTTGTCATTGAAAAAAAATGATACATGGGATTTGGTGCCCTTGTTTGAAGGACAAAAACCTGTTGGTTGTAAATGGGTGTTCAAAAGAAAACATGGTCTAGATGGCAATATTGAGAAGCATAAGGCACAGTTGGTTGGCAAGGGTCATTCCTAGGTGGGTGGAATTGATTATGGTGAGATTTTCTCTCCTATTGCAAAGATGACATTTATTCATTTCTTGTTATCACTTGAAACATCATAAGATTTAAAAATGAAACAGATGAATGTGAAGGCAACATTCCTTCATGATGATTTGGATGAAGAAATTTATATGCAACAACTAGAGCACTTCATTGAAAAAGGTAAAGAAAATTTGGTTTGCAAGTTGAAGAAGTTTTTATATGCTTTGAAGAAATCTCCTAGAATGTGGTACTAGAAATTTGATACCTATGTGTTATCTTTGAGATTTCTGACATCTAAAGCTGACCATTGTTTGTATTTCAAATCTGATAATGGTCACATTCTTATCATAGTTCATTATGTGGATGATATGTTGTTTATTGGGAATGGTATAAGTATGATTTCAAATTTGAAGTCTCAATTATCAAAATAGTTTGAGATGAAGGATCTAGGTGCAACAAGGTATATTCTTGGGATTGAGATCAAAAGAGATAAAGATCTAACATAAATATTTGGTTAATCCAAAGTAAGTATGCAAACTTAGTGTTGGAGAGATTCAACATAACAACTTGCAGACAATTAATTTTTCTAGTACTATAGGGGATGATGCTTTATATGAAGAATTTTACAAAATATTATACCAAGATGGAGGACATGACTAGAGTACCATATGCAAGTTCTATTGGTAGTCTTATGTATGTTATGGTCTATACAAGGCCCGACATTACCCAAGTAGTGGGAATCCTTAGTTTGTACATTGCTAATCTTGGAGGTTGGGATGCAGTAAAGAGAGTGTTCAAATATTTGCAAGGTACTTTTAAGTATTCCCTATGTTTTCATTGTTATCCTTCTGGACCTCAGTATTTAGTCAATATTCATGGGTATGTGGATTTAGATTGGGCATGTGACATTGATAGTAGAAGATCCACTAGTGGATATGTTTTCATGATGTGTGGTGGTGCTATCAGTTGGATGAGTAAGTGGTAGGTTGTAGTCACTTTCTCCATTACAGAAGCATAGCGCATGGAAGCTACTCGTGCTTGTAAGGAAGCCATTTGGATTAAGAGATTGTGTTATGATATTCGTTTTGATGCAGAACAAATTATTATCTATTGTGACAATCAAAGTATCATTTGCTTAGTAAAAAATCCTACTTTTCATGCTAGAACAAAGCACATTGATGTTCAATTTCATCTTTTTCATGTTATGGTCGAAGATGGAAAGGTGAAGTTGGAGAAATTTGACACTCTGATGATTGTTGTGGATGCACTAACGAAGCCAATGAGCATAGAAATTTTTTTGATTCCTCACATTAATAATTAATTTTATTAATTATTTGGTGCATATTTATTTATCCTACTTTTAGGAGGTTGGAATAAAAAGTTTTATTGTTGATTAAAAAAAATGATTTGACAACTTTCTATGAAGACTTGGGAGTCAAGTCTTGTGTTTTCTTTTTTAGAATTGGAAAAAAGAATAAAGCAAATTTTCTTTTTTATTTATCTTTTCATGGAGGCTATGTTAAGGAAGGATTTTCTTTCCTTGAAGAATTGAGAAATAAGTCATCAAAAGCAAAAACATAAAAGAAAACTTTCAAAAGACCAAATTGAAGCATATAGACATAGAGATAGAGGAAGTCATAGGAAGAGAAGACAAATTTCAAAAGACCAAATTGAAGCATATGTTTAGTTAAATTTATGCTTGTCATACACACTCCACTCTAGATTGGAAGAGAAAACATAAAAGGGGATCAAATTGAGAGATAAATTTAGGTCAATTTATGCTTGTCATACATGAGAAATTTTCAAAAAAACCATTCTGCCCACTAAAAAAAACAAAAAAATATCCCGAACAATCTTTGAGTATGTTACATATATTTTCCCAAAAGATTTTAGAAATTTTTTTTGATTTAGATCAAATTATGTTTGTTGTACACGGGCATTGTTCTAAAAAAGTGACTTAACCATCTAAGCATTTTCCTATCCTTTTATCAATATCACGGGGGCTTTACTTAGTGAACCGTGGTTATATCACGTGCATTCATGGCATACTAAAGAATCCCCTTATTTTCAAAAAATATTTCCCTAAACTCCTTTCTTTCACCCCCTCCCAATACACAACCTGAATTAAAAACTCCCCTAATTTAACCAAATATTTCATTTTTTAATAACCTAAATAAACCCCCCCTATTTTCACCGATAGGCAATATATTGTACCCTCATTTTTGGGATATTAAACCCCCCAATATGAACACACGTGATATAATATTGACTAGCCAATGAAACCCTCATGATACATATTAACAATACCTTGGTACATCTATCCACCTTTCCTATAAACATTTTCACTTTTGGAATTGTATCATTTTTTTTAATATATTCATAATCATTTTTTCAATATAAACATATTTTTACAAAAAATAAGTCTTTTGGAAAGGGTGTGCTAAAGAGCAATAAAATGTGATGTCTAAACACAAAAAGAGAGTAGGAAAATAAATGAAAATAGAACTCTGCAATAAATATGTGGCCATCATGGTTTTAGTGGGTTAATATTTCTAATGAGATTAGAAATGATTGAAGGCCTATGTTTCATTGAAGATACTTAACTTCAACATTTGAAATAAAGTTTTTAAATTTGTGTTTATTATTATGAACAAGTTATTAATTTAAGAATGATGAAATCAATAAGTTGTAACATTTTTATGTAGAGTTAAGATGTTATTTAAACATAATAATACATTTTTATAATTTTTATTTTTGAATTAATTATTTTTAATTATTTTTATTGATTGAAATTTTTTATATTGCATAAATTTCACTACATGTGTAAGGTTTGATTGATTACTTAGAATTAGCTAACAAAATTCAATTTCTCTTCCATAGACTTTTTATTATTAATTATTGAATTAGTACTAAAACAAATTTTAATTCTATATTTTTCCATAATTAACATACAATTTGTAGATGGAGGAAATGGATTGAATACAAGACTCAATCTTCCAATATCCAAAAATGAAGTACCTACAAAACACACACATGCAAATGCAAATATCTAAGCCAAAACACACATGCATGCAACAGAAATTCACTCCATTGCACTACTATTCCTCAAGATTTCACATTTGATATATTTGCTCTCAGAGGCACTTATGCAAAAAGCTATGAGGAAATGGAGATTTGAGAATGCAAAGAAAGTGGATAAGTGTCAAGATATTGGAATGTAAATTGGCATAAGTTCGATGCATAAAGATGAGATCTGCTCAAATAAGAGAGGGGGCTTGTTTAAATAGATTTTCTTCGAGCGAGTTCATGTTGTGGGATGAATATGGGATAATGCAAGATGAGTGGTATAGGGAAGATGAGTGGTAAATGGGAAATGGTAAGTGGGAAATAGTAAGTGGGAAATGGTAAGTGGTATGAGGGGATATTTAAGGGTTTTATTAAATAAATAGAGAAATGTGTATAACGTGAATACATGAAGGCATATAAATGAATATGATAAATATTTTATTTAATAAATTTAATGGATAAATGGTAAGATATTAATAATAATATAATAAAAGATGTGAATTATGAATAATGAATTATTAAGAAATAATAGTGTAATAATGACTCACCTGATGTTCAGAGAAATTTGAAATTAAATGCAAACAAATTAATGGAAATTTTTATGTGTCTACACAATTAAATTATTTTTTTCATTAAAAGGACATTCTTGTGGAGTGTAATACAATTCTTTTAATATTTTTACTGGTGTCTTTACTAGAGACCATTATCTTTTGACAATGGATATGCATTTATAATATAAAAAATACACAACATTAAAGAAAGCATGATACATATTATTTTTTTCTTTTTAAGCTATAAGATTAAGGCTATATATTTATAACATAGTATTTCTATATGACTTCATTTAATTGAAAAGGTGAAGCTATTTTTTTTAATACTTCGATAGCTATGAAGGAAACTATGTTAGAGGTTTGATTTAATCGTACAAAAATTCTATTCAAGAGGTTTGATTTAGCTCCCTTTAACCAAACCTTGTTACATGTGATTAAAGACTAATATGATGTATCATTCTAAAAAGACAAATGATTTCAAAAAAATTATGTCCCACAAGTGAGACACACAATAGTGAGATTACCCTATTTTACTTGTATATTTCATTATTTTAATCAACATAGAACAACTCCTATTAACCTTTCCTCCCCATCATACTTGCCCATCACATCCTCTTTATCAAACTAGCTCTAATAATAGATGAAAGAATATGAAAAAAGAAATAAATTGGAAATATTGATTTGATAGTCATTAATTAAAGAAATATACAAAAGTTTCAATTATTGTAATAGAAAAGAAAAGAATGATTTATTTTATAAAAGTGATAATTACAAACAAACATTAACATAATATAATTATGTTCGCTTATATCTCAATTACATCATTTATTAAATATTGTAAAAGGCTTACTAAACCAAATAACACATATAATAATTCCATCTTCATCCCAAAATAACTATTGAAAAACAGTTAAACTAAATCTTAATATACGAAGCTTCTACTAGATAAAAATTTTTTGAAGATACGTACTTTTTAATCCTCCATTATACGATACAAGAAATACATTTTATCTACGCATTTAGACTTAATACATATCTAAAGAGTATACGCCAAAAACGCAATTCCAAAGAGCTTATTCGTCTATCATTCCTTGGAGCTTCTGCCAAAGATCCGACGCCAAAAACTCAATGAAATGCGAACAATAGGAAAGTAGAAATAAGGGGAAATAAGGGGAAATAACATACTAGGGGCAAGACCGACACCTTGGAGTAAGAAAAATACATAGTGGCCTGGTGGAGGGAACAAGTATAGTTTTCCACGTAGTGACATTGCCCTTATCCATATTGGAAGAAGGCACACCACAACCCACACAAGCACAGCCAACCACAAACACTTTGATGCCACGAGCAAATGTATTGCTGCACCAAATGTATTGATACCAGTGCTATATATAACGCTTGCAAACTGATCTCAGTTATGATCCAATCTTCTACTTGGCCAGGAAAACTTGCAAAATAAAGGATAACAGAAGCAATGGAAAAACAGAAAGCCAGCGTGTCAAATATCACAAAAAGCTTGAAGAGATTGTTGTTAATCAATATAGGCGCTGGTGGGCCCTGTGCTTGGTTGCCTGTACCTCCCGGTAGAGTGAAAGCAGCTGCGAAAGCAACCGTTGCAATTAGGACTGCACTTCAGATATGAGATTCGAGTTCAACCCCAGGGTGTTAGTTGAAGTTGAGCCCTCATCAAATATTTTCTTGACAGCACCATGTTGACATAAATATCTTATAATCTGCAACAAGATCCGTTCATTTTAAATTTAATTCTAGTTAAAATAATAATAACATTCTTAAAATTAAATAATATAAAATCTCTTATTTTACATCATCATTAACATAATTCTAAATATTGAAAATAGTTGGACAAATAAATAGACCTCATTATGAAAAACAAAATATTATCACTGCAACATGTTACTATAATCTAAACACTTATAGCGGTCTACCTAGATTTAAAAAAATGTTCTTATTTTTTTAATTAATAAGAAAATCTGTCCTCTCCATAAGACATGAACACTCCAAGATTAAATTAGAATTTTGCGTGATTTCAAGCCTTCTATCAAAATAAAATTTTTACGAATATTTTATGTCTCAAGCATCACAAAAATATAAATAACTATCTTTATTTATTAAAAAAAAATTACTTTAATTATCAATCAAACTAATATTTAAAAATAATTCTAAAAAGAACCAAACAGTTTTAATTCATTGAGAATCAAATCACTTACAGCCCTGTAAAGTTGTGGGTCATCATTCTGCTTCTCTAGTGCAATATCTAATGCCGTTTGCCCTTTGTTATCAATGCAATTTATCAGTCTTTCTGACGTTACCGAGTATATTATAAATTTCAGGTGATGTCCTTCACTTCTGAGAAATATTTCAGCAGCATTGTTCACGGCCAGATGCAAAGCAATTCTACCATCGTTGTCGACCATTTCTAGGCAGTCCCTGCAGTAATATAGTATCACATCCACTAAAGCTGCGTTCCCTTCTTTGACTGCAACGTGAAGTGCAGACTGCTTGTTCTGGTCCACTTTGTAACAAGAAAGCCCACCATCATTTCTTATAAGCATCTTTCCAGTTAGGAAAATTTTCCTGTAAAGCTTTGGGTAAAGGAAATTATCGAGATATGGAAGCAACGCAGCCATGTGCAACGGACTTCTGTCGAAATTATCTACTTCTGTGGCAAGTTCAGGTTTGTGGTGTAAAAGCTTCTCAATTACATCTGCACAACCAAAAAAGTAGAAATGAAATGCAGCGCAGAGTTTGTCCTTGTCTTTAACAGTATACGAATCGATGTGATATGACCATTATTTATACTTATGTGCGTGTCTGTGTGTGTTTTTTTCCCTTGAAAACAAGCTGGCCGTTCCTTCAAATGTTGATATTTTTACTTAATAATAAAATGTGAACAGAAGTTGACCATATAATGTAATTATTGTATTTTTCTATGAAAATAGCACAGTTACTTGATTAATAATTTTCAAAAAAACTAGTCTACAATAATTAAAGATACATTTCATTAAAAAACTTAAAAAATCATGTTTTGAAATTGTTAGAAAGGCTAGCCTGGTGTTGGGAGCAGCAAATGTTTTAGAAGCTGGTGCTGTCAAAAAGGCCTCATCACTTTTTCACCAGAAATTCTTTGGAGCTGAGTTAAATGGATGTATTTAAGAAGTCGGATTAGCAAAAATAGAAATTTAAGGCTTATTTGGAGATCGTAGTTATGTCATAGGGTTTCTTTGACCCCATTTTTGAATCAGGAAAATTATGTACGGACTCTTTTGAATGGGCTATGGTTTATTAGTAAGTCTAGAACATTCTGGTTTCAAGCTTTGATGTAAAACAAAATGCATCAATAAGGTTAGAACATTCTGGTTTCGAGCTTTGATGTAAAACAAAATGCATCAACAAGGATCTTACATGGGTTCAACTTCTTTGTTACCATTAGAATATTGAGAGGAGGTGGTCTGAAAGGGCATCTCTAATTCTTTTGAACAAATTTTTAGCAGCGTCATACAATCCAGGAAATAATAGTTGTCCACCAAATATATTTTATTTCCAAAAATCTACAAACGTATAAAAATTGTCATAGTAAACAAAAATTGAATCAACCAAAAATCAAAGAACAACATACCTGTACTTAATTTAGAGACTGCAAGATGTAAAGGTGTTTGGCCATCGGATCTCTTGTAATACTCCATACTCATAGGTGTTGGAGGACACAACATTTCAACTATCTTGACTTGACCTCCCTCACAAGCTTTAAAAAGAGCCCTTTCACCTGCTTGGTTGATCTCATTCACCAAATCTGGGCAGAATTCAAGTAAAGCATTCACGACTTGCTCACTTCCTCCTAAGGCTGCTTCGTGTAACGCTGTGTTTCCTTCCATATTTTTAGCTTTTAAAAATGTCATCCCATCCTCTAGATTGGCATTTGAAAGTTGAAGCAACTTTTGAACGAATGGGAGAGAGAGCCATGATAGGCGGCAATATGTAGCACCGTGTTTCCCCCTGGCGTTACCTCATTCGCAACGCTCCACAGCGGCGAAATCTCATTAACCGCTCTTACGTTCCCTGATTTGGCTGCTTCAAAGAACCTTCTGTTCATTCCTTTGCAGACATACCCAGTTTTATCCATCGAGCTTGGCCAAAAAGACTATAGGCTCGGGCTTAAGGCAAACGCGTTTTTTCAATGGGAAGATGGAAACTTCTATGGAGGTAGAAACACTTTGTTTTTACAAAAACATGGGAGTATTGACTTTCTGCAGAACTTAAAAAAAGGTCGTGAAAAGACCAGTAAAAACATGCGAGTATTGTCTTTCTGCAAAACTTTATTAATAAGAGTGCCATAAGAGATTGGACGCTTTCAAAAAATAAAAGACAAAATCATCCATGTTTAGGAGGCAGCAGGAATTGTAGCACCACTCAAGTGGTCCATCCGCATAATTTTAAAAAAAAAGGTGATTAGACCAGTAAAAACATGCGAGTATTGTCTTTCTGCAGAACTTTATTAATAAGAGTGCCATAAGAGATTGGATGCTTTCGAAAAATAAAAGACAAAATCATACATGTTTAGGAGGCAGCAGGAACTGTAGCACCACTCAAGTGGTCCATCCGCATAATTTAAAAAAAAAAGGTGAAAAGACCAGTAAAAACATGCAAGTATTGTCTTTCTGCAGAACTTTATTAATAAGAGTGCCATAAGAGATTGGACGCTTTCAAAAAATAAAAGACAAAATCATCCATGTTTAGGAGGCAGCAGGAACTGTAGCACCGGTACTCAAGTGGGTCCATCCGCATAATTTAAAAAAAGGTCGTGAAAAGACTAGTAAAAACATGCAAGTATTGTCTTTCTGCAAAACTTTATTAATAAGAGTGCCATAAGAGATTGGATGCTTTCGAAAAATAAAAGACAAAATCATCCATGTTTAGGAGGCAGCAGGAACTGTAGCACCACTCAAGTGGTTCATCCGCATAATTTAAAAAAAAAAGGTGAAAAGACCAGTAAAAACATGCGAGTATTGTCTTTCTGCAGAACTTTATTAATAAGAGTGCCATAAGAGATTGGACGCTTTCGAAAAATAAAAGACAAAATCATCCATGTTTAGGAGGCAGTAGGAACTGTAGCACCACTCAAGTGGTCCATCTGCATAATTTTAAAAAAAAAGGTGAAAAGACCAGTAAAAACATGCAAGTATTGTCTTTCTCCAGAACTTTATTAATAAGAGTGCCATAAGAGATTGGACGCTTGGTACTCAAGCGGGTCCATTCGCATAATTTAAAAAAAGGTCGTGAAAAGACCAGTAAAAACATGCGAGTATTGTCTTTCTACAAAACTTTATTAATAAGAGTGACATAAGAGATTGGACGCTTTTGAAAAATAAAAGACAAAATCATCCATGTTTAGGAGGCAGCAGGAACTGTAGCACCACTCAAGTGGTCCATCTGCATAATTTAAAAAAAAAAGGTGAAAAGACCAGTAAAAACATGCGAGTATTGTCTTTCTGTAGAACTTTATTAATAAGAGTGCCATAAGAGATTGGACACTTTCAAAAAATAAAAGACAAAATCATCCATGTTTAGGAGGCAGCAGGAACTGTAGCACCACTCAAGTGGGGCCAGCCTTAAATCACACACACTAAGCTTAGACTGCTTAGATGGTGATGTGGGCCCGTTGAACCTATTCCGTTCCTCGATCCATTTCCATTCCCTAAACACTCACCATCACAGTCAGTAGAGGTTGTTACAGTCTGCGTTAGCAGTTCCCGTGCATGATGAAAATCAAATTCAACTAAACTTCTGCAGCAGCACAGGAAGAGTGTTTGAATTGGAGTTTTAATTAAAATGAATAGGGTAGATTTTGTCAGATGATATAGTTGCAGTTGTAAATTTTGTCAAATGTTATAGTTGCTCTGGTTGACGTGTATGCAAAAAGTGAAAGCAAAGACAAGGCACCTGAACTGTTCGACAAAAAGCCGAAAAGAAATATGGCCTCATGGAATGCCCCGATTGCAGGAGGGACACAAAATGGCTTTAGAAGTTTTTGAGCAAATAAAATTGGTAGGTCCAAAGTCAGTCTTGCAACCTTCCCCAACATCCTCTTGGAATCACGATAGGCATTTTGAAGAGAAAAATAAAATCGATTTTGTATCATACATAGAAGTATGTCTAGCTATGTATTTAATATATTTTGTTTATTAATTAAATTTATGCTTGCCATATTATTAGATAATTGGAGTAAAAAAGATATTTTTGGGGGAGAGAAAATGATATTGTTGATTTCCAAACAATTTTATTAGGATTTCGTCTTTTTTGTCTAAATGGATACCTTAAGTCTTTAAGTCTATGTTAATTTTCTATGAAAGACTTTATATTATTTTTCAAGTCTAGCAATAGACAAATATGGATATAGAGTTTTTAATCAACACCCATCTCCCAAATGATATTTTGAATAAAGTTAATAGGTTAGAAGAAAATTAATAAGTTTGAAAATAGTGTAACCTTGGT
This sequence comes from Cryptomeria japonica, assembly GCF_030272615.1. Classification (NCBI taxonomy): domain Eukaryota; kingdom Viridiplantae; phylum Streptophyta; class Pinopsida; order Cupressales; family Cupressaceae; genus Cryptomeria; species Cryptomeria japonica. The sequence continues at coordinate 611,266,211 of NC_081408.1, read as the reverse complement.
TTGTTGATTAATTCACGACTCCAAATATTTTTAGATATTTATATACCATATTTCATAGTATAAATTTAGATTTATTAAAATTATGAATTTTATGTTTAAAATATTTTCAGAACACATTTTTTCTTAGATTTTAAAGCATGAAAAAGAACATGGAGAGATTACTTGATTGATAGAATTTAAGTGAAAGACAACCCTACAACAATTAGGGAGGAGGTTCTAAATCATATGAAGATGCTTATTGAACTAAACATAGGAGAATCGAACAAGGGGTATTTGTTTTATGATCATGATATACCAACTTATTGTAAGAGGTATTTTGATTCCAATTATAGATGGCATCTGAAGAACGAAAAATGGCATTGAAGAACAGGTGAGAGGAGTCTTCATCTCCAATACCACACAAAAAACAGATGGAAGGCCCATGGAACTCACACTTGTGAATATTGTCACAGGTAAGACACCTATTCAAAGCCAAAGTCTAAGCAAAACAGTTACACTTCAGCCAAGAGAAATTGTTCAAAACATATTTCCACCAGTGCACCTCCCTCCCCTCCAAACGACGGAACAACTCTTTGTACTCACTGGCAACAATAAAAACACCCTTAGGATTCGGGGACCAAGCAAGTTTATCCCTATCCTTAAGGGAACTACAATGTCTACTAGCCAAAATGCCATGAAGCTCAGCACAGTCTTCCTCCATATCAACAACAGGCCATTCATTAGGAACCTTCCACCGCTTTATCTCCGATTGCCCACACCTATAAACAGACTTAAAGTCGCTCACTCTAGACCACCCTATTCATGACTACATATTGTTCTTTTTATTCTTTTCAATCAAGGAAAGAATAGAGTTACAATTGGACTTAAAATAAATCATTCATTTAAAAAAAAAAAATTATTGGGACACTAAATATGCTTCAGTCAAACAGAAAAAATAATTCTGGGGACACTAAATATGCTTCAGTCAAATAGAAGTTTCAGAACATCTCAGCAAGAAGTTATTCGTTCACAAAAAGCATGAGCTGGAACAATTACTTTAGTTGAATCATTCATGACTACATATTGTTCTTTTTATTCTTTTCAATCAAGGAAAGAATAAAGTTAAAGTTGGACTTAAAATAGATCATTCATTTAAAAAAAAAAATTTTAAAAATTATGGGGACACTAAATATGCTTCAGTCAAACAGAAAAAATAAAATTCTGGGAACACTAAATATGCTTAAGTCAAATAGAAGTTTCATAACATCTGAACAAAAGCTATTGGTTTACAAAAAATATGAACTGAAGTAATTGCTTTAATTGAATCATTCATTTTATTTTTATCCTTTTCAATTAAAGAAAGAAAATTGGACCTAAAATAAATGCGAATGTGAATGGCCATAGCTAATAAGAAAAGAATTGGATCCAAAGTTAAAAGCCTCTTCGATTTTAACGCTTAAGAATAAGGTAAATTTCACATTACTTTGTTTATTCCCCGTCATCTCTTGTTAAAGGGAGAATAAAATCAAACTTGCCTTAAAAATATGCGAGGATTAAATTTAAAGCAGTGGGCACAAAGTTTAATAAAGAGAAGATCGAAAGAGCTGGTCGGAGATGGAGACATCCATTTGTTATTCATGTGTTGATCATAGAGTATGATATATTTTTATAAAATCACATATATTTATAATTTGGAATGTATTATTACACTTTTTAAGTTTAGCATAACACTGTCATTTTAATTAAAAAATTATTATTTTTAAAAATTCTTTCATAAAATTATAGTTATAAAGTTAAATGGTACATCAAGTTTAGCATATTTATATATTTTTATTTAATTAGTATATTTATATTTTATAAATAAAATTTATATAGAGGTATGGTTAATATTTATTAGATTATTAATTTCATATGGTTAATATTTATTAGAATATAATCTTATTATAGATTAAATAGTTATTAGTCATTGTACTTGACAGCCAATTTCTTTTAAAAAAATACTATCTAATGTGCAACTTCTGGTTTAGTCTTTCAACATTTTAAATAAAAGTTTCATATACTTCTTATATACTCTTAGGCTTTTTTTTTTAACCTGTCATTGGGATTCACTCTTAGGCTTTTTTTTACCTATGATTGGGATTCACTCTTAGATTTTTTCTTTCATATACTTCTTAGGTTTTTTTTTCCTGTCATGCTTGTTTTTTCCTTCATATACTTCTTTCAGTAGTATTCACCCTTAGGCTTTTTTTCCCAGTCATTGGAATTGGTCCTGTCAATTTTTTATCATGCACTATTTACTCTTCAAAACTATATTTCAGTATTATAATGCTTAACTACTTCTTTATTTCCTAAATCTTAAGAGGTTCCTACTATCTAATTGCAATTTTGTTTTTCTCCTTGTTTTTTCCTTACATATAACGATTCAAATAAAAAGTTATAAAACTACAATTGATCTATTATTTTGAAATTAAATTATATGCTTTACTTGGTAGACTACACTACAGTGAGTGAATGTACAAGATAGTGATGCCAACCACTCACCATAAACCTTTTTGCAAAATGATCATAATATCTATAAAAACATTTTAAAAAAAACATATAGTTGAATTGTTTTTTTAAAGATTAAACATAATATATATAACTTCTCATAAATATTATACAACTCATCATATCTAACAACTTTTCATATACTAGATATAAAATATAAATTTTATGTAATGAAAGCTTGTAGTTTTTATAGAAATGTGTTTAATCAAATGGGCTTCCTCCACAGTCAATTGTTAAAATAAAAGCAATCAACATATATACTTATCTCTATCTCTCTATTCCTCTATCGTTCTTAGTGTCACATCTCTCTCTCCATCCTTACATTCATCTACTCTAAATTAACCATACAAAACATAAATAAATAGAAGTTTCTTTTAAATCTAGATTTAAAAACATAATTTTTTAAATTAGAAGTTTTTTAAAATGTAGATTTAAAAATATAACTTTTTTTTACATTTAATAAATAATAATAATAAGTTGTTATTTGTTTCTTTTAAATGTAGATATAATTTTTTTGTATTTAATAAATAATAATAATAATAGAAAGTTTCTTTTTAATTTAGATTTTAGTCTTTAACTTATTTTTAAATTATCCGCTATCTAGTCATAATAAATAATAATAGAAAGTTTCTTTTTAATTTAGATTTTAATCTTTAAAATATTTTTAAATTTCTAGTCACTAAAATTACAAAGATAAAAAAGATGGGTGGGTGTCATTGTAGTGTTACACCTCTCGGCCTAATAAGAATGATAAATAGAAGAAGTCCAACCCACATTAATATAAAATTATAAAAATCAATCAACTTAAAATTGTAAAATAACAAGAAGCAATAAACTTAGGGCCTACAACGTGCTAAATATATTGAATAAGAATACAATTCATAATTGGTGATAAAATGAGACAAGTACCTCCTATATATACCATATTTATGCCTAAGATATCACCCAATCTGACTTAGATGACCACATTTAAGTCCTAGGTCGGCCTAAATAACTATAGAACAATATGATAATGATAACATGACTTATTTAACAGTTAATGTAGTCACAAGCTAACTACACATAACTCTATTTATACTCTAGGATTAATGGCATAGCATGCCCCCCTTTTCAAAGAAGCATTGTCCTCAATGATAATCAAGTGTGGATGCTTCTAAATAAACTCTTCATCTTCACATTAGGTATCTTCAATTGATAAATTCTTACATTGAATGAGATAATTGGTGAGTGTTCTACTCCTTAAATTTTTTTTGTATTTTGAAGAATGAAATTTGGTTCAAATATGAATCTTCCTTCTTCGTCGAGCTTTAGTAGTATTATTTTTGTATTGATATTACACTCAATTAATTTCTTCAAACAAGAAACATTAAAATTGCACATATCTTTGTTGTTGATGGCAACTCAATCTTGTAGGGACAATGCCCATCTTTTGCATGATTTGTTATAGGTCATAATATTTTAGAAGAAAGTTGTTCTTTTTTTTGTTTCTTTTATGAAATTTTCTTGTAATGTTACAATGTCAAGAAAAAATACTCCCCAACTTCAAAGCTTCTTTCTCTAGGGTGCTGGTTTTCTTGCTACTTTATTCAATTTCATGTCATGGTCAGGTTGTCTTTGAGTCCTAAATGTACTTGTTGTTGATGAAGTATGTGGTCCTCCATGACTTGAACTCTTGGTGACACCCTCAATGATGATGTGATGGAAGGAGGATGATATCCATATAGTACCATAAATGGAGATCTTTTTTATAAACTATGAAATTATTATTATACCACCATTGTGCTAGTGGTAGACAATCTACCCATTAAAAACTACTTATCTAAGTGAAACAATGTATATATCCTTCCAAACACTTATCAACAACTTTAGTTTTAGACACTTATCAACAACTTTAGTTTTATCATCTAATTGAGGATGTTATAAAGTAATATGAGCCAATTGAGTACCTAGATGTGAGAATTAATCCACCCAAAAATTAATTGTAAGAATAGGATCACAATCACTGAGAATAATATTAGTTTTACCTTGCATTTTTTATATTATTAAAACTTTCTTTTTACCATTGTACTTGTTGTAAATGGATGTGATAGTGCAAATAAATGTATTTATTTAGTGAGGTGATCCACAACCCCCATGATGACATTCTTACCTTTAGATCTTGTAATTTCGTGATGAATTCCATGGAGACCTCTTCCCAATATTGACTAGGAATAACTAAGGGATGCAAGAGATTGGGTGTCTTTGTTTTCGTTAACAAACCCAATATTTAGCTGTGCAGATTTAATTGAGGTCCTTTTACGCGACAAACGTGAGCTTGCCACAAGTAGATAAATTTCAGAGAACTCCGTTGGCGCATATGGCTGCGTTGATTCCAAATGTGTTGGTTTTCTTTTTTCTACCGGATGTCAAGAAAATTCGCCAGATTGGAGAGATGCTTATAGAAAGTGATGAGCTTTCTTGTTACATGGTAGACCAGAACAAGCAGTCTACACTTCACGTTGCAGTGAAAGAAGGGAATGCTGCTTTAGTGGAAGTGATACTAAATCACAGCAAGGACTGTCTAGAAATGGTAGACAACGATGGGAGAAATGCTTTGCATCTGGCCGTGGATAATGCAGCTCAAACATTATGTTTGAGAGAGTTGGACATGGTCTGAGAAGCAGGTCTGGAATTCCACAGCTTTAAAAAATTATAATAGGTAATATATATTGATATATATATATTTTTTAACTTTTATTATAAATATATGAATTTATTTAGAATACTTTTAAATGACAGATTAAGATATAATTGTTTCTAATTTTATATTATTTAAATACAATAAAACTTAATTCTGTGAAGTTAAAGAATTTATATTAACGTAAAATGAAAGGCATTATAATGACTAAACCGTCATAAAAAAATCATATAACAGGCAGAGGTGACAGTCAAATTTGAGACTTGTGAGAAGTATAATATTATCGATAAGGTCTCGAAGAATTATTAATTGCATTTATAAGGAGGGAAGAACGGCATTGAATATTGCAAAAGAAAAGGAGAATGAAGACCCACAACTTTATTATAGGTGCTTAAATTGTGGTAACCACTTGTAGCTATAAAATAGAATATATTCATTATTACTTTTTATTATATTATTTATATTTTGAAATGTTTATTATTATTCAAGATTCAATTTAAAATTAATTGATCTTGTTGCAGATTAAAAGACATTTATTTCACTTTTGAACTGTATTTGACAGCTTAAAAAATTAGTAGAATGTATGCATTGACATACTATTTTTTTAAAAACCGTACACATGACACTTCAAATTATAAATAAACCGTAAAAAAATATAATAGATAATATATATATTAGTTTAGAATGTTTATTATAAAAATACAAATTTATTTAAAATATTTTGAAATGGAAGGATTTAGAATATAAAAGATGTAGTTGTTTCTAATTTTATAATATTTTAATATGATTTTTTTAGAATAGTTCTATATTTTCATATGAATTTAGAAACTTGTCATATTTGAAATGATAGAATATAATTGATAAAATATTTTCATATGAATTTTTACAATATATTCTATTTTTTATATATGAATTTAGAAACTTAGTCAATTTAATTTCTTAAATATATTTAATAAGATTGTTATAGAAACTTGTCATAATATATATAATTTTAAAATTTTAAGGTTAATATATAATAAATTATAAACTTATTTAGTAAATTTAAGATTTTTGCATATATTACTAATTTATCATTATTTTTTCATTAAGACAATGATTTTCATTTCTTCGAAGAAAGATGTGCATTGCATTTTGGTGTGGCTTCAATCTTCTACTTTTATTTTTTTTGACACTTAATATTTCTCTTAATACATCAAATGAAAGGCATTGAAATGACTAAACCGTCATCAAAAATTCATATGGCAGATAGAGGTGACCATCAAATTCCAAGCCTGCAACCACCCCATCAACTGATACGACTTCAACAACTAAGGCCAAAAAAACACTGTGGAAACCAGAGGTCATTGTAAGTGCAGCCCTAATTGCAACAGTTGCTTTTGCTGCTGTTTTCACATTGCCAGGAGCTATTGACACTCAAGAACAAGGTCAAGGAATCCCTCTATTAATAAACACTTTTCTCTTCAAGGTGTTTGTGATATTTGACACGCTGGCTTTTTGTTTTTCCATTGGTTCTTCAATCCTCCTTAATTTTGCATATTTTGTTACCCAAGTTGAAGATCCGATCATGACTCAGGTCAGTTTGGAAGCGTTATATATAGCACTGGTATCATTATCAATAGCATTTGGCGCAGCAATACATCTGGTTGTGGCATCAAAGTGTTTGTGGTTGTCTGTGCTTGTGTGGGTTATGGTGTGCTTTCTTCCTTTAGGGATAAGAGCAATGTCACTAGCAGGAAAACAATACCTGTTTATTCCAGCTGGCCACTATCTCGATGTCTTGCTGAGAGATGTCGATCTTGCACTCTTATGGTTATGCCCATTGTTGCCGTAGTTCAAGTGGCATGCTAGTTTGTTATTCTTCGCCCTTTGCGTTGGATTCCAGAGAAGCTCTATGGGATCAGATCTCTGGAAGAAGCTCCATGGAATCAAATCTTTAATTTAACTAGATATGGAGTTAAATGTACTTCGAATATTGTATAATATAGGATTAAATAGTAGATACTTTCAGAATATATTAAGACATTTAACTACTTCTCAATAGTTATTATGGGGAAGAATGATAATATTAAAGTCAATTGAATTTAAATGGTTTATATGTTTTACTTAGTTAATTCTTTATACATGCTATAAATAATATAGAATTGAGATATAGATGGATGTAAAAATATTTGTTAAACCTGGAAAAACCAAGAATACTCGTAGAGCTGCAAAGTACATAATCATTCTGTTTGATTGACTTAAAAATGAGTACAATATATAAAGTATGAGAAAATCCATCTAAAATGGCAACAACCAACTAAAAAATAGGGTTTTAGCTTTATGCGAGATTAAAAAACTCTATCCAAGATTGCACGACTAAGCAACCATAATCCTATCTCTTAACAACTAGCAAACTTATCTAAAGGAATATTCTAGACAGAATATTCTACACTAACACCCCCCCTTAAGTGTAGCTAGTTGAATAAAGAGATATGAGTCCCATCAACAAAGCTATGATCAGGAACCCAATTACAAAGAGGAATAGAGAAAACCCAAGTGAGACCCAAGTGAGGAAAACTCCTAACCATTTATTCAAACTAAAGAAGAAGGCTACAACTACCAATAAAGAACTGCAAAACTGCAAATGAATCCACACTACAATAACATTATATTAGAGTTGCATAAACCATTGCACGAGATGCAATTGTACATATTTTGGACTGCTCAAATGGATAAACATACATGTACATGGTCTTTGAATATAGAAACTGATAGTTTGAAGGCATGAAGATATGATTGTGCAGAAATATATGAAGAAATCAAGATGAATGGTTCTGAAAAATACTCATATTTCTCCAATCTAATGTGGAAAGACAACTCTACCATACAAGATTCAATAACAATGAACACTGAAGTGTGAGATCTATTCATATATGGTTCAAGATGTGTCGAGATAGTAGCATGGAGTGGCAGAGAGAGAACAAGAGAATTAAAACCAAAAGAATATGCATCTTGATGTGAGTTGACATTGGGGAGATGGCATGTGTCCTCAATGTTGTCATCATGATCAAGGAGAGATTCAACAAAGAAATGATAAATGTCTGATAGGATGATATCTCTCTCATCGGTAGGGAAAGAATGAACCTGCAGAAGAGAATCTGAGGTAGCATTTGGAGAAGCCAAAATCTCTATCAAACTGGTAGGTGGAGGTGGTTGAATCACTGCCAATACTAAGGTGTAGAAAGAGGAGAATCGGAAGGAGATGTCTCTGTGTAATCAAGACAATCAAGGCTCTTCCAGTAAGCAATTTCCTCTTCAGTTTCATCATCATACATAGGATCATCATCATTATCAAGGGAGAGAAGCATGTCTATAGTCAGATCATCTGGGAATGGAGGTTCAATGGGATCTCCATACATTTCCCATAAAGTGGCCCAAAGAGTGCGAGGGCACTTGATGTGTGATAAAGCCCATGATTTGTGGTCCCCAACACTTAAACCAATTAATCCTAACACATGATCATTTCTATTTTCCCAAGAATATTTTTTCCAACACGTACTTGGTTCAGGAGCAAGTTCATACAAATGTGGCAATAGATGAATCCATTGACAATGCTTTAAGATTCCATCACACCAAGACTTGTAGTTTCCTTCTTCAAAAGTGATGACAGATGGATGATATTTAATTCCCATTCTAGACTTAAATTACCCCCTTTCGGAACTTTATTTCAGTTTATGAATACATAAACAAAATTAACAAACAACTCCCAAGACAATGAAAAATCCCATTCTAAAACAACTCTAATTTTCAAAGATTGCAAAAGATTGTTAATGCTTCTTCTTTCTAGCACCTGTGTGCTTTGATACCATGCAAAAATATTTGCACTCATACCAAACTAAGCTCTGATACCATGTAAAAATATTTGTTGAACTTGTGAAAACCAATAATAGTGGTAGAGCTGCAAATTACATAATTGCATAATTGAGAAGAAGTAAAAAATTGTGAATAACTGCTTGATTCACTTAGGAATGAGTACAAACTACAATATATAGAGTAGGAGAAGATCCGCCTAAAATGGCAACAACCAACTAGAAAAAGGCTTTTAGCTCTTTATGTAAGATTAAAAATCTCCATGCAAGATTGCACAACTAACCATTCATAATCCTATCTCTTAACAACTAGCAAACTCATCTAAAGGAATATTCTAGGTAGAATATATTCTACACTAACAAGTTGAGATATAGATGCATGCAATTATTTATTTATTTTATTGTTTTGATTAACAAAGAGTAGAGGTCGGAAATATTATATTAGAATAAGCAGAATATACATAATAAAAGTTATAAAGTAGTCTGCTAAAACGTGCCCAAATTAAATTATACAAGAATTGCCCAGAAATCAATAGGGGCCTAAACCAAAAAACTTTCCTCAAAACAAAGAGTCTGACGAATAACCATAGAACTTTAGTAAACTTATATTGAGAAAGAAAGACAAACTAAAATAGCCTAACCTAACCATGAAGAGCCTTTGCTAAGCTGGAAATTCATGAAGCAGGAGATGAAGGACTCGAGGCTAATGAAGAAGGATTTGGGACAATTGAAGTATCCACCCAATGAACAATCATCAGAATCTTCTTCAATGAAAACTTTAGTGGCGAATATTCGCCAATTAGGGAATATTTTGTATCAGCCATTTCAAAATTGGCAAATAAGTTGGACTGAATGTGGTGGCCGGATCGCCCCAACTATCAATTTTTAGTCAAATGCATTTCAACTCGCCTTCATTTTTATTAATTTTTTGTAACCATTTAAATGTTTTGCCAATAGAGCCTACGTTTTTACAATGTTCTATTTAATATTTCCTACAATTTCAGAGGTGTACCTTAATTCACCACCATATTCACCAATAGCCATCAATAGTTCAATTTGCATGAGGACCCAATTTGCCTAGCATTTAAGGAAGTGTCTTAATTTTCCACAATATTCACCAATACAGTTAATTGTTCAAGGTTGTGGTATTATTGATTTTACCAATTGTATTATAAGTCCATCCTAATGGATGGTCCATAATCGCCTAGTAAATTACAATATATATATTTTGTCAAGGTCTGATTCATCCTACATTTGCATAAGATGTGTTAGAATGAAGTGGGATTTGCCACATATTTGTATACCTTTCAAATTTCCCGCTAAATTTACCAAATATGGATTGGTATAAGATTGTATGAAAGATCAAATTTATTTTTACACTATTTGTTTGGTTCTGATCTCTCCATTCGGATAAATATCCAAGATATAGGGGTCAGTGCAAGAAGATGAGTCCACTTTTTGACCAAAAAGTGGAAGTGTTTTCCCTGTTTTTCAGATTTTGTCTCATTTGAGCTTAAATTTTGAAACACTTAGAGATTGAATCTTGGAAAAAGTCAGTAATATAAAAGATATCTCTCTGAGTGAACTTTTCAAATATGTAATTTATTTTAATACCCACATAATAAAAAATAACTTTTTGAATGGAGTTCTAAAAACTATGTTTTAAAAATCCCTGTTTCAGGACCATACCATGCATGTGTACGACCCACACTTTTTGACACAATTAAAATTATTTTCTCAAACCATTTTGGAAAATGGTTTGTAACACACTGAAGATTGATGAGCATATTTTTCTATATTTTTTTTTCAAATATGTTTTTTTTAATTAATTTTTAATGGCCGTAATTATCTTTTTAAAAATTTGACATGTACGACCCACATAATTTGACGTAAACTTAGCAATTTTTGATTTTTTTTTTTAAATAGAAAAGAATTTTGTGTAGATTGATGACATATAATTTTTTTTCAAAATCACTAAAATAAAAAATTTATTAAATTAAGAAAATTAGTTAATATTTCAAATTTATGGACCTGATTTAGTATAAATTAAATGAAAAATAGTTAAAATAATCAATTTTTAAATTAATTTACATATTTAGAATCTAGACAGTATAATCTGAAATGGGTTTCAATTTCGTATAAAAATTCTCTGATTAGAGGCATGTAAACTATTTCAGAAGTTCATATTTGTGCTTTCATTCATGGAGCTTTGAATTTGCAGGTTCATGTCTTAGGTGTGGTCATCCCAGGCCTATCTTGGGCCTAATCTCGAGGCAAGTGGCGGGTTGTGAATTCAAATTTTAAATAATGGGCCCTCGTTTTATAAATGGGCCACAGGCCCCCGTTTTATAAATGGGGGTCCGTTCCATTTTTTGCTCTTTGTATTTAATAACGGGCCCCCATTTTAAAAATGGGGGCCATTTCTAAATAACCGTTATTGTAAAAAAAAAGATAGATTGCATCAATTTACCACACTATCATTGAAATCCATACTGAAAAATATTTTTTACATCATTTGGCAGTACTTTTTAATATTTTTTGCACGATTTTTTGAAGAACTATGTAAAAAGATATTATTTTTTGAAGACAAGTTTGTAAAAATGGGTTCTAAGCAACGTCAAAAGAAAAAAAAGTAAAAATGGGTCCTTGTAAACTTCTCATTTGACTGATATTCTTGGACGGAGGCATTTCCATTATAGCTTGGACCTTTTTAGGGTCAACCTCAATTCCTTTCTTTGAAATTATATAACCAAGCATTTTACCATATGTCACTCCAAATGCACACTTTTTTGGATTTAGCCGAAGTTTGAATTTTTCCATTTTGTCTAGTATAGGGCCTAGCTCTTGAATATGTGTGGATCTCTTCATAGTCTTTACTAAAGTGTCATCAACATAATCTTCCATATTCTTATGCATCATATCATGAAAGATAGTAGTTATCGCTCTTTTGTAAGTTGCTCTTGCGTTCTTTAGCCTGAATGGCATGACATTCTAGCAAAAGGTTCCCCATGCACATGTGAAAGCTATCTTTTCTTGATTGTCGAGAGATATTTTAATCAGATTATAGCTAGAGAATCCATCCATTAGTGAGTGCATCTCATACCTAGCAGTCATATCAACTATCATATCAATGTTTGGTAATGGAAAGTCATCCTCCAGACAAGCTTTGTTGAGATCTCTGAAATCTATCGAAACTCTAATAGATTTGTCTGCCTTTGATACAAGTACTATGTTTGATATCCATTCTGCATAGTCTATAGCTTTGATAAATCCAGCTTTTAGCAATTTTTCTAGCTCAGCCTTGACTAGCAGTGCCACATGAGGATGCATTGTATGAAGTTTTTGCTTGACTGGTTTAACTCCTGGTGTAATAGAGAGATGATGCATGATGAGATCGAGATCTAGTCCTGGCATCTCGGAGTATTTCCATGCAAAGTTGATCTTCTTTTCTGAAAAGAGGTGAGTGAAATCTTTCAATTCTTCTGCTGATAATGATTGAGCTATATGAATGATGTGTGGTGTCTCTTGACTCCCAATTTTCACTGGCTGAGTTGGCTCGATCAATATAGAATACCTCTCCTAGAAATGACTTGGTAGTATATCAAGTATCTCACCTTTAGGTGTCTCAGAGAGGTTTTCACCCTTAGGTACGTCTTTTCTTTTTACTATTTTTGATTCTGACACCACCACAATGTGGTTTTCGCCATCAGATTTCTTTTTTTTATTTTTTTATTATTTTTGTGACTAAGATACTTGATGTTTGTTTCAGTCATGTTCTCGCTTTGCTCACTGCTGGAAGAGTTCATTGGTTCCACTACATTAAGGGTATGTGCAGGATCATGGTGTGCCAAAACAAGCCCTTAAGTGGCAATGAAATTTTAAAAAATCATTTATGCAACTTGACATGAAAAATTGAATAAGTTACGAACATTATTTTTAAAATATGTAAGAAGAGAATCTATAGAAAATTGAATGTAGTTTCGAAGCTACTAGTTGTTTTTTGAATTAAAAAAATCCTATTTGATGAAAATTTCAATGTAGTGGCACAAAAATTTCAGGAAAAAGATAAGAAGTAGGTGTATGTCTGACCACCCTAATCACAATAAAATCATAATATTTTTTTATAAAGTTTATAATATAAGTATTAGACTCATGTCTAGATGTGACACATATTTTTTAATATATTTTTTATAGAGTAAATAATTATTTATGAATTTTTTACTTCAGATTTTCAAAAATTCAGAAACTCCTACTTTTGACCACATTAACTTGGTCAAAACCTTATAAAATTCATTTTTTTTAATTTTTCCCTATAGTAGACGAAGCATAGGATGTGACGCATGTTTCAGATTCAAAAAATCTTATGCGGCTTGAAAGTTATGAGTATTTTTCAATCAGTCTATCAATCAGGACTTTTGTCAGAATTCAATTAGAAAATAAATAATAATTATTTATTAAATTCAAAATAAGACAAGCCTTATATTGTTAGAAAGCTGAGAAAGTCCTTAAAAAACCCTTTTCATTTTATCAATTTTGGCTATAAAAAAAGTCGTCAGGCATTAGTGTAAAGTCTGGAAAATCAAGGAATACTAAAACACATGTTTTTTCAGTTGACTTTCCAGGCTTGTCACTTCTAAGCCAAATCCCAAAGCAAACTCGAATGAAAAGATGGAGGGAAAAATTTGTGTTTTAAAATCGGGTATCCAATTTTGAAAAAATAAATAAAAAAAATATTTATTAAATTGGGCATAACTTTTTCATTTTATATCAAAATTTTGATTTTTTACAGGCATTGGAAAGGTAATTAAGAGCTCTATGATATGGAATAGGTATATTTTCAATTATTTGTTTAAAAAAATAATTATAATTCATTTAAATTCATCCTTCATTTTTAAAACATAAAACATTCATGACTTTTTCATATGATTTCCCTATTGCATGAATTTTTGTGACATTCATCTCGAAATAAACTCAATAAGTAATTAATTAATAATAGAAAATTTATGAATTTTATTGAGTTCGATAAGTTTTGATAAACCATGTTATCTATGTTTGTTCCTTTCTCCACCTCTCTCTCCTAAACCTATCACTTCACCTATTTGTTTCTTCCTCCCTCTCTTTTGTCCATATTTATTCATCTCTCTCTAGACATATATCTCTAACTATCAATGAATACCTCATTTAATCTCTCAAGCTCTATAAGGTGTTTATATTTCTACCTCTTCATAATTTCCTCCTCTATGTCACTCTCTCTTCCCTAAGATCTAGACTAGTCTCTCTGCATTTCCTTCTCATCTCTAGCAACAAAATTCAGAGGGGACAAGGAGAGGCATAGGGAAGTATCAAAAAAAGGAGAGGGGGAGAGAGGTGAGAAGGAGATATTAATTGGGGGAAGAGAGAGTATGAGAGAGAGAGCTATAAGTAATTAGGTGGAAGGCGAAGACAGAGAGGGAGGGGGTGATTGGGGTGAAGAGAGAATGAGAGGGAGAGTTTGAGATTATTAGGGGGTAGGAGGAGAGGGGGAGAGGCGAAAGTATCAAAAAAGAGAGAATATAGATGGGGAAAAAGGTGAAGAGAGACATAGACCCCTTAGGACACCATATGACACCTTAGGTATTGTTAGGGGTCATATTGTATCCGAACGGGTCATATGGTGTCGTTGGGGGTTGTATGGTGTGCTAAGGGGTCATATTGTGTCCTGAGGTGTCACAAGACATTGTATGACCCCTTAGACACCATATGATCCATTAGGTTTTTTTAGGGCTCATACTATGTCCTAAGAGGTCATATGGTGTCCCATGACCCTTTAGGACACCATATGACCCCTTAGGACATCATATGGTGTCGTTATGGGTCTTATGGTATCCTAAGGGGTCATGTGGTGTTCTATAGCCCCTTAGGACACCATATGATCCCTTAGGACATTATATGACTCCTTAGGATACCATACGACCCCTTGGGACACCATATGGTGTTGCAAGGAGTCGTATGGTGTCCTAAGGTGTCATATGGTGTCCTATGAACTCTTAGGACACTATATGACCCATTAGGTGTCATCAAGGGTCTTATTGTGTCCTAATGGGTCATATGGTGTTGTATGACCCCTTAGGACACCATATGCTTAGGAGACTATATGGTGCTATGGGTCATATGGTGTCCTAAGGGGTCATCTGGTGTCCTATGACACCTTAGGACACCATATGACCCCTTAGGATACCATTTGGTGTTGTTATGTGTCGTATGGTGTCCTATGACCCCTTAGGTGTCATTAGGGTTTATTTTATGTCCTAAGGGGTCGTATTGTGTCCTAAGGGGTCATATGGTGTCCTACGACCCCTTAGGACACTATATGACATCGTTAGGGGCCATATTATGTCCTAAGGGGTCATATTGTGTCTAATGACCCCTTAGGACACCACATGGTGTCGTTATGGGTGGTATGGTGTTCTATGACCCCTTAGGACAACATTTTTTATGTTTTTATGGGTCGTATAGTCTCCAAAGGGGTCATATGGTGTTCTATGACCCCTTAGGACATCATATTGTTTCATTATGCGTTGTATGGTGTCCTAAGGGGTCAGATGGTGTTGTATGACCCCTTAGGACACCATATAACCCCTTAGGACACCATATGGTGTCATTAAGGGTTGTATGGTGTGCTAAGGGGTCATATGGTGTCCTATGACCCTTTAGAACACCATAAGACCCCTTAGGTATCATTAGGCTTCATTTTGTGTCGTTAGGGGTCATATGGTGTCCTATGACCCCTTAGGACACAATATGACCCCTTAGGTGTTGTTAGGGGTCATATTGTGTCCTAACGGGTCATATAGTGTCCTGTGACCCCTTAGGCCACCATATGGTGTCGTTTGGGATTGTATGGTGTGCTAAGGGGTCATATTGTGTCCTAAAGATTCCTAAGACATCATATAACCTCTCAGAACACCATATGACCCCTTAGATATCGTTAGGGGTTATATTATGTCCTAAGGGATCATATGGTGTCTCGTGACACCTTATGACCCCTTAGGACACCATATCGTGTCGTTATGGGTCTTCTTGTGTTCTAAGGGGTCATATGGTTTTATATGACCCCTTAGGAAACCATATGGTGTCGTAAAGGGTTGTATGGTGTTCTATGGGGTCATATGGTGTTCTATGGGGTCATATGGTTTTATATGACCCCTTAGGATACTATATGACGTCCTAAGGGTTCATATTGTGTCTTATGACCCCTTAGGACACCACATGGTGTCGTTATGGGTTGTATGGTGCTCTAAGGGGTCATATGGTGTTCTATGACCCTGTAGGACATCATATTATGTTGTTATGGGCCGTATGGTCTCCTAAGGGGTCATATGGTGTCCTATGACCCCTTAGGACACCATATGGTGTAATTATGTGTCATATGGTGTCCTAAGGGGTCATATTGTGTTATATGACCCCTTAGGACACCATATGGTGTTGTTAGGGGTCGTATGGTGTGCTAAGGGGTCATATGGTGTCCTAGGACCCCTTAGGACACAATATGACCCCTTAGTACACCATATAGTGTCCTATGACCCCTTAGGACATAATATGACCCCTTAGGTGTTTTTAGGGGTAATATTGTGTCCTAACAGGTTATATGGTGTCCTACGACCCCTTAGGACACCATATGACCCCTTAGGTATTGTTAGGGATCATATTGTGTCCTAAGCAGTCAAATGGTGTCTCATGACACCATATGACCCCTTAGGACACCATATCATGTTGTTATGGGTCTTCTTATGTTCTAAGGGGTCATATGGTGTTATATGACCCCTTAGGATACCATATGACCCCTTAGGAAACCATATTGTGTTGTAAAGGGTGTTATGGTTTCGTAAGGGGTCGTATGGTATCCTAAGGGGTCATATGTGTCCTATGACCCCTTACGATATTATATGATGTTGTTAGGGGTCATATTATTTCCTAAGGGGTAATATTTTGTCTTATGAACCCTTAAGACACCACATGGTGTCATAATGGGTCGTATGGTGTTCTATGACCCTCTAAGACACCATATTATGTTGTTATGGGTTGTATGGTCCTCTAAGGGGTCATATGGTGTCCTATGACCCCTTAGGACACCATATAGTGTCATTATGCATCGTATGGTGTCTTAAGGGGTCATATGATGTTCTATGACCCCTTAGGACACCATATGGTGTCACTAGGGGTCATATCGTGTCCTAAGTGGTCAAATAGTGTCCTATAACCTCTTAGGTATCCTTAGGTGTTATTTTGTGTCATTAGGAGTCATATTGTGTCCTATGACCCCTTAGGACACAATATGACCCCTTAAGACACCATATAGTGTCGTTAGGGTTCATATGGTGTCCTATGACCCCTTAGGACACAATATGACCCCTTAGGTGTTGTTAGGGGTCATATTGTGTCCTAATGGGTCATATGGTGTCCTACGACCCCGTAGGACACCATATGGTATCGTTAGGGGTTGTATGGTGTGCTAAGGGGTCATATTGTGTCATAAAGGTTCCTAGGACATCATATAATCCCTTAGGACACCATATGACCCCTGAGGTATCATTAGCGGTCATATTGTGTCCTAAGGGGTCATATGGTGTTATATGAACCCTTAGGACACCATATGACCCCTTAAGACACCATATGGTGTCATTAGGGGTCGTTTGGTGTGCTAAGGGGTCATATGATCCCTTAGGACACAATATGACCCCTTAGTACATGGTACAATGTCCTTAGGGATCATATGGTGTCCTATGACCCCTTAGGACATAATATGGCGCCTTAGGTGTTGTTAGGGGTCATATTGTGTCCTAACGGGTTATATGGTTCCTAGCAACCCCTTAAGACACCATATGGTGTCATTAGGGGTTGCATGGTTTGCTAAGGGGTCATATTGTGACCTAAAGGTTCCTAAGACATCATATAACCCCTTAGGACACCATATGACCCCTTAGGTGTTGTTAGGGGTCATATTGTTTCCTAAGGGGTCGTATGGTGTCTCATGACACCATTTGACCCCTTAGGACAGCATATCATGTCGTTATGGGTCTTATTGTGTTCTAAGGGGTCATATGGTGTTACATGACCCCTTAGGGTACCATATGACCCCTTAAGACACCATATGATGTCATAAAGGGTGGTATGATGTCGTATGTTATCGTAAGGGGTCATATGGTGTCCTATGATCCATTGGGAGACTATATGACATTATTAGGGGTCATATTATGTCCTAAGGGGTAATATTGTATCTTATGACCCCTGAAGACACTAGATGGCATCGTTATTCATCGTATGGTGTTCTAAGGGGTCATATGGTGTTCTATAACCCTCTAGGACACCATATTATGTTTTCATGGGTCATATGGTGTCCTATGACCCCTTAGGACACCATATAGTATCAGTATGCATCGTATGGTGTCCTAAGGGGTCATAGGGTGTTCTATGACCCCTTAGGACACCATATGGTGTCATTACGGGTCGTATGGTGTGCTAAGAAGTCATATGGTGTCCTATGACCCCTTAGAACACCATATGACCCCTTAGGTATCGTTAGGTGTCATTTTGTGTCGTTACGGGTCATATGGTGTTCTCTGAACCATTAGGATGCAATATGACCCCTTAAGACACCATATAGTGTTGTTAGGGGTCATATGGTGTCCCATGACCCCTTAGGACACAGTATGACCCCTTAGGTGTTGCTAGGGGTCATATTGTGTCCTAACGGGTCATATGGTGTTTACGACCCCTTAGGACACCATATGGTGTCATTAGGGGTTGTATGGTGTGCTAAGGGGTCATATTATGTCCCAAACATTCCTAGCACATCATATAACCCCTTAGGACACCATATGACCCCTTAGGTATCGTTAGGGGTCATATTGTGTCCTAAGGGGTCATATGGTGTCTCCTAGCACCATATGACCCCTAAGGACACCATATAATGTCGTTATGGGTCTTCTTGTGTTATAAGGGGTCATATGGTGTTATATGACCCCTTAGGATACCATATGACACCTTAGGACACTATATGGTGTCGTAAGGGATCGTATGGTGTTATAAGGGGTCATATGGTGTCATTAGGGGTCGTATGATGTGCTAAGGGGTCATATGGTGTCCTATGATCCCTTAGGACACAATATGACCCCTTAGCACACCATATAATATCCTTAGGGGTCATATGTTGTCCTATGACCCCTTAGGACATGATATGACCCCTTAGACCTATGTTGTTAGGAGTCATATTGTGTCCTAGCAAGTTATATGGTGCCCGACGACCCCTTAAGACACCATATGGTGTCATTAGGGGTTGTATGGTGTGCTAAGGGGTCATATTGTGTCCTAAAGGTTCCTAGGACATCATATAACCCCTTAGGACACCATATGACCCCTTAGGTATCGTTAGGGGTCATATAGTGTCTCATGACACCATATGACCCCTTAGGTATCGTTAGGGGTCATATAGTGTCTCATGACACCATATGACCCCTTAGGATACCATATCATGTCATTATGGGTCTTCTTGTGTTCTAAGGGGTCATATGGTGTTATATGGCCCCTTAGGATACCATATGACCCCTTAGGATACCATATGACCCCTTGGGACACCATATGGTGTCGTAAAGGGTGGTATGATGTCGTATGGTTTCCTAAGGGGTCATATGGTGTCCTATGACCCATTGGGACACTATATTACGTCGTTAGGGGTCATATTATGTTCTAAGGGGTAATATTGTGTCTTATGACCCCTTAAGACACTAGATGGCATCGTTGTGGGTTGTATGGTGTTCTAAGGGGTCATATGGTGTTCTATGACCCTCTAGGATGCCATATTATGTTCTTATGGGTCATATGGTGTCCTATGACCCCTTAGGACACCATATAGTATCAATATGCATTGTATGGTGTCCTAAGGGGTCATATAGTGTTCTATGACCCCTTAGGGCACCATATGGTGTCATTAGGGGTCGTATGGTGTGCTAAGGGGTAATATGGTGTCTTATGACCCCTTAGAACACCATATGACCCCTTAGGTATGGTTAGGTGCCATTTTGTGTCGTTACGGGTCATATGGTGTCCTATGAACCCTTAGGATAGAATATGACCCCTTAACACACCATATAGTGTTGTTAGGGGTCATATGGTGTCCTATGACCCCTTAGAACACACTATGACCCCTTAAGTGTTGTTAGGGGTCATATTGTGTCCTAACGGGTCATATGGTGTCCTACAACCCCTTAGGACACCATATTGTGTCATTAGGGGTTGTATGGTGTGCTAAGGCATCATATTATGTTCGAAAGGTTCCTAGGATCATATGACCCCTTATGTATCGTTAGGGGTCATATTGTGTCCTAAGGGGTCATATGGTGTCTCCTGACACCATATGACCCCTAAGGACACCATATCATGTTGTTATGGGTCTTCTTGTGTTATAAGGGGTCATATGGTGTTATATGACCCCTTAGGATACCATATGGTGTGTCCTAAGGGACCGTATGGTGTTATAAGGGGTCATATGGTGTCCTATGACCCCTTATGACACTATATGACCCCTTAGGTGTCGTCATGGGTTGTATTGTGTCCTAATGGGTCATATGACATTCTTTGACCCCTTAAGACACCATATGACCCCTTGGGACACTATATGATGTTGTAAAGCAGAAAAATCGAACCCTAATCGTTCTCCCCTCCCCAACTCCGAGGAGGGAGAAGGGAGAGTCACTAGGGTTGATGGTTTTCACTTAGGAGGGACTTTACATTCAAAAGAGGGGTTGAAACCCACAAGATCCAATCCCATGCAATGCAAGATTGGATTCTATATGAGTTTCAAGGGTTGTGATAGCAAGGATACCCTCTTTTGTAAAGAAATGTAGATAGAAAGATTGAACTAGGAATGCATAGAAAGTGAGAAAGATTCGCTTATAAACTGAGTTAGGGATATAGGATGAAGCTGCGGACCTGGAATTAGCAGTAAAATGTCGAGACGGCACTGTCCTGCAAATTTGAGCAAAAGTTGATGGGACGATGGCGCCCGGCGTGCACACAGTCCTCCGAAAAATCCGCGAAACGAAGGGGGATCTGTTCGTCTCTGCACAAGGATTCCAGATCTTCAATTTCAGCCGCGTACCTGCAACCTACACATAGAAAAGTGAAGACGATTGGGGGGTTAGGGATTAGGGGTTTGCCCTTAGGTCAAACCCCGGTTTTCGAATTAACCAAGAAATGAGAAATGTTGTAAATGTAATGTAAAACAAGTACTAATACCTTGTTGTAAGGATGTTTGTATCCTTATATGCGAAGGTATAGATGTTGTTGTTTGTTGTATGTTGTATGTTGTAGCATGTAATGTGTTGTAAGTGATCTCCTCTTCAATGGTTGAATCCTTGTCTTGAATGCAACACTTAGCCTTGAATGGAGACTTAGAATGATCAATTGCTTGAAGGAATGCTGGAATGCTTGAATGCTTGAATGTTTGAATATCGTTTTCACCTTTTTTCCATCCTCCCCAAATGAGAGAGGAAAAGTAGTTTATATACTTGCCAATTAGGGTTAAAAGACTGATTTTCCCGACCTTAGGCTGACCAGGAAATGTTATTTTCCAATTTGCAAACAAAAAGGCCCGAAGTCCCATAGGAGACTGGGCCCAAAATAGGGCCATGGACCAGGGCGCTGGGCGCTCTGGTCCCACCTCTCGGGACAACAGGGTGCAAGGAGGATCAGGCCAGGGTGCTGGAAAAATGCAGTTTTTGGTGTCATGAGCAAGTTTCGGGGTCTCCATTCAGGTTTAGTGTTGCGTCGCCATCGTGAAGACCCAAATGCGGTCGAAATTGCAAGTGTCGCAATTTTAGGATGCTACATTTAGCCCCCACTTTAGCGGGAGTATAAGCGTACGCTCATACTTCCGGTAAAGTACAAGGAAACAACATTGAAAAACTTTAACCACGTCAAGGAGGCAAGATACACCAAGCCCCCAGTGGACTAAGGATCTTACGACTTCGATTGACAAAGTAAAAGGGAAGATCATGAGGGAGAACCATGACTGTCAGTAGTAGGGTTCCCTCACTATGAGTCATGCAAGAAAGATATCAAAAATTTTCAAGGCAAAGCTAAATTTGTCAAGAAATTTTCAAGTATCTTGAAAAGATATGGACGGGATGTATGCCCCCCTACATTAAAGCGATCGCACACGCCTTACCGGGGCTGATTGCTTTAAGGTAGTGATACATATAAGAAATGAGAAAGGAAAGGAGCACGTTATCGCAAGGATTTAGCCCCCAAGTGTGAGATAAGCCCAAGGATAATAGACACAAAACACAAAGCACGAGGTGACTTCGCTTTCCTCGGGGTCAGTATGCTGTATGATAATTCATGTATATCATATGTATGTATGCATAATTGTTCTTCATTCCCCAATCAAGGAAGGTCACCTAGAAGAAGGGAACACATGTGTCTTTTGAGTCAACATGAGAGAGATCGAGAGATCTCAATGCTTTGCATCATCCTCAAGTAGACAACACTGAGGACAACAAATAGAAGAATGAGAATAACATATAGAAGAAGTAACAAAAGAGAGGAGGAGAGAATCTGCTATGCTAATGAAACTAGTCTAGCACGTCATCTACCCCCCGATCTTGTTGATCAATGTTTCGGGAAGGCAGGGAACATGCTAGAGGAGGAACATTCAACACAGCAGATGGAGCTATCACAAGATCCAAATAGGGGCTATGTTCATATCCCAAGCCGCGGTGTTCTTGTCTAGGAGCTAGGATAAGTGCTTTAGAAAATTCGTTAGATAAATGGTTATCAATATCAACAAGTTCATATTCACTATCAGAATGAACAGGAGAAGTAGCATTTTCATCATGAATAACATTTTCATCTATATCATCATCAAGATTTATAAAAATAGGATCTTTAACTCACACAGGATCAAGACCATCATGCATCTTATGTTTAGGAGATTTCGGCTCAATCGTCGGCTGAGGAGAAAATGGAATAATGCTTGTTGAAGGTGTTTTTGGGGATTGCAAAGTTTGAGCTCTAAGACGACGCTTTCACCGGCGTTCACGTGCAGAACGATTTCATCTAGTCTTAGTAGGAAGTTGAGAAGATTGAGGAGGAGGAATGTTCTCATCCTTATCACTTGGGTGTTTAGGTTGTGGTCTCTTAGGCTGAACAATAGGAGAAGAGGAAGGTCTCTTCTCTCCATAAGAGGAAGGAGGAGGAACTGCTCCATATAAAGGAGGAATATTTGGTTTTGGAAGGAGACCAAGTCCATCATGACGAGGAGGGATAGGTCTACTTTTAGGAAGTTTATTAATCATAGGCATTGTCACATCCATAGGGATGGGTTGGGAATCTTCTTGAGGAAATACATTAGTTTTATCTTTCAAAGGAAGAACTTCCTTCTCAAGAATGATAGGAATGTCAAGTTTGGGTGTTCTAGGTTCACTTAGAGATAGGATCATATCTGTTTTCCACTTTTGATAAGATTTGAAAAGATGATCACTTCGCGGAGGAAGAGATTGGAATTGTTTAGGCCAAAAGTAATCAATAGGAACGCTAGAAGTTCTTTCAGCTGGTTTAAAGAGACTATGATTGACAGTAACAACTTCACCATTATGGGGAAATTTCAAACACTTGTGAATAGGAGAAGCAATAGCTTTCATGGAAGATAGCCAAGGATAGCCAAGCTTCACACGAAATTGTTCGGAAGATGGAATAATAGCAAAGTTCACATCAAGGGATTTGTTACGGACCTCAATAGGTAATGTAATATAACCAATTGCAGGAGAAGAAAATTCATCAAATAGTTTCACAACCACATCTGTTTTGTCATAGATAACTTGATTCAATTGCAAAGTAAAAAGAAATTCTTCAGTAATGACATTAACCATACAAGAAGGATCAATAAGCACTCCACGGCAAGGTGTGTTCTTGACTTTTGCAACTATATATAAAGGACCATCAGGTGCCCTGATAGTTTCACTGGAATCAAATGTGATGGAAGGTTCTTTAGGGATTTTCTATTGCTCCACAAAATTAATCACATTCGGAGTCATAGACACGAGATCATCAGGTGAGACAGAGGAATCAGTAGTATCAATCACATTAGAGGTATGAGAAGGCAATGGATCAGTGAAAATTTGAAGATTTTGGTTGGGAGGAGCTACAGATTTGTTGCCTTTATCATTCACACCAGAAACAGAGATAGTATTATTATCAATCAAATCTTGAATTTTCCCCTTTAAAGCAAAACATTTTTGAGTATCATGCCCAGGTTGACGATGAAATTGACAAAAAGATTTGTTATCAAAATAGGGTGAATTAATCTTTGCAGGATCAATTTGCCTTATAGGAGGAAGAGTAAGCACATTTTGTTCCAATAACTTATTCATAATACTATGCAATGATTCATTCAAAGGAGTAAACTTTCTTTCTCTCTTGAAAAACTTAGAAATAGGAGACACACCTGATGCTACATTCACATTGTTGTTGATGATGTTTTCATTGAATTTAATGGACTCTCTATTCAGTTTAAACTTCCCAAATGGTTGTTGACTACTATCACCCTTATCACTCGGAGTCATAGGATGTGATTGTTCCATTTGACTCACAGTCAGTTGATAATTGTGAAGAGTTGCGCACAACTGTTGGAAAGAAGTAAACTCAGAAAATAGGAGTTTTTCTCTAATGTCTTTTTGTAAATTAGAAATAAAGATTCTTTGAATATCATTATCAGGCACTGGAAAGGAAATTTGAGCATACAAATGCTTATATCTACCAATGAAATCAGTCACTTTTTCTTTAACACCTTGTTTACAATGCATTAAATCAATCAAAGTAACTTTAGGACTTATATTGTTTTGAAATTGTTGAATGAAAGCATTTGCAAGTTGTTCGAAATAAGTAATAGAATAGGAAGGCAACGAGCAATACCATTGTAGGGCTTTGTCTCTTAATGTTCTAGTAAACAATTTTGCAAGCAACCTTTGGTCATAAGCAAAATCAGTACATATTGTTTGAAAGGTCTTAACATGTGTTAGAGGATCACCCTTACCATTATAAAGCTCCAAATGCAGAATTTCAACATGTTTAGGGGGAATAGCTCGAACAATGTCAAGAGAAAGTGGACTCGCAACATCAAATGTGGGCACACTAAACTTAGATTGATTCATAGAGGCAATTTGTTGCTGTAAAGAAGAGACAGTTTGTGCAAGATTATTAATGGTCGCTTCAGTCAAAGAGTTCATATTAGACGTGTTAGATTGTGATGGAGGTGTTATGTTATTGAAAGAAGGTAGAGAGTAAGGTGGTGGGACACTATGATAGTTAGTCATAGGAGATGATTAGACAGGAGGAACACTACAAGGAGGAATGGAATGATTAAACGAGTTGCCCCCTTGTGTCATGTTCATTTGTGGTGATATAATAGGAACACTCATTGAAGGAATGAATGAAGAAGTTGGATTGAATGAAGGAAGAGGGTTAATTGAAGAAGAGGGATTGCCCCCATGACTGGTGATCATAGGAGGAATGTCTTGTGTTGAAGTAGTCATTATGTTTGATGTAAAAGTAGGTATACTAGCAATAGGAGTCGTCAAAGGAATAGAATGATTGTCTTGAGTAGGAGGTTGTGTATAACCTAAGGTTTCGGCACAACTTTTCATAGGCATCACATTTGAATCCACAATGTGTGCAATACCACGCAAAATATCAATTTCATTCTTATCACTTTGAAGCATACGTTTTAGACCCTCAATTAAAGGAAGAGCTTGACTATCAGGGTATTCTTGAGACATCCATTGTCGAAAATCGTCAAATTGGTTATCCAATTTTGAAAGTTGTTCTACATAAACCTCATGGAGAGCTTCTTCATCATTAAGAGGATTAGAGGAATTACCTATGTCCTCGTTAAAAAGACCATTCAAATTAGGTTCCATCTCCTCAGTAATTAAACCTTGGAAGGACTTAATTCTAAGGCTTCGTCTAATGGGAATAGTGTAAGTAGGACTTATTGTTGTAAAACTCATGCACTAAAGAGAGAGAGAAGATTTTGAATTTTTAGAGGTAGCAAATTTCAGTAAAACCAGCCAATCTTCTAGATTTAAGCTGTTAAATACAATCAGGACAATCTCCCAAAATTTCGGAAAAAATGTCCGGGACCGTGGCGCTCGGGGTGCACACGGTCCTCGCAACTTTTTTCGAAATTTGCAGGGATGAAAGTTATGATGATTTTACAGCTAACCTAAAAAAATTGAGTGATTTTACGATCTGTAGATAGGCCAAATTAAAGTTGCAATCTCAAAATTGAACCCTACCAAGATTGTCGAAAAATGCAAAATTTGAATTTTGAAAAAGAGAGGGAAACTGAAACTTTGAATTTTATGATTTTAGAGGGAATACCAAAAGCAATGCAAGTTTTGAAATTTGAAAATTGACTCAATTTCACGCAAAATTCAATTCTGAAAGTGGAAATCAAAGTTGTTGTAATTAAGCACTTAATTTCAAAAGTCACAAATTGCAAAAATTTGAATAAATCACTGAAATTTCGAAGGAATGCTAACACACTTTTCAGATTTAGGACTGTAAGAAACACAATTTTGACACAAATTTCAATTTCAACAATTTTTGAATGATTAGAAGCCTCAATCCAAGCAATCACTAGACCAACTTTGACTGTAATTTTGAAGGTGTTAAAATTGATAAAATCAGCCAAAATTCTGGATTTTAGCAGGAAAATACAGTAAGATCTCGCTCCCGAAATTTTGGAAAAAATGTCAGGGACGATGGCGCTCGGAGTGCACACGGTCCTTGCAACTTTTTTCCAAATTTTCAGGGATGAAAGATATTATGATTTTATTGCGGAATCCAAAGTTACAGCTGATTTGGAGATGTTTTGATTAGTGAAATTATCAGTCAAAGGTTGAATCAAGAGGGTTTCAAAAATTAGGGTTTTGACACTTAACCACTTAATTTTCAAAATCAAAGCACAAATATGAATTGATAATTTGTAATAGAAGGGCAGATCTGAAACAAGCATCAACAATTAAACATTTCACAAGTTTAATTACTTAAAAAGAAAATTTAGGGTTTTTATGCAATTAACCTCTAAAATTTTGCAAAAGATCAAACATGGAAATGTAATCAAGGAATCCAATTTTCAGATCTAACTATGAATAATCAGAAAGGATGTTCACATCGGGTTCACCAAAATGTAAAGCAGAAAAATCGAACCCTAGTCGTTCTCCCCTCCCCAACTCCGAGGAGGGAGAAGGGAGAGTCACTAGGGTTGATGGTTTTCACTTAGGAGGGACTTTACATTCAAAAGAGGGGTTGAAACCCACAAGATCCAATCCCACGCAATGCAAGATTGGATTCTATATGAGTTTCAAGGGTTGTGATAGCAAGGATGCCCTCTTTTGTAAAGAAATGTAGATAGAAAGATTGAACTAGGAATGCATAGAAAGTGAGAAAGATTCGCTTATAAACTGAGTTAGGGATATAGGATGAAGCTGCGGACCTGGAATTAGCAGTAAAATGTCGAGACGGCACTGTCCTGCAAATTTGAGCAAAAGTTGACAGGACGATGGCGCCCGGCGTGCACACGGTCCTCCAAAAAATCTGCAAAACGAAGGGGGATCTGTTCATCTCTGCACAAGGATTCCAGATCTTCAATTTCAGCCGCGTACCTGCAACCTACACACAGAAAAGTGAAGACAATTGGGGGGTTAGGGATTAGGGGTTTTCCCTTAGGTCAAACCCCAGTTTTGGAATTAACCAAGAAATGAGAAATGCTGTAAATGTAATGTAAAACAAGTACTAATACCTTGTTGTAAGGATGTTTGTATCCTTATATGTGAAGGTATAGATGTTGTTGTTTGTTGTATGTTGTATGTTGTAGCATGTAATGTGTTGTAAGTGATCTCCTCTTCAATGGTTGAATCCTTGTCTTGAATGCAACACTTAGCCTTGAATGGAGACTTAGAATGATCAATTGCTTGAAGGAATGCTGGAATGCTTGAATGTTTGAATATCGTTTTCACCTTTTTTCCATCCTCCCCAAATGAGAGAGGAAAAGTAGTTTATATACTTGCCAATTAGGGTTAAAAGACTGATTTTCCTAACCTTAGGCCGACCAGGAAATGTTATTTTCCAATTTGCAAACAAAAAGGCCCGAAGTCCCATAGGAGACCGGGCCCAAAATAGGGCCAGGGACCAGGGCGCTGGGCGCTCTGGTCCCACCTCCCGGGACAGCAGGGTGCAAGGAGGATCAGGCCAGGGTGCTGGAAAAATGCAGTTTTTGGTGTCATGAGCAAGTTTCGGGGTCTCCATTCAGGTTTAGTGTTGCGTCGCCATCGTGAAGACCCAAATGGGGTCGAAATTGCAAGTGTCGCAATTTTAGGACGCTACAGATGCTATGGGTCGTATGGTGTCCTAAGGGGTCATATGGTGTCTTATGACACCTTAGGACACCATATGACTCTTTAGGGCACCACATTGTGTCATTATGGGTTGTATGGTGTCCTAAGGGGTCATTTGGTGTCTTATGACCCCTTAGGACACCATATGGTGTCATTAGGGGTCTTATTGTGTCTTAAGGGGTCATATGATGTTTTATGACCCCTTATGACACCATATGACCTCTTAGGAGACCATATGGTGTTGTTAGGGGTCATATTGTGTCCTAAGGGGTCATATGATGTTCTATGACCCCTTAGGACATGATATAACCCCTTAGGAGACCATATATACTTATTTTCAAATAAGGAGAGATATAAGGGTGAAGAGAGATGAAGAACTAAAGAGAGGGAAAAGAACTAAAGGACAAGGACATAAATAGAGATATAGATATTAAGGAGTATGAAGTGAGAGGGAGAAAAACTAAAGGACAAGGATGGATAGAAAGAGGTAGACATATCTAGATATTGAAAAGGAGAGAGGAAGATAGAGATAAAAAATGAAGATAAAGGGAGAGGGAGGTGAATAGATATAGGGAAAGAGAGAGGCAAAGACAAAGATAAATATATGAAGAGATGGAGAAAAATGGATAGAGAGGGGTAAAGAGAGAGATAAAAAAAGGAAGAGATAGAGAGATATAAAGGAAGAGAAATATCGATAGATAGAGATATATAGATAGTGCAAGAGAGTGAGAAAGAGAGATAGAGATTATAGATAGGGATAGATAGAGAGGGAGAGAGAGAAAGAGGAAGATATAGAGATATATAAAGGCACTATAGAGAAGGATGTGGGGAGAGAGAAAAAGATATGCAAAGATTGAGTAAATAAAGAGATAAAAGTAGAGAAAGGGAAAGATACTTCAAGAGGGCGATAGAGGAAGAGATAGAGAAGTAGATTAATCATGTATAGAGGAATATATATAAAGATAGAGGAACATATAAAAAGAGAGATTGATAGGGAAAGAGATGGAGATAGAGATAGATATGGATAGAACATGATAGAGAGAGTAAGACAAATGGAGGGAGAGATGGAGTGAATAAGTGTGATTTAGAGATAATGAGATATAAATATACATGAAGATAGATCTATAGGGATATAGAGAGAGAGGGGACAAGATAGGGAGAGAAAGGAGTGATAGAGACAAGTAATATATAAGTATAGGTAGGATAAGGTAAAGGAGGGAGATAAATAGAGAGATGAGAGATTATTAGAGAGAAATATAGAAATAAAGAGTGACAATGATGGAGTGGGAGAGGGAGAGATATGAATAGAAAGATGGAGATATATGTAGAGATGCATGTAACTTGGGAATTTATTTAGCTATATGGAATGAGAAAATAAGTGACATAAGTACAGAAGAAAGAGATATATAAAATATATTAGATAAGTATAGATAGACAAGTATAGATAGACAAGTGATAGATAAAGGAGGTGATAGGAAAAAAATGAGACTTTGTATGCAAAATTTGTCAGTATTTAAAGTTTTAAAATTGAAGGACTAACTTCAAATGATTCTAATTATTTTTTTGTCTATAATATCATTAAACTACCTCATCCATTTGATAGGTCTATGAATCACCTTTCCAATGCCTGTAAAAAATCACAAATTTCGATAAGAAATGCAAAAGTTATGGCCTTTTTACTAAATTATATTTTTTATGTTGAGAAAATCGGATATCTGATTTAATCGGATATGACAATAGTGACATCACAAATTGGATATCTGATTTGGTTTGGTATTACCAAACCAAATTCAAATTTTGCCCGACCCAAACAAAAAGTCAAAGTGGATTTTGGCATGTTTGGAAAGGTTGAAAATGCATTTTTTTTTCCATTGCCACTTTTTGGCCCCCCATGATCTTGCACATATCCTTAAGATAGCAAGCTAGTGTGTAGTCATTGGTAAAGGTGGGTATATTCAAAGGTTGGTTATAAAGAGTATAGTCAATCAATTCAGGATGTATCAAAGATAAAGTTTGAACAGGTTCAAGGGAGTTCATGGTACTATCATCATGACTTCAGACCGACCAGTCGAGTTCTAGAAGACTACCTTGCGTATGTGTCTCGAGACCAAGAAGAGTTACAACATGATTATAAAAATACATGTTAGTATTTATTGGACCTATCCCAACCGACCTACTCCTAGTGTCATTCCCTACTTCAGATTGGACTACATACCATGGTGTAAAAGTAACAGGGTTAGTAGACAACATCTCAACATTCATGATAGAGTAGTCATCATTGTTGTTGAATAGTTGTTGTTATAAATAGAGCTTCTGTCTGAGTTATCAGAGTCATAAGATGAAGTTTCTAACTCGTCTTCAAGTGATTTAGTAAAAGTATGTATAGCATCAATACCTACATCTCTTATGCTACAAGTTCCTTCGTGATTTGGTTCATTGATCACTTGTATTTGACACACTTGTGGACATAACCTTGATGGTTCTGTTAATCCCTGTCATCTTTTCCATTCAGCTTCCTCTGGACTGATGATCGGTCCTACTTCTATAGCTTCTAACTCTTCTTGTGTATTTCCATACCTGATTTGTCCTATCTCATTAGAGGGAGAGTTAGAAGGTGAAGGAATTTCTTGTGTCCTTTCTTCCTCTAGCTGTTGTTCATAGTCTTCTTGTCTTTTTAGTCTGATTTCTTCTATTTCCTTTTGCATTTTTAAGCATATCATCTCTTGTGCACCATATATGATATCAATAGATTCTTTAGGGGTTTCTGTAGTAGATATATCTAAGAGATGGTCTGGACCCCATTAATAGTCATTTGAATCAATTTCTGAATCATCTACTTGTTGTCTACCAATAAATGTGACCGGAATGTTCAGTGGTGCAAACAATTCTCTGATTTTGTATACTAATTCTCTCATATGCTTTGGGACTTCTACTTCCTATAGTGTTATAGCTGATACAATCGGATCTTGATTACTATTTGCTTCCTCTCTCTGGGTTGGCAATTCTTCTTGTTCATCGTCGCACACTTCCTAAGTTTGTTGAGTATTAATTTCCTGTGATGTTGAATGTAGTACCTTTTTCTTCCACTTAAGTTGATGGTGAGACGTATGTTTCTAATCTGATTACTTTCTTGGATCGTATCCCACTCCAGTTTTATCATTTGTAGACTTAGTTTGTACCTGAATAGGTTCAACAATACTTTCTTTACGCTTGCCTATAGGACTGGTACCTGAATATCCCATGCGCTGAAGCATCTTATAGCCTAGACCATATTGTGTTGGGGAAATCTCACAATGTTGTATTTATTTGTTTGCACTATCTTCTTTGAAAATCCATTTGAGAACAACATCCTCTTCTATTTCATCTACAAGGGAAGTAGATGATTGTATAAAGAGACCATCATAAATGACTTTTGGAGTTGAAGTTTGTGGCTTCATAGCCACTGATGGTTTTCCTGACTGTCTTGGTGATGGAGGAAGAGACATTAGTGAGAGGATAGGCTCTATCTTGTAGCCATCCATGCTGGTGTTTGTGATTTTTAATTTCTTCTCTAAATCTTTCAGCAAAGATTTCAAACTTTCAGCTGTAGAGGTTGCTCTATTATGAGGAACAAAAGCATCAACACTTTGTGTTAATGCATTGCAGGTATAGCTTGTATCGGCAAGAATACTGACTTCAACTCCATTCTAAGGAAATTTCAAGCACTGATGATACATAGATGGCACTGCTTTCATTTCATCAATCCATGGCCTACCTAGTAAGATGTTGTATGAAAGAGGAAGGTCAAGGACCTGAAAGATGACATCTCTTTCCACAAGTCCTACCTTGATTGGTAATAGTACCAGAGCTCTAGAGGTTCTTTCTTCTTCATCATAAGCTTTGATTGTTATTTTCTTTGTTGGTTCAATAACATTTTTAGAAAATCCTAGTTGTGTCAGTAGATTGTAGGTACAAATATCCAACCTAGTGCCTCCATCTATCAAAACAAGTTTAACTCGGTGTTTATGGATCATATCTTCGATGTGTAATGGCTGGTTATGCGGGTGATTCAGTGAGTTATCATCTTCTTCAAAGAAAGTGAGGTAATTAAGCAAAGTCATGTGACCCACCATAGATTGAAACCGATCGACATCTAAATCTTTAGGGACACTAGTGGTGAGCAAAGCCTTGTCCAGGATCTCTCTATGAGTAGAAGAGATCTTAAGCAGTTCCAAAATGGAAATTTGAATGTTAGTTCTTTTCAGTTGTTCAACAATACTATAACTAGGAGAGGATGGTGAAGCCAACTGTTTTGATTTGGCTGTGATTGTGTCTATTTCTCTATTTGAAGGAGTTGGTAGGTTTGATGTTGTGTGAGCAAAAGTTGAGGAACTAGCTCCTTGGAGAGTAGCTTTCTTTTGAGTGTGGGTCACATCATTAGCAGTTTGTGCTTGATTTTATTAACTTTGAGTATGATCACATTGCAATATTTAGGTTGGGAAGATTTAATCATGTTGATCACGTTGTCGTTGATAGTGTAGGTATAATTGATTCTAGCACCTCCTTTGGATTTTGAGGAATCTCCTTGTTCATATGTTGGTAAGGTATCTTTAAAGGCCTTATGATCAACATTAGTCGTGTGATTTCCAACAATGATTTTGCCAGCATCGATGAGATCTTGAATTTCATGTCTGAGTTTCATGCAGTTGTTTGTGTTATGTCCCTTGTTCCGATGGTAGTCACAGTATTCATTTTCTCTCCACCATTTGGGTTTAATTTCTAGATCATATGGTCTAGAATTGTCTGACAATGTTATCAGATCATTTGCCAATAAAGTTTTAAAAGCTAACTCATATGATTCATCTAGAGGAGTAAAATCACGCTTAGACTTTGAAAGCCAAGGTTTCTCTTTAAACCATTCCCTTGCTTTCTTCGGAGGATTTTCTGCTGCAGTTTCAGCTGCCTTGAGTGCTTGCATGCCACTAGCCAAGCTAAATATTGTGGATTTTGTTTTTTCTTTGATAGTATCTACCACTCCATCATTAACAACATTTATGTTGTTATCTTTTCCATATTTCTAGTATTTGCTCTTTTCTTTAGAACTAGAACCTTGTGATGTTTCTTTCCAAAGTGATATATCTCCCTTTTTTATAAGCACATCTTCCATTCTAAGGGCATTATCTACCATTTTGTTGAATGAAGTATGTACTTGCATCTGGACACTGTATTTCAATTTAGGGATTAAGTTGTTGACAAAGATATCCATCTTCTCAAGATCTGGAATAGTCCGTGAATATCTAGAGAACATCTTTCTCCATTGTTGGAGAAAAGTGAGAAAAGGCTCTCTTGTTTTTTGTTTGGTATTGCAAACTTCTATCATAGTGACTGGGTGATGAATGTTATAGGAGTATTGATGTAGAAATAGTTGGATTAATACTTCAAAAGTTTTTATTCCCATAGGTAGACTTGAGAACCATTCCATAGCTTGCCCCCCCAAACTTCTCGGGAAAAGGTGCATGAGATACGTTTGGTCATGAATGAACTCCATACATAAAGCACGACATTCTCCAATATGATTTGAGGATCTGTATTCCCATCATATTTGTCAAAATTAGGCATTTCTACTTTTGAGCGAAATGGAGGCATGTAAAGGCTTTTGTCAAATGGGAATGGGCATATTATGTCCAGAGAATATTGTTTTGGTGATTTATCCTTATTTTTCGGTTCTGTGATCTCAGGTCGTAATGCTTGTAATTGTTTGTTTACCATTCCCAATGGTGTCTCTTCCTCTTTAGTGATGATGGTCTCCACCTTATAACTAGTAGGAATTTTAGCGCCTTGTTTTGCTAGTTCTAGAAAATAGTCTTGTTTTTCTCTAGCCATGGTAACCTTCATAATTTTCAGAAATCTTTATCCTTTTGACATTTATGTATCTCGATCTCTGGAGGTTCAGAGGCTTCAGATTCACTTGATGAGGAATCACTGTTGGTATCATGGATACTGATATCATCATAAGTTTTGTGTTTAGCAGCTTTTTTTTCTTGCCTTTCTCCAGACATGGTGGGAGATAGGGGCTAACCATAGATTGATGGATCATAAACTGGTATTTGTGATGATGACGGTTTATTTGGGATGAGTTTTTCTACAAAGAATGGGTTATCGTTTGATGAAAAGGATATTCCTTTTCCTGTGTCTGTTTTGTTGCGAGAACTTCTGGTTTGAATAGGCATTTACAACTGACAAGACCGAGAGCTAGATGTGTTGCAAAAGTCAAGATCAAATTGTAGTTAGTTGTTTGTTTAACATAGTGATTGAGTGAAGTAACTAAGATCTACTCTGGTTTCAAGAATGATATATCTTGTGTAAGATGTTATCTAAGTTAACTTAGGTTTGATAAGATTTTGTTTGAACTAGCTGAGAGATGATCGACAAAATCGTGCAACGCAACGACAGGGGTACACTATCAAGATTGTTTATGCTCGGGAGGATGATAACCAATTTTATGCTCGTTGTAGACTGTTTTAGGCAAGTTTGACTATTCTGGACTGGCAAAATTAGAGATTCGTACAATAGGTTTTACAGGACTAGATGATAGTTTACAAGCTTCAGAACGATGACAATAGTGTTTCGTATGAGTTGCTGCCTAAGACCATACGATAGATGGGTATGTTTGAAATGACAAACTGTTTAGTGCAAAGGTTTATCATACAATACAGGATTCAGGATGAAATGACGATTCTTATAACCGGATGACAATCAATCAAGGCTCGTACGACACAGAATTCAGGATGAAACGATATTTCTCAGAATTAGACGATAGACAATCAGGGCTCATACGACACATGACAAGGGCTCAAATAACAGACTGTTAGGACTGATGGATTATTGTACAACACAGAAAATGAAACAGGATGATAAATCAGAAGACTCATACGATTGTTTTACTGGACAGAGGCTAAATTCTAAGTTTTCAATGACTAACAGGGACTAGTTTTTTACACTGACAGAGTTTATCACTGAGTTGTTGATTGTTTTCTCCAGTTCTGGTATTCCAATTTTAGTTTTAGGGATGAAAAACACATAAAATATGCAATACGAATAACAACTCCAATCATAGCATGCAAACCCTATGGAAATTGGTGAGAGAAGAAAACCTTTGCATGTAGACTCAGGTACACACCCAATAGCTAATCAGAATACAGTCGCTGAGTCTCACGCAATGGATTCTCAATGCCATATTAGCCAACTCCAAATGCTAATGGGGGCACAAAATGACAAGTATCTTGGGAGAGTTACTATCTCTCTTGCACAAAGATTATCCCCCTTTCGGAGGTGAACCAGGTAGGTTCTAATTTGAATTGGAACTAGTAAGGGGTCCGTTCGGCCCATCGAGGTATAAACTCAAATAAGAGGTCTCCTAGCCTTGAAAAGTAAGGTTTAATATACCCAAAGGTACAGAGGAGAGCTATTCCCGAGTACTGTCGTTGACTTGATTTTCATCAAATCACGTTTGTTTTATAGTGGGTTGGAGTACTTTGTGTTTAGTCATTCCCACTTGGGTCATTCCCCTCTCGCCGACCGTAATGGCTATAGAGTTATTAGCTCCTTGGGAGGGCAAGCCCGCTAAAGATGTACAAATATCAAACTTAAAAAAAATGCCTCAAGGGTCTGGATTTCTGATTGTCTATACAGACAAGAGCATACTCTCCTACCTCTCAAAATTTTCTTAAAACATGAAATACAAATTTGTTCTTTAACCAGATAGCAAGTTAGGTGCCTAAAAAAGAATTTACAGAATAAACGACGTTTGGTCAATTTTCTTTAGGCAAACTACAAAAACAACATATCAGTAGATATGTTGTTTTTATTCTTTGACAGGCGTATGTGTTATTGATAAATTCTTTGACAAATGTTCTGCAAGAAACTAGTTAGGCTGTAAAAATTCTTTAGATAAACAGATAAACAGCCAGGGTCAGCGTCAATGTAATCAAAATTGAACAAAAAACTTGAAGAATAAAATTTGTTTTTTTTTAACCCAACAGAATGCAAAATTGTATGACAATTCTCACAAAAGAAAATGACAACAGCAGTTGCTCATACGAGTTAGAATTGAGCATAAAACGACAAAGTACAGAATCATATATTCAGAGCAGAGATTCGTATGAGACCCTTTTTTGATTCGTACGATAAAACAGAGACCTTGATAGAATGTCGTACAATGTAGGATATACACTCGTACGATATTTCACAAAGGTTGTATGGACGAAACCGGCAGGATAAAAAAAGTGATTTTGAGGCCGAAGTATTGAATTTCGTGCCCAACGGTGGGCGGCAAAAATGTGTGTGTGAAAAGTGGACCTATATCTGTATCTGAAATACACAACACTTCAATTAAGTCATTAGATGCATGGTTAGTAAATCAATAATCAGTGAATAATAAACCATTACAAAGCCACCCATTGGCCTCTAGTAGATGTGAGTTTAGATTGCTCTCAAATTGCTAAGCTATCCAGTGACTAGACAACACCTAAACGAAAGATTTTTAATCTATATGAGCATGGATTTAAGCTAGATGGATGCAAGATTAATCTAGATATGCATGATTAATCTAACATGATTTAAGCAATATATGAATATTTAAGCTAAATGATTTAAGCAATATGAAATAACTAATATGCAATATCTCAATGCAAATTCTCAATGAACCTAGAGAAAAAACAACATAATAACAATATATTCTCTAGGATTTTTGAAGGAGAGATGAGAGCCTAAATTTATAGAAAATTCAGAAAGAAACCAATGGCTAAGATCAAATGATGGTGAGTGGTCAAGATTTTCCAAGAGGAAGCACAATCTAGGTGAATTAATGTGATTGGATGCTTTTCTCGGTTTTAAAGGAAATTGAACTAAAATTAAGATAAAATCAGGAAAGAACTGATTTATTCTCTATTTCATTCAATTTTAATATTTAATTGTTTTAATTGCTTTCTTTGAGATTATTTATCAATTTTTAAATTTTTTTTCAAGATTATCTTCAATTGATTTCTTTTCTCAATTTTTAATTCTTTATTTTTTTTGTTCAATTAATTCATTTTTTGATTTGTTTCCTTTTTTGAAGATTTGTGCTCATAATTTCCAATTCCTCTTTCTTGATTTGTTTCCTTTTTTGCAGATTTATGGCAATTTTTATTTATTTTTCAAATTAATTCCTCTTTTTGATGATTTAATGACAAATTGATTTTTTTAATTAAATATGCAAAATATATTGAATTAAAATAAATAAGATAATTGTTTAAAAATGATTTAATTGGAATGATTTAATTAATTAAATAAATATTTAATTAATATTGAGTTATTGATTTGCCATGTGGCATTTCATGATTAAAGAATTAATTAATGTGCTCAAGATTGATTTAATTGCCTTTGGTTAGGACCTTGGTGACGTTGTCAAGATTAGGGGCCCATGGTTTAGATGACCATTTTTAGGGTATTACAATGGTCTCCTTGAGGTCGATTTAGGAGAATCCACCTTTACCTAGAACAATCGGAGGCTTGGTTTCAGTAATATAGCAAAGAAAATTGAGAAATTCTTTTGGTTGGGGGATTTTTCATCCTTTCCTTTTTCCTTGGACTGCAAAGTTTTACCTTATTCAGGATCTGATCACTTCCCGCTACTACTAAGCTTCCTAGGTGATCCCAATTTAGTAAAGCCACCCTTCAGATTTGAGAACATGTGGATGAAGGATTTGAATTTCCTAAACCTTATTGATCAATGGTGGAAATAAATTAGCTTTGAAGGATCCATACTTTTTTGTGTTGTGTCCAAATTAAAATATGTTAAAAGGAAGTTGTTGGAATGGAATGTTGTTCACTTTAAAAACATTTTTGCTATGAAAAAAGAACTAGAATCTTAGTTGGAAGGATTGAATTTAAAAGTAATAAAGGATGGGATGTCATAAGCAGAATTTGTCCAAGAAAAGAAATTGCTAATAGAATATGAGGATATCCTTTCCAAAGAGGAAATCTTCTAGAAACAAAAGTGTAGAGAGGGTCGGCTTCAAGCTAGTGATAAGAATACAAAAAATTTCTACAATGTCACAAGGCTAAGGAGAAATATAAATAGAATAACCAAATTGGACGATTAGGGGAATCATTCCATTGAGGACCCATAGATTATTAGAAATGAAATCATTCAATTCTAGTCAAAGTTGCTAAATAATGAAGAAGGCTCTGATTTAAGGGACCAAAGGAGGTTTCTTTCAGTCATCCCAAAAGTGATCTCAGATGAACAAAATAGGAAGCTCATTGAAATAATTTCAATAGAGGAGGTGCCAATACCCCTAAACCAACTTCCCTTTGATAAGGCCCCTGGGCTAAATGGTTTCCCTATTGGCTTCTGCAAAAAGTGTTGGAATATTATAGGGGTAGATCTAGTGGAGGCTCTAGAATCCTCAAGAAAATCAGGTAATATCCTTAAGAAAATTAATAATACTTTTATAGCCCTCATTCTAAAGAAAGAGAAAGTAGTTAGATTGGGAGACTCTAGGCCGATCTCTCTTTACAATACAATTTACAAAATTCTCTCCAAAGTAATGATGAATAGTTTGAAACCCCTAATATACAATATTATATTAGCAGAGAAAATTGAGTTTGTTCTAGGGCATTCAATCTTAGATGGGATAATTGTTGCCCAAGAGGCAATCCACACTCTTGAAAGTACAAACATACCAGGAACAATATTTAAATTGGATATATCTAAAGCTTATGATAATGTGGACATGCAATTTTTATGTAAGATCTTGCAAGCCTTTGGTTTTAGTAAGCGATGTATTAATGGGGTCTTCTAATGCATTTCCACTCCAAGGTTCTCAATTCTCATCAATGGAAAAATAGAAGGTTTCTTTCCATCCTCTAGGAGGATCTGTCAAGGGGATCTAATATCTCTTTTCCTTTTTATTATTATGGTAGAATCATTGGGAAGAGCCATTAAAGAGAAGTATTTCTGAAAGGAGTTGGAAGGAATCAAGATAACTACAAACTTTGTTGCTACACATCAACAATTTGTTGATGATAATCTTCTTATGGGAGTAGCTAAATCTAGAGAAGCAGTTCAATTTCAAGAGCTTTTGAATTCGTATGCTAAAGCTTTGAGACAAGTTATCAATAGAGAGAAATCAGAGATCTACTTCTTCTCTACCCCTTCATCTACATAAAATAGGGTTCTGAAAATCTTAAACTACAAGAAGGGTACTTTTCCTTCCACTTATCTGGGTATTCCTATTGATAGAGAACTGAGGAACTCAAATTTATGGGTTGCTTTGAATATTGAAATGGAACAAAATGTCAATTCATCGAAAGGAAAGTGGCTCTCATGGGGCTAGCACATTGATAATGCTTTAGGTGGTAATCTCATCTCTTCCTATATATCTAATGTCATTCCTAGCTCTCATCATAGGGATGAACTCTTTTATCATTTCAAAAATGAGGAATTTCTTCTAGAAGAACACGGAGGAAAAGGATATAATTGTGTTAATTTCTTGGGATAAAATATGCAAGCCCAAGTCATCAGGAGGGATAGGAATTTGCAACCAAGAGATCCAAAATCAGGCTTTAGGGGACAAACTAGCTTGGAAAATGTTAAATGATCCCAATGCCAGATGGGTAAGAATGATGCAAACTAAATATACAGCTCAGTTGGTGAGCCTCTAAATTTCTCGAGAGTCAACAATCCTCCAAAAGGATCTTAAATCTAGAATTTTATTCTGAGGTGCGGGAATTTAATAGTAGATTATGTCTCTTGGGATGTTCATGATGGATCATCATGCTTATTCTAGGAAGACTCTTGGAGGGGATATCCAAGCCTAGATAGTTTGATTTCTATCTAGACCACAAGGGATTGGCTTAGACGACATTGGGGATTTAATTGTGAGGGACTATGTAGAAATATCAAGGGAGAGCTCTTTATTTGGATGGAGTTACAAGAAATTGGAAGGTCTCCCCCTCCCATCCAATGAACTAGATCAAGTTTTTAAGAAAATAAAAGATAGGCAATTGGTTTTTAGAGATGAAGCAAATGCTCTTATATGGATCCCTTCAAAATCCAGCCAATACAATGCTAAGAAAAGATACAACCTTCTTGCAAATCAAGGTGTCTCCAATGACCTAGGAATTCCCCATAAACTCTTTTGGAGTAGTAATATTATTCCTAAAGCTGGCATCTTTACATGGTTAGCAACCAAAAGGAAAATCCTCACAATAGAGAAATTTAGAAAAATGGGATTTGAGGGCCCATCTAGATGTGTTCTATGTAAAGCCTAGGAGGAATTAGTGGATCATCTTCTTCTAAATTTCCCTTTTTAGCTAAGTGTCAGATATGGTTGTGTGCTAAACTTGGTTGAATAACAACTCTACCCAATGACATAGTCTCACTTTTTCAAGGGTGGCCAATTAGACCCAAAGATGGTATTTTAAGTTCTCTATGATAGATCACTCCCTCTTGTCTTATCTAGGAAATTTGGAAAGAGTGAAATAGGAGACTCTTTGACAACCGAGTGAGGAAGTTAGAATCACTTCTTTCCTCTTTTGAAGTTTCAATTTTTGAGAATATTAATTGCAAATTAGTTCTCAATTCAAATTTAAAGAAAGAATTCACTGATTGGGATGGCGGACCTAGGTTTAGATGGAATGGCATAAAAATACCTCCTTTTATAGGGAAAAAGAACCTTGATAGAGAAAGTGCAGTTTGGATCCCTCCCAAAGATGGTTGGCTAAAACTAAATGTTGATGGGGCCTCAAAAGGTTACCCAGGTGCTTTTGGAATTAGATGTGTTGTTAGAGATCAAAGAGGAGTAATAAAAGGTAAATTGACTGCCCTTATCCATCCAGATACTAATAACATTGTAGAATTTAAAGCTCTCCTGCTAGATCTTATGGAACGCTCTAGAAGAGGTATTAAGAACTTGGAAATTGAACGGGATTCTGCAATTACCATCAATGCGATAAGATCAACAGATTCCCCAAATCAAAAGTTGAAAGCACTTCTTGAAAAAATCTTAGCAATTTTGTCTAAGTTTGATCATTTTTCCTACAAACATTTCTATAGGGAAGCCAATATAGATGGAGATGCTCTCTCCAAGGCAACATCAGAAGGGATTATTCTCAATTGGTGGGTTGAAGAACTAAACGTTTAATGGTCCCAATGATTCAAATAAAGTCCATGTCTGGATTTTTAGATATGCATTTACGATGGTTACCAGTCCTCCTTTCAGTCTATGTGCCCTTCATATGAAAGAATATTCAAATTCAAATTTAAATTTTGAACGAAGAGATCCAGTAATGATAGCCAGCTTTCATAAAATATGCCACCAAACTTCCATGCATGGGATTAGCTGTATTGGCTGAGTTCGATGCTGATGTCACTTCCTCACTCACCAAGAACTTTTTCGATTCATTATTCTTGCCAATTTTGATGAGATATTTGCTAAATTCATTGGAGGATTTTTCGCCAATAATGATGGAAGCTATTTCAAATTACACGGCTTTAGTGTCAGATAGCATTAAATGGTCTATAAATGGCACAATTTGAGGAGGCTCGATGAGGTCATCACAATCTAATAGATATTCTTGAAATCTGGAAACGACACCATCAGACTGGCACCATGGCATGGTTTCAAGGATTCTTCTAACCCAAATTTTGGGAGAATGCATCAACGCCGCCCTTTTTCTCGAGGCTAATTGTTCAAGGTGCTTCTCATAAAGATGAAAGGTTGTAGAGAGTTGTCTAAGCGGCACTGGCTAAGTAGCAATGTAAACCGCACCTGCTTAGCTTGCCCTTAGCCTAGTCCTTCCCCACCGTTTTCTATTTAAAAATTAAAAGTATATATTAAAAAAATTATAAATAAATGAATTAAAAATGTAAATCAATTTTTTCATAGTCTCCCAGTAAAAAGTTGATTTACATTTTTAATTCATTTATTTATTATTTTTTTAATATATACTTTTTATTTTTAAATGGATTTTATTTATTTAATATATTTTAAATTTTAAAAGTTTTGTTTATTTTTCTAATAAATTTTAATTATATTTTTAATAAATTTTAAATTTATTATTTATACCTAAAGAGGGAGACAAAACTATTATCAAAAACTGGAGGCCAATCACTCTCTTAAATGTATCTTATAAAATACTTGCTAAAATCTTGGCTCGCAGGCTGGAAACCA
Source organism: Cryptomeria japonica (assembly GCF_030272615.1). Taxonomy (NCBI): domain Eukaryota; kingdom Viridiplantae; phylum Streptophyta; class Pinopsida; order Cupressales; family Cupressaceae; genus Cryptomeria; species Cryptomeria japonica. The sequence goes on along the minus strand of NC_081408.1, from coordinate 611,223,529 downwards.
TACTGCCTAAATTTGTTAGCTCTACCCAAACAGGATTTATTAAAGGAAGATATATCCTGGAAAACCTTATAACCAGTTGGGAAGCTATGAACTGGGCGAAGTCTTCCAATCAGGATGCTGTGATACTTCTCCTAGATTTCGAGAAAGCGTATGATAGAATAGAATGGAGCTTTATTGACATTATGCTTATGGCTTTTGGTTTCCCTGTCCTGTTCCGCAATTTTATCAAGATTCTACTAAAAGATGCTATGGCTCAAATTGATATAAATGGCTCTCTCTCTGATCCCTTCTCCCTGACTAGATCTATAAGACAGGGCTATCCACTTGCCCCTGCTCTCTTTGTGATTGCCTCTAAAGCTTTATCTTTCATCATCACTGACAATACCCTCTCCCCGGCTGTCAAAGGTATCACATTGCCCAACAATGAAGAGCTGAACATATGTCAATTCGCTGATGATACCAGTTTATTTGTTAAATTGGAAGATTTAAACTTTTGTCACCTTAAAAAAAAACTTGATCTCTTCTGCTCAATCTCCGGAGCTAAACTGTCTCAGGCCAAGTGTATCTATCTTGGCTGGGTCGAACATCCTCCGGATTGGTTTATGCAATATGGTTTTCTGTGGGGAGGCCCCAACAATATAGTCCGTTACCTGGGTATTTCCTTTGCTGTTGAACCTTCGCTTAAGGACATGTGGCTCTGGATCAAGTCAAAAATCACAAAAAAACTCAATAGCTGGTACAACAAAACTCTGTCGCTCGCTGGTAGACTCCAAGTTTGTCAAAAAATTCTATCATCTTATAACATTTACTATGCCTCGGCATGGATGTTTAACAATTACCAAATTGTGGAAATTTAGAAGGCCATTAGGAACTTCCTATGGTCTGATGGTAAAGGCAACAAAAAACTTCGCGCGGTAAAATGGGATTGGTGCAGAATTGATAAAAATTTTGGGGGATTAGGTCTGAAGGACCTCAAACTCCAAGGCATTTCTCTGGCCACCAAATGGGTCTCTCACTGTGTTGATGGTGAAGAACCATGGAAGGTGCTTATCCGAAACAATATTTTAAGAGGCTACCCCAAGAAGGCTAAATCTTGGAAAAATCTCCCATTTGCTGATATTTAATTCGATAAATTTACCTCTATTGTACATGGATCTGCTATTTTTAAAACCATATGGAAAGCTTGGGAGGATTCGAGACATTATATTACGGATAACCTCTTCTACATAGGTAACCTTCTTCATGGTGAGAGGTCCATCTGGTGGAATCTGTTTCTCCAGAGGAAGTCGCTTGCCCTGACTCAAGGATGCTCGGCTAAAATTTGGAATAGATTAGGTATTTCCACCTTCATCGATTTATTTGAGAATGACTGTCTGATTAAGTGGGATGAATTAAGAATCAAGTACAATCTTCCTGCTGCTCATAAAAAAACATATAACATGATTACTAGAGCTTGCACCAATATACCTTCAATATGTCTCATAGACTCGCATAGATTTATAAATAGTAAATGGCCGGATGGAACTGTGCTGTGGAAAACAAAAGCTAAAAATGTGTACAATACCATGAATAACAATCATATTTTCTTTGAATGTAAATTTGCTCAGAAGGTGTGGGCTCTGTGTGGAGTAACTTATCCCAAGTACATTGATATTTTAGAAATACTGACTCAAAAATGATTCTAATATTTTATGGTTTATTATCTCGTCTAACATCTTGTGGCAATTATGGAAGTGCAGGAATGAAGAAAGGTTTCAAGGCGTGCATAGATCTCTTACTGAGTTATTCTTAAAACTCACCCTTTTGAAAATTTCTTCGCAGGTCTGTATCACTATGATGATCGAGAAGGAGAAATTGAGCAGATTCCTCAAGATGGGTCACTCCACTATGTTCATTTTTGAAATGAAAGACGGTTACAACTATCATAACCACATGAACAATATGGTCCTATTCAACAAAACGGTGAAAAAACTACACAAAGAAACTACACAAAGAAATCGTCAAGAATAAGAATGCGACCGATGATCAGATAAAAATGATAGCCCAAATTCAAGCCAACAAAAGCATCGCTTGGATGGAAGGTCCGCTTGGATGGACCGCTTGGATGGAACAATTTGAAGACCTGTTACATTAAACCTTTGTATATGTTAATTATCATTTTGTAATACTGTCTCTGTATGGTGTATTGATGTAACTTTTGCTTAGCATACTCGGTTTTTGTTTTCTCTCTGTGTGAGGCATGCCTCCGGAGTTGAAAAACTTGAGATTCCTTTTCGTACTGTAATTTCTGTTGATAACTCTATAATCATTATAAAAAATTTATTATTTATATATATATATTAAATATATTCTATTTATATTATATATATTTATTTTTTAAATTTATGTATTTATAATTCAGAAGTGCATAAAGTTTATTTAATATAAATTTTATATACTTTATATTATAATTCATAAGTAAATAAACTTAAGAGTTTAATAAACTTTCCATTATAAAGTTTATTCAAAAGTGAATAAAAATTCACTTATAATTCATAACTGAATAAACTTTCACTTATAAATTTAATAAAGTTTATTATAATTGAGAAGTGAATAAATTTTCTCCTATAAAGTTTAACTTTTAAAGTAAAATACAAAATTTAGTAAGTTTTAGAAAAAAATATGATAACAAATTGTAGTCATTCATTTATAGGAGTCATTACTATGAGTAATTTGGAAAAAAATAAGAGTTTGTTATTACAAGTTGGAGTAATCCCAACTTATTCATTACTATGAGTAATTTAGAAAGAATAAGAGTTTGTTATTAAAATTAACAAAAATAAAATCAAATTTAATAAATAATCAGCAATATAATATATAAATAAAAATTATTTATGGTTAATGATTTGGTTAATGAGTTATTTTAATTGTTTAGATTGTGATTCAATTAGATGTGGTATTTAATAAGGTTTTTGTTGTTTAGTTAGATTCAGAGTTAAAGTTTCATTAATTTTAATATCATATTATTATAATTTTATATGGTTATTATTATTTTTATATAGTTATCATATTCTTATATCTTTATTAATGTATTATTATAATTATTATAATATAACAATAATAATCATAATCCTAACACTAACCCATACCTTAAGCTAACCATGATGTAAATTCTAACAAAAGTTTGAACCCTAACACTAATCCCTAAATCTAATCATAATCCTAATCCTACCCATATTCCTAATTAATATATTAATCCCTAACCCTAATGATAATCCTAACTCAAACCATAATCATAACCATAACCATAACCATAATATTAATCCTAACCATGATCATAACCATAACCCTAACCAAGATAGATAATTTAAGAATTGTCTTAACCCTAACCCTTAACCCTAATCATAACTCTACCCCTAAACCTAACCCTAACCATGATGTAAACCAAAACCCTAACCACAATATTAACCATAACCCCCAACCTAACCATATAACTAGTAGGATTATTTTTTAGCTTTTGATATAGTATACAAAGAAATATAATTATTGTTTAGGTATATATTTAATTTTGTAATATAAAATAAATATGTTACACTTTAATAAGTATAAAATAATATTATACTTAAAATTTTATATATAATAATATTATAATATTCATATAATCATAATCCAAATACTAAACATAATTATGCCTAACATTAATCTAAACCTTAAACTTAACCCTGATTCATATACTATTTAACACCAACTAAGACCCTAACCTAAACCTTAACCTACCCTTAGCCTTAACTCTAACCCTAATATAAATATAATTGAACTAAAGCATTATCCTCTAATAGTTTAGGGTTGCTATTGAAGGATTAGAGTTATACTTGTAATAACAAACTCTTATTTTTTCCAAATTACTCATGGTAATGACTCCTATAAATATGAATCACTACAATTTGTTACCATATTTTTTTCTAAAACTTACTAAATTTTGTATTTTACTCTAAAAGTGAAACTTTATGGAAGAAAATTTATTCACTTCTCAATTATAATAAACTTTATGAAATTTATAAGTGAAAGTTTATTCACTTATGAATTATAAGTGAAATTTTATTTCATTTTGAATAAACTTTATAAGTGAAATTTTATAATGGAAAGTTTATTAAACTTAGTGAAAGTTTATTCATTTCTTAAGTTTATTTACTAATGAATTATACTATAAATTATATTAAATTTATATTAAATAAACTTTATGCACTTCTGAATTATAAATACATAAATTTAATATATATATATATATATATATATATATATATATATATATATATATATATATATATATATATATATATATATATATATATATATATAAAAGATATATTGAAAATTTATTAAAAAAATAAATAAAATATATAAAATTTAAAATATATTACAAAATATTAAATAAATAAAATCCATTTAAAAATAAAAAGTATATATTAAAAAAATTATAAATAAATGAATTAAAAATGTAAATCAATTTTTTAAAGCTCCCCGCTGGTTCCCAAGCGATTTGGCAGGGCCCTGCGTTGCGAGACTATGAAACACAGCGGTTATTTCTTCCCAATCAAAAAGGACAGTTTAGGTTTCCAGGCACAGTGGTTTCAGTTTCCAGGGTGTACTTCACCCGTATCAGATTTTCCAGGCAGGACGGACCCTGGAGTGTATACGAAGTGGCAAAGGCAGGGAAAACGGTGGGGGAAGGATTAGGCTAAGGGCATGCTAAGCAGGTGCCGTTTACATTGCTGCTTAGGTGGATACCTCTCCACAAATAAAAAAGGAAATAGGTTAATTAATTATTAATTATTAAAAATTTAATTAAGAATCCAATGCTAAATGTATAATGTATGGTTTAATTAATTATTAAAAAATTTGTTAAATCTTTTTAATAATAAGGATCAAGTCTATATGTAATTCTAAAAAAAAATCAAATTATAAAAACTAATTTTTGACAATTCAATTGGATAAAATATTTTGATTGGTCAAAACTTTTTGGATGGGAGTGATTGATTTATCAGAGTTTCAAATATTATACAATTTTTTTTAAAAAACTTTTTATTGCTACAGTAGTGAAGGAATCATCACAATTTTAATATCGAAGACAAAGCCGATTGAAATAATAAATACCACCATAAATCGTAATCTCCGCAGCCTTTCATGACGCCACACATCTCACACTTGTCACGGGAAGGCTTTAACCATATTCGCAGATTAATAGAATATGTTGATTGTTATAAAAGTTTACTAGCCAATCCCAATATTCAATGTGAAACAAAAGAATTAACATGCAATCCAGAATCACATCAGTTTTTAAAGATTCAACCATGAGCAAATTGAAAAGATCAATATCAAATACATTTATCCAGAAGTATAGTGATTCACTTATTATTTAGGCTTCTCATCATTTACGTGTGGGGGAAAAATTCTCCAAAGGGTTTCTCTGTACGAAACAGAACTCTGTCTAAATTGACATATAATATGGTTATTCGAATCTTTGGAATGATTTCATCGATTTTCGATCTAGAGTTATGTTATACAATTTTATATCCTCCATATCATATATCTTCTTCATATTATAGTGTTTCTTTGCATAATTACTGTTGAAGAATTTATTTGGTATTTCTTGGCTCTATAATGAGCTGCTTACTTTTGAATTGGTGATCTTGCAACTATATGTTTCTTTAGCATGGACAATTATAGAAGGAAAGTTTATTGGATGGTATATTTATAGCTAAGAAATACTTTTCCTTACATTGTACTTATTGTTCTTATTAAGTAATGATGTGATGACCAATATCAGAAATTGTTGCAAATTTATTGAAGGGGATCTTAAACAGTGAGATTCAATGAAGACATCAAGATACTACTGAATACAATCAATACAATTGCTTTTGGATCTTAATCTAATGTGTTATTTATGTTTGGATTTGGTTCTCTATTTTCCCCAAGAAGGAAATTGAATTTGGAAAAGAAGTGACAAAGGCAAGCCCAAGCAGAGAGGAAAGAAGATAGAAAAAGATTATGGAGAGACAAGAAAGACACCACAAGAGAATGGAGACTACAAAAAAATTGAGATTAGAACAGGGCAACCGAGTCAAGGGCAGCAAAGCTCGAGTACAGTCACTAGTACCAGTATAGGCTCAGGTGGTGAGAGTTCACAGAGTATGTAGCAATAGGTGTAGGAAGAGATGCATCAAGAAGACATGGAGGTTGTTATTTCATCCTCTACAGTTGGGAGTAGGAACCATGAGGTTCAACAGACACAAAAGAATACTCAAGAGTTAGTGGGTACTCCTAGGAGGAGTAGTAGACAACGGAGACAACCAGCCATGTATGATGACTATGCTGCATTAGTTAGTCAGCTGGTAGATAGCGAACCTTCTAGCTATCAGGGGGCTGCACAACATCAAGTGTGGCAAGATGCAATGGTTGAGGAATATACCTCAATAATGCAGAATGATGTGTGGGAGGTAGTTCCTAGACCAACAGGTAGGGCTATGGTACAGATGGTAGCAACGAGAAATACAAGGCAAGGTTCATGGAAAAGGGGTTCTCTCAGAAGGAGGGAATAGACTATGAGGAGACATTTTCTCCAGTGGCCAGGTATACTTCTATACGAGCTGTAATCTCAGTTTGAGCACAGATGGGATGGCAAATCCATCAAATGGATGTCAAGACAGCATTCCTAAATGGCGGGTTGAAAGAGGAGGTATACATAGAACAACCGGAAAGCTTTGTAGCACATAGCAAAAAGACCCACGTGTGTAGATTGAAGAGAGATTTGTACGGACTCAAGCAGGTTCCTAGAGCGTGGTATGATTGCATTGATAGTTACTTGCAGGAAATGGGCTTTGTGAAGAGTGAGGCAGATGCTAACCTCTACTACTTGGTGGTTGGGGGTGAGATTCTCATTCTTGTCCTATATGTGGATGACTTTTTTCTAAAAGGTTCACTGGGGCTCATAGAAGAGTGCAAGAGGGATCTTGCAGTAGAGTTCGAGATGAAGGATTTGGAACTTATGCACTACTTTCTAAGCATGGAGGTGTGGCAGACAGATGGAGAAATTTTCCTTGGACAAGGGAAATATTGCATAGAAATCTTGAAAAGGTTCAGGATGGAGGATTGCAAATCCATGTCTACACCTATGATCACGAATTGGAGGAAGGTAGACACATCCAAGGAGAAGGATGTAGATCCCACCTTATACAAGCAGTTGATTGGTTCTCTCATGTATTTGGTCAACACCGGGCCAGATATAGCATTTGTAGTAAACTCTCTTAGTCAATTCATGGTTGAGCCAAAGGGAGTACATTGGACAGCGGCAAAGCATGTGATGCGTTATTTGCATGGTACAATAGAGTATGGGATTAGGTATTCTCAAGGTGAAGGAATCAGGTTGATGGGCTATAATGATGCAGATTGGGCAGGTAGTACAACAGAAAAGAGAAGCACTTCAGGGTGTTGTTCATGTCTAGGATTAGGAGTTGTCACTTGGTTTAGCAGGAAGTAGAAGTCTATGGCTCTGAGTTCTGCAGAGTCAGAATACATAGCAACTAGCATGGTGACATGTGAAGCTATATGGCTTCGGAAGTTACTAGTAGCCTTATTTGGTCAGAAGGTGGAGACTATAGTGATACACTGCAAAAATCAGAGTTGCATCAAGTTGACTGAGAATCCAGTGTTTCATGATAGGTCGAAACATATAGACATCAGGTATCACTTCATCAAAGATTGTGTACAATGGGGGATTGTTCAGCTACAGTTTATACCTATAGATCAGTAGGTACCAGACATTCTGACAAAGGCATTGGGGAAGGCAAAATTCATCTTCTTCAGAGAGAAGCTGGGTGTAGTGCAAAACAACTTCCTCGCTAAGAGGGAGTGTTAGTTTGGTTAGCTAGGACAGCTGGTTCTCCATATGTAATAATTAGTAAATAATTGTTTGCTAAACAAATTTTTTTAGATAGGGACAATTATTCGTTAATTATTTGATCTCTTTTAGAAACTTCTAGCAACCAATTTGGTTAGGGTTGTTTAGTTGTTATTAATCTCAACCGTTGATTGAGAATTAATCTCAGTCGTTGGTTTTTCAACAAGAGTAGTATAAAAGGGGTCAAGGGTCATTTGGAGTATATGAAGTTTGTGGAGAAACTTGCAGTGTTAGCAAGTAGTCTTGTAGTGTTAGCAAGGGCACAGTGATAGCGTTGGGATAGTAACAGGGTGAAATCTCAGCAAGAGAAATTGGGAGGTCGTCGAAGCTCATCTAGTAAGAGGAAACCAGTATTTGTATCTCTTGATTTGTTGTAGTTAATAAATATTCCTCATCTGCAGTACTGGTTTTCCCTTTGGGGTTTCTCTAAGGACAATTTTCTGAAAATATTGTGTCACTGTGTTGCATATTTCTTTCCACGTGTTTTTATTTGTGAAGTTGCAGCTGTGTTATTTTTCATTATTTCGTAGTTAAATAATCTTTATGAGATAGGAGATTAATAATCAATAACTGCAATAGAATTTTCACAGAGATATGTTATAAAATTTTATATCCTCCATATCTAATGTGCTACGCAATCATTTATAAAAATTATTTTATGTGTCCTACTCAATTATACATTTTATATATTGCATTTACTAAATCTCTTAACTGCTACTTTGTTGTTGTCAACTATTCTTAACTTTTTTCAAATGTTCACAAAAGCATCTTTTCTATAATAATCTTTTTAAAATGTTTCTTCTTTATTATATTTTTTTCAACAAAAGGAATCTTCTTTATAATAATATTTTTTTTCAATGTTGACAAAAGACATTTCTTTATAATAATCTTTTTAGTTGTGCCAAAGGCAAGATACTATTGCATTCATTGAAAAAAAAAATCAATTAGTTTAACAAAATGATTGTAAAGATTAAAAAAATTTGTAGTTTAAATGCAATTTTTATTTTATATGATTAAAAAAGTCATTTTATTGTATTCTTATTGATTTGTGTGGATGAAAAGTTCAATTTTCCAAAAAAAAATTACAAATTATTATATGTAGTAGAAATTTATTACTATTGATGTCATTCTCATTAACCTTTCATTTTTAAATAACACCATAGTCAATGGGCCCTTGGTCTGTTGGTGAAGTTGAATGGCTCCAAATGAGCCCACCAGGGATCAAGTCTTGTTGAGTGCAAGGCTCCGACATCATAAGTGATGAGGTTGGGATTGTGCCCTAGGATAATTTGGCGGAATGGATACCCCTTAGTCCTTGGCTCTTAGACAAAGAGGGTCAACGTATTGGCTCGTGCCCTTATATCGGGTAGTGAAAAATACTTTGTTAAGGCCTATCATAAGGGATGAGGTTAGGATTGTGCCTTGGGCAAATTTGGCGGAATGGATGCCCCTCAATCCTTGGCTCTTAGCAAAAGAGGTTCAGCCTATTGGCTCATGCCCCTGTATCAGGTGGCAAAAAATACTTTGTGAAGGCCCATCATAAGGGATGAGGTCGGGATCGTGCCTTGGATGAATTTGGTGGAATGGATACCCCTCAGTCCTTGGCTCTTAGCCAAAGAGGTTCATCCTATTGGCTCGTGCCCTTTTATTGGGTGGCAAAAAATAATTTATGAAGACCCATCATAAGGGATGAGGTCGGGATCATGCCCTTGGTGAATTTGGCGGAATGGATACCCTTCAATCCTTGGCTCTTAGCTAAAGAGGTTCAATCTATTGGCTCATGCCCCTGTATCGAGTGGCAAAAAATACTTTGTGAAGGCCCTCGTTGGGTTGGCAACTCGCGAGCTTCATGCCCTTGCTGGGTTTTCATGCTTGCAGGTATGGAACTCCATAAAAAAAATGACACCACTTGTTTAATAAATAATTCATTTATAAAAATTATATTATGTGTCCATACATTTTATATATTGCATTTATAAAATTTCTTAACTACTATGGTGTTGAGCTACCAACTATTCTTAATTACAGCTCCATGGAGCACATGCAAGGAGAGAGCAAGAGATTTAGGGTTTCTATGGTGGAAGGATCTAGAGATGGAGAGGATGACGATGCTGACAATGGGAGGAAGGGCCTTTTCTAGGCCTTTGTTCTTTGCTCCGTCCTTTTGGATCGGTCATGAATTTTCTTGGGTATGGTTTTCACTGGAGAGGATGATGACTTGTGTGTCTTCTCTGTCTGGCCACATCTTTCTACATCATGCTCTACCATCAAGGATGGATACCTAGTTTTCTGGTTTTGAATTTCTCTTCTCTCAGGTAGGAGGGCTTGTTTGATCGTGCTCTTCTCTTTCAGACAGATTTCTTTTGATGGCTTCTAGTTTGGGGGGTAATTTGGGGTTTTTGTTCTCCACCTCGGCCTCTTCCCTTCAAATCTTAGAGGTTTTGGTGCTTCAGTGGGGGCTTGTTGTTTTGGGCTATTTGCCAGTGGTTCCTCTCGGGCTTCTTTAGGGATTTGTCTCTTGATCTCTTGGTGGACTTTGTGCTTTCTTGTTCTTATCCCTTTATTGGGGACTCTAGTTGTTGTCTTGGCTCTCTTGTTTTCTTGGTTTATTTTTGAGAGCTTGCAATTGCTCTTGATCTGGGTCCGTCTTTCCTTCCTTCTTCGCTCCTTCCTTCCTTATTCTATAGAGGTCAATGGATTTTTCTATTGTAGGAAAGTGTGGTTAGTCAATTGTTTTCAGATGGAGTTTCCTGAGGGCTCTTGATGCCCTGTTTTCTGAGGATGGTTTGTGTTATGTTCTATTCACTAGATTGAATTATATTTACTACTCTTATCCTATAGAGTTCGATTCTTGGGTAAAGGTTATTTATTTGGTCTTTGACTATTGTGATTCTCAGCGTCTCTTGAAGGTTTTGGAAGCCTTTTAAAAACCCAGTAGCTCTAGTTTTTGGCATTGTGTTGTTCTTCTTCATTTGTTTCTTGTGGGGTTGATCGATACTAAGATGCCTCACCTGGTGTTTTGCTTCTCTTCAATCCCTATTGAGGTGGGTCCTTTTCCTATGGAGGTGGAAAAGTGCTTTGTTGATCAAGAGCCGACTTCTAGTCATCTTTTCTTTGTTGGCCTCTTTAGATGGGAAATAGATGATTCCCTCTTTCATGGTTGTGTGAGTTTAGTGGCTAGTGGCTTTAATGGTTTGTCTTCATTTTCACCTATTGAGGTGGTGAGTTTGGAATGTTTTTTGTGTTCTGCCCAGCTCACTCTCAAGCTCAAGGTTATATGAACCTTTCAAGCACCTATGGTTTGGGTTGTTGGAGCCTGCTAAACCCCATTTTCAAGATGGTTTTGGGAGCCATTTTACCCAACTTGAAGGCTTGAGGAGACTTCCAAACCCCCTTAATTCTAGATTATCCCTTAGTGATTTTATTCATAAATTTTGTTGTTTTGGTTTTGGGATCTTTTTGTGCAAAGATTCAGGTTATGGCCAATTGAAAACCCCCTGGTATATGTTGAAGGTTAAGGGAGTCTTGATAAAACCCTTGGACTATCTTGCTTAATCTTCTTTTGGCTTTGAAGGTGTAAGGTTTTGACCTTCTTCAACTGGTTCTTTTCTGTTATGGTTGTGGTTGGGCTGTTGATTTTCTATGATTGTATCTCTTGGTAGCATTGTTCTGTGGGTTCCAAATCCTAGTAAAATCTAAGGGGTTAGGTCCCTTCAAAAGCTGTTGTAAGTGGTTTCAATTCCCCCTCAAAACTTGTTTTATCCTTAATCAAACACATTTAAAAAAAGTTTATTATAAAGATGCCTTTTGTCAACATTAGATAAAAGATTATTGTAAAGAAGATGCTTTTGTCAACTTTTATAAAACATTATTATAAATAAGATGCATTTGTCAAATTTGAAAAAATATTATTATAAAGAAGACGCCTTTTGTCAGCATTGGAAAAAATATTATTACAAAGGAGATGCCTTTTGTTGATTTTTTTTTTTTATAAAGAAGATGCTTTTGTCAATATTTAAATGAGATTATTATTAAGAAGATGCCTTTGTTGAAAAAATATTATTATAAAGAAGATACCTTTTTGTCACATTTGAAAAACTATTATTATAAAGAATATGAGTTGTAAAGTTAATTAAGATTACAGTTCAAATTAATTTTAGTTGATTCTAATAGAATTATTTATATTTTTAGATGATCCCTCAAATGAAAAAAAAATTATTTAAAACATCCCATAATGGCATTATGTTTTATTTTGGGTCATAAGCATCTATACTAATGCATTTTTAACCCAAACTCTAGTTCAAAAATAGAAAAATTACCTTTAACCTATTCATGTGCAAATGAATGCATATGGGCCTCGAGTAGAACCTCCCATGTAGGAGGCTCGGAGCTAATTGCTACATTGTGGGGTCATCCCCATTTTGTGCTTGAATATGTTATTGTTTATTTAATGATTTTTTCAATTTGATGTATTTAGTTGAACTCTACACTTTCAGACTATAAAGTGGAGCATTTCTAAAAATATTTTAGATGGTTTGTTTTTCACATATTTTGAACTTATAGCTTGGAAATCACAAATCCTATTTCCCATCTTAGATTTGAAATTTAATCTCTGTCAAGTTGACTCTTTCAAAGGTTCATTTATGAACCATGTGAAGGTTTTACACTTCTTTGTTGTTTTATAAAGAAAAAAGCAAAATTTGTACAAGAATTGTACAATTGCTAAAATCATTTAAGATAAAATTTATATTCTTAGCCTCTAGAGCTGTATTGCATCCAAATCAAATTGCAAATTTGAAATGTTTAGCTAAACAAGATAACATTGAACCAATTTAATGACTCATTTTTAAATGAGAAATAAAAAATTAAATTACAAATTTGAAATGTTTAGTTAAACGTGTATGCTATATAATGGAGCAGTTTTTAAAGAAGTTATATATATAGGTTATTATTTACTATCTTTTAGTGTTGCATCTAAACTGAAACTTTGGATTCCTATAAATGAAATATTAAAAGTGAAGTATACATTTTTTGGCATGCTATCCTACAAGAGAATATATAAATCTTATGTTCTTGAGTCCTAATGTCTATAATGCAAAAGATTTGCACATTAGACATGGCAAATCACACTTGGATTTTAGTGTTTCAAGCTTGTCAACCATATAATTCTCTACATATATTGCTAATCTCCTGTTCCTAAAACTAAATTTTAGACTCTAAATTCCAAATGTCTTAAATGAATGCAATGTATTGTATTAATTGCACAATATTACAAATGGATTTGATATTTATTGACTGGAAACCACAAGATTTTTTAATACAACTAATTTAATGTCTTACTTCCAAACATCTGAAGGTGTGTTTATCTCTACAAGTGGAGTTTTTACTTAGTGGGTGTGAACACCCTTAGAGAAACAACTATGTTTTTCAGTTATGTGTTTTCTATATGCCTTTTTCAGTATCTCTACAACTACGTTTTCAAAGACAGGAACGAAAAATGCATGCACAGAAAGAACTCAACAAGCGGCGAGAGAAATCGATGGGTGATGAATTCACGAGATTTTACCTATCGTCTTGCATCCTTTATCCACCTCTGCAGACCGTTGATGGTTCAAGTTAAGTCCATGCGTTTCAAATAATGAAAATCCTCTGCTATAGGTAAACAAATTTTTCGCTTTATTTGGAGGCACTTGTCTTCATTATATTTCCATTGTTCTTCCATTTTTCAATAGAGGGGCGCAGTTCATTCATAGAGGTGGAATAGATTTTGCATTTGTATATGACAATTCATCTGAGTATTAATATTCTATATGCGTTTTGCAGTACCCTTCACAGTATTTGTGTACCCAATTATAGTGGTGGAAATTGATTAAATTCTTTGTTTGGTTTGATTAAAGATTCAGGGAAAATGTGATCACTTAAGGATAGTGGTTCCTAGGTTATTGGTGACTATTTACTAATTATTAATTAGTTATAAAGATTGTTTTTACAAAGGGATTAATGTTGTTATCAAGTGTGGGAGATCCAGATTGTCAATCCCTAAGGGTGGTTAGGAAATAGTTTTGCAACAAAGCTTAGATAAACCCAAAAATAGGTGCAAAAATTACATCCTTAAGTGTTGTTAGCCTTCGGGTTTCCAGGTATTTATGCTACAAAATTTGTTTCATGTTTTGTTAGCCTTAGCGTTTTCACTGCCTGGAAGTGCTTCCATGTTGAAATTTAATGGTTTTTCCTGTGAAGAAGCTGCAAAATTTTGTCCAATATAGCTTACCATATACAGGTCAAAATCTCGTTGTGAACATACATGTAATGTGGTCTAGTCTAGGGTTTCTTTGTGCCGCTTGTGAAATCAGAGGATTTATTAGTTAGATTCAGCTGACTGTTTAGGAGTTCAAATAACTCGCACTATTTCATAGTGTAATAAACTTGAGAGAAAAATTTATATGGGTATTGTGCTCATCTCCTATGATTTTTGTGTGTTTTGCCAGCTCATTCCCAAGGAGAGTGGCCTTCCTAAGAACTAAGTTGTTTTTGTGGCTCCAACTGCTAAGGATTTCAAGACAGGCTCTTGGAATGATACTTAAAACCTAGTCCAAGCGGTCTTTCTATCACCAACTTTGATTGGAGCACAGGTAAAGTTTGAAAATACTAAAATTTAGTTGCATCGGATTGAAAAGTGATAGTTTATTGTGAAACACGTTTGCAGGGAAGAGCTCCTTGTTTACTCATTTGTTTAGATATTTGTTTGTCTTTTCTTTTCTAGTTTAATTAGGTGAACATATTTTTTTTTCATTTTGGAGTTAATTAACTTTCTTTCCTTTGATATGTTTCGTGTTTAGATAGAACTTTAAAAGTGATAACAAAAGTACCATCTCTTCTCCTCTTCCATTGGACATTGGGTGTAAGAGAAATTGTTATTATCTTCTTTTTAGGTAAAAGGGTCTACCTCTTGAGAAGCCCATAAGGCCAAGTGAGACGGAATGAACCAAGTGGTACTTTTTTTGGTAAAATATTCTGATTACTAATGTTTATGCTTTGATTGATCTCCATGGGGAAATTTTGCTTTGGCCTTGTATAAGGTATGTTCAATCTTGTGCTCCTTATCTTCTTTGGATTTTAGCTAGTGACTTTAATTTTGTGTTGTCTAGATGAGAAAAATGGGGGATGGCTAGGTTGGATCACTCTTCTAATCTTCTTCATGAGAATAAGGACATTCTCAATTTAATTGACCTAAAACCATGTAATGGGTTCTATCTTGGAATAATAAATAATGTGGAGATGGAATTATTCTTAAGCAGTTGGAATGATTTCTGGTCTCCTTCTTTTGGGTTGGAGATAGTTTGTTTACCATTTCTGAGATCATTGACTAAAGAGGTTTGGATCACTTAGAAATTTAATTTTTTAGCAACTACTTTTAGAGTTCCTAAGAATCCTCTATTTAAGTTTCAACTCATGTGCATTTTGGACTCTTCACTTCAAGATTTAATGGGCCATTGGTGGAGACTTGGTGGTCTTTTCTTTGGTATGAGTGTGTTTTCCTTTACTAAGAATTTGCAGTTTTTGAAATAAGGTGGAATAGACAGTGCTTTGGTAACTTGCATGCTACAAAGAGGACTATTCAAGTGCATCTATATGATATCACCCACCACATTCAAGATTATGGTTTCATCAAGGTATTAAGAAGAATTGAGCCTCAAATTGTGAGGGAGTTAGAGGAGTGAGGATTCCATGAAGAGACTTTTGGATTCAAAAGGCTCAGATTAATTGGCTCTAGGAAGGTGATAGGAACACAATTTTATTTCATAATTCTATAAAAGCTCATATGAATGGGAGTTATATTTTCTCTTTGATTAAATCAACAAGAATTCAATTGACCTCTCTATGGGAGATCTCTCATCAAGCTACACAGTTCTAGTATGTTCTGTTTACTGAAGATTCACCTCCTACTCCACATGAGGAGAACTTGATTTTGGCCTATATTCCTTCTTTACTCACTAATGAGATGAATGAAGCTCTCACTAACCTGATCTCTCTATCGGAATTGGAAGAGGTTATTTTCACAATGAATAAAGGCAAATCTCTCAGTCTGAGTGGATTTCCCATAGAATTTTTACAAGTCTTTTTGTGTATTATTGAATCTATTTTTTGGTACATGGTCTAGGAGATGAGACATAGCAAACAAATGCTTCAGGACTTGAATTCTACTTCACTTTTTCTTATTCTAAAAAAATAAGGCACTGGTAATCATTTGGAATTACTTAGGCACATTGCTCTTCGTAATGTGGTGTATAAAATCATTACTCAATTGATAGCGAACAGACTCAAAATTTGGTTTCTATATTTGACCTCAGATGGGTAGGGAGGTTTTTTTGTGAGGAGACAAATTTTGGATGGTGTGGTGGTTTTTACTAAAGCAATTCATTCCATGGCAATGTCTAAGGAAAAATCTATGTTCATCAAACTTATTATGGCTAAGGCCTATGATAGGGTTAAGTGGCAATTCTTGCAAAAAATGATTTTTAGCCTTTGGATTTAATAATGAGTGGGTCTGCTAGATGCTAAGTTGTGTCACTTCTTTTCCCCTCTCAATCATTATATATAATGAGCCTTATGAGTTATTTGGGTTTTCCAAGGGGACACTTTATCTCCATATGTACATTTATTATTATGGCTTAGGACCTTGGTAAATTCATTAAGTCTCAGGTTTCTCAAGGATTGATTCAGGGTTAGAGTTGGGATGATGGGCTGCCAAAGCATTCCCAATTGTAGTTTATGGATGATATTTCTTTTATTGGGGTTGCTTGTCTTCATGAGGGCCAATTTTTCAGACAAACATTGAATATTTATTTAGCCACTTTACGATAGAAAGTTAATGAGTACAAATCTTCTATTGATTTTTTTAATTCTTCTAAGCCTATTCAAAGAAATATTACCAATATTTTAAGGCTTTAAATTGGTTTTATTCCCTTGGTTTATCTGGGTATTTATCTAGTTGTTGGCAGACAACTTAGGGGATACTAGTAGCAATTGTTGGCTAAGCTATGTTTGAAGGTTAATCATTAGACTCATTGATGGCTCTCCATTGTTGCTAGGGTGACTCTTCTTCAATCAATGATACAAGTTCTTCCTATTTACAAGTGTTTTATTTAGGTCGCTCCTTCAATTTCCTTGAGGAACTTGATGCTCTTTCATGCCAATTCGTTTTGGAGTGGTAATTTTCTTGCTTCTAAGTGGAGCTTAAATAAGTTGAAGTTTGTGTGTCAGCCAATGAAAGAGGGAGGCCTTGATCTTCGGTTAACAAGTTTGAATGGGTAGGTCCTCATAGACAAATTATATTGGCTTTGGTACACTAGTTAGGAACAAGTTTGGGCTTGAATTCTAATGCATAAGTATATAAGCAGGGTTAGTATTTTGGATGTTCCTCATTGCCACTTGGAGGGAAGGGGATCTACGATTTGGCATACTTTGAAGATTGTAACTCATCTTATTAAATGAGGGATTTTTGGATCTATAATAGGAGTTCAGAATCTGTTTTTGACATGAGTCATGGGATGGTAATCCTCCGATTCTCTTCATGTATCTGTACTTACAACTACTTTGTGATAGTTTTATTGCAGTTGGACAAAATACAATGGCAGATTATAAGTTTGGTTCAAAATTTGGGGTAGGTTGTTTGTTGTAGATAAAAGAACCCCATGAATGGCTACCAAGTGGGTCAAGGGATCTTTGGCAAGAGTTATCTATGGCTGTGAGCTGCCTAAAGCTTGATAGGAAGTTGTTTAGGAGTATAGGGTTTCCTTGGTGGAAACAAGTGTAGAGAAAATTTTCTTGGCCCGAATGCAATATTTTTATGTGGCTCATGGTTCAAAATAGATGTCTTAATTGGAATAATTTGTGCAAGAAAGGATTCTATGGACCTTCTATGTGTGTGATGTTGTAAGAGTGAAAAGTGTATTCCTAATCTTTTTTTTCAATGCTCTTTCTCTAGGGATATTTGACATCTCTAGTGGAGAGTTCAGAATCGAGTCCACTAACATGTCTCCTCATTGGCTAATTTTTGGGATAGTTGGGGTAAGTTGTCAATTAGGACTTGTTTTCTTTAGGATATCTAGGTTCTTGGACCCACTTTCATTATTTTTCATCTTTTGTTGCTAAGGAATTATTGGATCTTTCAAGATCTTAGAATGGTTGCTTAACATTTGTGGTGGAAAATTATTCATACTCTTCATGAGACTATCTTGACAAAGTTTGATCTTGATGGAGGTGTGAACCTTAATGATGTTGATATTTACAATTGGTTCAATTTTCATGTTTAGGGAGGTGATCCTTATCTTGGGGTGGGTTGGAATCAAGCTAAGAGGAATAGGTGCAAACACCCTATGTAGAAGATTGATTGTGTTAGTTGATGACTCCCTCCCTCACAAGGAGTATTGAAGATAAATATTGATTGTTCTTCTAGGAGGAATCCTAGTCATGTGGGTATTGGGGGTGTAGGGTGAGATAGCTATGGTGTTACTTAGCTTATTTTTTCAATTTAAAAAGGATTTCATACAAATAATTACATGGAGGCTCTTGTCAATTCATATTCTATGGAGAGAGGGTGTTTTCTTAGATGAAAGAGTTGTATTTGTGAATCTAATTCACAAGTCATGGTGACTTTGCTACATGAGAAAAGGCTAGATGATGTTAATTGGCACTTAGCTCTAGTTATTAGATAGGTTCTAAGGTTTTGCCCATCGATTAGGAAAATAGTTTAGAGCAAACATGATATCAAAAGCAAACCACAAAAGCTAATATCATGTAAAATTAACCTAATCAGTCCAACAAAGCTATCAAAATGAAGTGCCTAATGAAATAAATAATTTAACCAAATTCATAGCACTCCTTTGATGACACTTCATTGTTTCTTGTTTCTCCTCTAATTAATGTTTCTCTCAAATAGATGAGTGCACAAATGTGATAAAGCAAAGGCAATCCAATAGACTAATTCTGAGGTTAATCAAAATATCATGGTTGCAAGAATGAGAAATGGGTATCCAATTTATAGATAAATTGGGATATATTGGATGGCTAAGATTTATTGGAGATTGAAAGTGATCAATATAAGAGATTAATTGTGTGGAGTTGTTAAGTGAGGATAAATAGGAAATCACATTTCCAAGTGGAGGAAGACATAGAAATGAAATAGAGAAGTGAAAATAAATATTGGAAATATTTATTTTCAACAAAATATGCCATTTGAAAGTGGAGGAAAGGAGTAGTGAAAATGGAAAGAGAGAAGAGTTAAGCCGGGATATAAATTAGCAAGTGGGAGTGGGAAGTGGAGAGGAAAGTAGAAGGTGTAAGTGTTAGAAGTGGAGACAAATTAGCATGAAAAGTAGATAAGTAGAGTGAATTAATAAATATTATGTATTAATTTCTCCACATCTTAGTTAACTGGGCAATTAAATAAAATAAATTTATTTAATTGTGAGAAAGGTAAAAAGGGATAAATAAATAAAAATATTATTTATCAAAGAAGGAATATTAGGATATGGGGCAAAATAATTAAATAGTTATTTCCCCTAGGATAGAAGGACACAATGATTAAATAATTGATAAAATTATTTAATCGAACAAATGAAAGAGTGATTGAAGGCAAATTGATAGACCTATATACCTTCTTTGTCAGAAACCTCCATCGAAATTTGAGGCCAAATGTATTAGTGTCTTAAGCCCCCCCATTCCCCCCCGCCCCCCACCCTCTCTATCTCTCTATTGCACCTTTTTCTACCACTATTTGTAGACCTATATTTATATGTCTTCCTATCTCTCTATATATCCCTCTATCTATATCTCTCCCCCTCTCCCTTTGCCTCTCTAAATATTGAGACATCTCCCAATCCTCTACCTATCTCTCTCCCTATATCTCACCATTTATATCTCTCTATCTCCATATCTCTTACTTCCTCTATACCTCTATATCTCTCTCTTGATGTATATTGTATATCTCCCTATCCCTCTATATTGATTTTTCCCTATTCTTCTCTCTCTATATCTCCATGTACTTGTCTCTCTCTTCCCCTCTTCCACTCTATCTTCATGTCCACCTCTCTCTCTCTCTCTCTCTCTCTCTCTCTCTCTATATATATATATATATATATATATATATCTTCCATATCTACCTATCTCCATCTCCTTACCATATCCCTCTCCCCCATCTCAATCTCTATCTTTTTCTCCATCTCTATCTTCTTAACCTACTCTTTCTCTCTCTCTTTTCCAACTCTTTCTTTCTCTCCCGCTCTCTTTCTATTGCAAACATAGTATGGGCTCGTTGGTAGTGGAGCCTAATTATCCTTTCAATCATGTTTGGATCCCTATAAGTGGATACATAATTTGTTTGAAGCTATCACTTCTTCATTGATACCTTTGTTGCACAAATGCCATAATTTATGAAAGGGCCTCCTAATTAACTTCATTAGTACACAAATGTATAAAATAGACCAAAATATTCCCTAATTAACCTTCCAAACATCTTCGACATACCCATTGCACACCAAAAGTGCAATTGCTAATTTCGTATAATAGAAGAATAAATGGTACCACCTGATCCTCATGTTGCAATTTTTCCACGCAGTTCTGTCATCTATAAATATAATAAGATGCACGTCATTAGTGACGTCAACACATAATGATAATGAGAATGGCCATCAGCAACTCGCAATTGTGACTCCTAATTTGAATGATAAATAGGGAGGTTACGATCTTCCCATTGAAAAACCACTTTTACCTTGAGCTTGGTGTCTTTGTTCCCAAGATTGATGGATCAAACTGGGTATGTCTCCAAAGGAATGGCTTAATGAGGTAACGCCAGGGGAAACACAACGCTGCATATTACCGCCTATCATGCGAAGGTAGTTGAAATGTTGTGTCGTCCAACACCTAAGTATGGAGTACTACAAGAGATTTGATGGTCAAACAATTTTACATCTTGTAAAGGTACGTTATTTTTTAGTTTTTTTAATAGGAAATTTTGTAAATTCAGGCGAAATGGAAATGTTACACTTTTTTTCTAGTATTAAGATTTCTATAAGTTTTTAAATTTTTTGAAATATAATATAATATGAGATTTTTAATAGTTGAAGTAATATAAATTTTTAATATATAAGGTATGTGAAAAGGTTTTAACTATTTTATACAAGAATGATAAAACAATGAAATTTAATCTATGTCAAGAAAAAATTATAAAGATGGATTAGCACAGGACTATAAAACAACATCATAACCAAAGGTTTTGAAAACATGTCAGAGCATACTACCCCAAAATTCTAAAAGCTCAATTAAATCAAGACCGTTTGAAGTCAAAATGTTCTAGGGAGCATTGAACATCTTTTTGTGACAACTCCTTGAAACAAGTAATTTTTCTTAGCTAGTTTTTCTTTTAAAATTGTGACTCTTGAATAAAAAATAATGAAGTTGGGCAACAAGAGAGCCCCTCTCCTAATTCTAGCATCCTATTTTGCTTTATATGATTTGGGCAACAACCATGTTTTATTCAAAGTTCTGAATGGATTGATATCTTTTGATCTTTGTAAAACCCCTACTCTATTCAAATGTCTTCTCCTTGCATCCGTCCTTTGGTGTTGCTTGTAGGAGGGACTTGTTTACATCATGAATTCTGAGTAAAGAAGGGTTTCCCTTCTCACCATTACCCACCAAGGGCTCAAGAGGATGTGAAGGCATCACATGATTTTATTATTTTAGAAATTTTAGTTTTTTTAATTACTCATGCATCTTGCCCTTGCATGCCCAACTATGAGGCATCTATGGAAAACATCTAAGGAGGAATCTAAGCTATTTTCTATACTCAATCACTTGGTTTAAAGATAAGGTGAGTAATGAAGGAGGATGCTTATCCACCTACACAAAAATATAAAATTTGGTAAAAAACAAAGATTTTTTAATTTGATGACCACATTCTTTATAAAAACAATCCAAAAGAATTAGCAATAACCTTTGAAATCTCCTCTCCAATATTTCAATTCAACAACTAAGAAAATTAAACTCATATAAAAACCTTACTGATGCATTCTTTCTCTAGATCAAAAGTTAGAACTTATGATTAACTTCTCCTCACATTTTATTACATATTAAAATTATCATCAATTGAAGGAACAGTTAGCTTCAATATAATAAAAGAAAAAAACATAACCAAGAGTCATACATTTTAATATATGAAGCCATTACATAATTGCTGACGTCTACATGTCTTTCTTAAATAGTTGTAGCACTTTATTCGTTGGGAATAAGAAGAAAAAAATAAATGTAAATATATTGTCTATCGACTGTTTTTTCTTTTAAATTGCAAGGGTTCAAAAAAATATGAATGAATGCCATAAAATTTAAAACAGAAGAGTATATTGACAAGAGATATGAATATACTTAAATTTTCCCTGCTCTGAATTTCATTTCTATTTTTTCGGTTGTACAGATGTAATTGAGGTGCTTTTAGGCCACAAACCTGAACTTGCCACAGAAGTAGATAAATTTCACAGAACTCCGTTGCATATGGCTGCATTATTTCAATTTCCAGTTGGGATAATTCCATCCTTCTCAAGGGATCGGAAGAAACTTCCCTTAATTGGAGAGATGCTTATAAGAGAAAATAAGCTTTCTTGTTACAAAGTTGACCAGAACAAGCAGTCTGCACTTCACGTTGCAGTCAAATGGTAGACAAGGATGGTAGAAATGCTTTGTATCTGGCCGTGAATTTGGTGCAGCAATACATTTGGTAGCCAAGTAGAAGATCCGGTCATATCTGAGATCAGTTCGAATGCGTTATGGGTAGCACTGGTATCATTATCAATAACATTTGGTGGTCGCATCAAAGTGTCTGTGGTTGGCTGTGCTGGTGTGGAAAAATAACTCAACATTGATGTTACCTCAATACCACTTGAAATTTTCCAACTTTGCAGCACCTATTTTTTGATCTAGTCAATGTTGGGGTGGTTACAACAAAATCTCCCAAAAAGAGACTTTGAAAACTATATAGTGGCATTTGCATACACAAAATCAAGTATATAAAATTGGACCATACATTCCAACACCAACTCAAAGGAAACTCTAGGAACATCCACAAGATCTGTAGTAGGAGGAGAAGGGACAATCACCTCTTTTGCTAACATAGACTCTAACACATGACTATCCATCACATTTTTAGGTACCTTTAGAAGCATTCTTTAACACCTTGGGAGAGGAAACATCCACATCTCCCTCCCTAAAAGGAGCAGTAATCACCTTAGAAGCATACTCAATGCAAACCTTTGCATTAGTCTTTGAAAGCCTAGACAAACCAAGAGAACAAAAACACACTCTCATCAACAAACATAGACTCTTTTTCACTCTAAGTCGAAGAAATATTTGGTCTCAATTTCTTTAAACTTAATACAATGTAATCTAGCCATGATTTTAGCCCTTTCTCTCTACACAATTCATGATTACAAAGCTCAGATTCCATGGTTGCAATAGAAGTTTGTATAGATAAGTCACTAGAGCTAGAAATGAGTAGATTTCTCTTGCATTATCTTTAAGAGATTTTTCTTTACATCTCTATACCAAGAAATTCTTTTCCCAAAGGACATAAAAATAGAGCACATTGAGAGATAGTGGTCTACCACCTATCTCCATGAAGCTTACCTTCTTTTGGTTTCAGAATGGAATTCTAAACCCTAACCAAAGGAGCTATGTAGGAAGGAATTTTTAGATGAGAGGTATTAAGTTTGAAAAGAAACATGTAATCCTTTTCATTAGCTTCCTCATTCAAAAGATATTTGTTAGGAAAATTATCAAAAAGAAGGGTGGAATAGTCAACTTTCACCCAACACACATTGAAAACTTGGAATAGTTGCAAGTTGGGAGAGATGTAAAACCTATCAAGCCTACTAAGTTTCCTATCAACCCCCAATCTGCAATTAGACTAGAAGTGAGCAAATATAAATTATTGTTGTATTTTTTTTTATGAATAGGACCCAAAAGTCCTAAAGAATTTTGTTAGAACAATCATTTATCAACTTCTTTATTGCTCATTTTAGCACAATAAGATCAACTATGATCTAAGTGGTTTTCAACCAGGTTGAATTCACCACCAAAATCCAATCAACATGAGGTGAATTTGAGGTCATCCATTTCCATAAGTCATAGATCTGTTTGATAATGTTAGGAACATATATATAGTAGAAACCAATAGGTTGATCTTTGATACCACACACAACTATGAGAAGGGTCCTCTCCTCTATCAATGACAAACCTACTTTCCCAAGGAGCTAAGCCAATCATAACACCCCCCCTTCCTTCTCTATGAGATGTATGAAAAAAGGTAGCGTATTTCCTGATGTTAGATAGAGAATAACTATGTCAAGGTCCATTCAACTTGACTTCTTGGAAACAAACAATGTTAGGTTTCCATTTGGTAATAGTTTCCTTGACCTCATGTTTGTAATGTGGGAGAGAGATCCCTCTTACATTCCAAGAAAGAACTTTATGCTTCATGATTAGGAAAATTATAAAGATCTTCATCTTATGGTAGAATATCAAAATGATTGGTAGATATAATAACTTGTTCGGAAGAATTATTCTCCCTTGAAGTAGGTGGAGACCTTGATCTCTATCTCATAGAAGATGGTGAAGCCCCTTAATATAAAGATGGAGAAAAAGACCTTGGTCTTGCATGAGAGGGTTGAGACTCATAATCATCATTTCTTATTGGTGGTGTGGTGTTCTTCTAAGCAAGAATCTAACCATTATGAGGATTAAAAGACCTTGAATGTTCTTTTTCTTTTTTTGGCCATTCTCTAGACACTAGACATTATGGCATCTTTATTAGGAGGAATATTATCATTGTTCATGTTTGCATCTGAAATATCATGCTTCACCTAAGGTTTTGTAGGCATAGCAAAAATTTGATTATTATTTTGAACAGAAGGCATGCTAACATCAGTAGCCATTTGTACTTGGGAGTATCTATTAGTTCTTATGGGGAACTCTCTAATAAGATGCCCTTCTTGTCGACCAAAAAAGTGCATTAGGCTTGTTCAAATAACAATTAGATGGTAAATTGTCCCTGCCTCTCTGGATGTTGGCTCTATTCCTCCTGGTGATGGGAGGTCCTCTATTCTGGACCCATCCTCTTGGCAAAAGGCTGCTGCTAGGGTTGAGGAGGGATGGATTACTGTTAAAAGCAAAAAATCTAAATTGTCCCAGTCCTCTTTTTATATGACACTTCAATCCCACAAGGGCAAATCAAATTCTTGATCCGTCCTGATTGGGTTGCGGCTACTGTCTTTTGCAGCCCACTGGGTTTTGTTGGGGGTCCCTTTGTGTTGTTCCCCCTTTTGTGTTTGGTTGTGCCGTGTCTTTTTTGTGTTTTGTTCCTTTGAGTGGACTTTCAAGTTTATTTTTCGGTTTGGGTTGTAGGTGCTTCTAAAACCTGTCTTGTACAGGGTTTCTGGTCCCTTAAAAACTTGTTTTCCTTAATGAAAAACAATTAGATGGTAAACTCAAACCCTAGAATTGTTAGTTTGATACTATTAGGTAATTGAATAGTTAAGTCCATCTCAATACATGCTCTAGGATGAACCCTAATGTTGACAAATTTATCTATATTATTTTTACGTGACAAAACCCTTTTGAGTTGTCATACCTTTTCCCTTAAAAAAGGTCAAAAGGCAAGGTTTAAAAAAGGTAACTCAATCCACATAGGATATTTAACCTAAAAGGCCCTTCAAAATGAATGTCAAGAGTCCATCCCTTTAAGTAGCAAAACTTCCCACATATAACCTAGGTGCCATATTAAAGGAAAACATGAGCATGATTAGTAAATCTAAACATGCAAGTAACATACCCTCTCCCAAGTCCCCTCAAGGTGTCAATATTCCAACCCCTATTTTCTCAATTGAGTTTAACTTTCAAATAGAATTCTTCTGAAGAAAAATAAAATCACAGGTCTGATACTCAACTATACAATCTACCACATCATCAGGAATTCAAAATTCAACAATTTTACCTACATTTTTGTACATATTCTTCTTCATTTCACTAACATTTTATTTTTGGTCTCACTGTATAGAAGCAAAGGTGCAAGGCTGCAACAGAGGATATGGGTAAGGGACTCGTGAGTTCCAGTATAGACTACAGTTCGCCACTAGATTTCTAATTAAGGTTTAATTATTTATTTGTTTGGTAAATCCCTTCCTTCTGCAGAGCTGTGCATGGCTCACAAAGGGGTCGTAGATGATAGGAGAAATGAAGAGTTGATGCTTCGGTCTACATAGGGTTCATGCTTCGTTGCCAAGTGAAAATGCTGATATTTCAAATGACGGAGGGGAGGTGAAGGGCATAATCGAAACCTAATGGAACAGACGATTTCATGGAGGTTTATTTTAATCTCATCCTAAGGCTATGATTACAGTTATAGTTGCGGCGAAGATAGCACTCAAGGGTAAGGGGGAGGCCTCTGATTGTGACACATTTTTTTGGGGTTATCATGGCTCCCTTGTCTTCCTTTTTTTTTAACATTTTTTCTTAAAAAAAAAATAATAACAAAATTGTCTCAAAATCTTAGGAAATTTAAATCATTTTAAATTTTTTTGGGAGTATCTGTTATCAAGTCATATCATCAAATATGATGCCACATTAGCATGTTTTTAATCAAGGTATCCATAAAAGCCCTGAAATAAGTGAGATTGATATTTATGCATGAAGTCATGTTTTGTTAGTGCGTTGATGTGGCATTGCATGATTTGTTGTTTTTTATATCTAAGAGATAGATTCATTCAATTATGGATAGTTATCATTAGTAATAACAACTTTAAAGTTACAATTATTGATGTAATGTTGTATGTTCAAAAATATTAGACATTAAATCAATGAGTACTATCACAATTATTGAAACACCCTACATGACATTAATCCTCTTCCCTTACTTCTATTGCACTCTACACATTGGTGCATCTAAATAGAAGAATAAATTAATCATATTCACTATATTGGTTTTCCAGAACTTCCTCACTTAAAATCATAGTAAATGACTTAAGAGATTTGTTTAGAGGAGCTATGGCAATACATCATATTTTTAAAAATAATTTAAGAATAATGTAAACCATTAAATTGTGACATTTTCTATGTAGAATAAGGTGTAATTTTAAAAATTAAAGAATCATTCTTATTATTATTGTTTCAATTAAA
This sequence comes from Cryptomeria japonica, assembly GCF_030272615.1. Taxonomy (NCBI): domain Eukaryota; kingdom Viridiplantae; phylum Streptophyta; class Pinopsida; order Cupressales; family Cupressaceae; genus Cryptomeria; species Cryptomeria japonica. The sequence continues at coordinate 611,196,369 of NC_081408.1, read as the reverse complement.
TTTTATCTTTTTCTATTATTTTTGTTGGGTGGTACTTTCTCATATCACACAACTATCACTAAAAATTAAAAAATCAACAATTTTTGGATATTGATTTTTGAATTAATATTATAAAACAAATTAGACTTGTATGTTTCATAACACATTTCTCATAGTATATATATAGAGATTACCTTTTCATTGAAAGTACATCCATGTGGAGTGTAGTGCATTTCTTTGTTATTTTTTTGAGTGTATTTAAAAATGGTCATTTTTTTTACAATAGACATACATTCATTATAATATTTTAAATATGTAATGTTAGAAAAATAGAAAAAAGCATATTAAAATTTTAAAAAGTTAACATTAAAGGATAAATACTTAAGAAATTGCATTTCAAATGACTTATTTTGATCTTTCAAAAGGTGGAGCAATTTTTATATTTTTATGTCAATATTTTGATAGGTAAGGAGAACCCTCTTATAAAGGTTTGATTTAAGCTTAGTGAGGTTATATTTAATGGGTTTGATCTATTTTCCTTTAATGAAGACTACTTAAATGTAATTCCAATAGAATTAAATTGTGTATTTTTCTAAAAAATACATGATTTAAAAAAAGGTGGAGATGTTTCACAAATGAAATACACTATATTGTGATAACCCTATACTATTGTACATTTCATCCTTTCAATCAATCTAAAACAATTCCTCTTAGTCTTTCCTCTCACTTATCTTCCTTACACATTACATCTTTTTAAACAAACTAATTCTAATACTACATTAATGAATATAAGAAAAGAGGAATAAATTGACATTAATAATCTAATGTCACAAATTAAACAACAAATATAAAAGAATCTCAACTCTCTTCATAAAATGAGGGAAAAAATCTATCATATCAAAATTGAAATTATTAATGGGTATAACAAAAATATAATGACATTCACTTATATCTCCACAATGTCATTTATTACATATATAAAAGCTAAAAAAGACTTATTAAACCAAATAAATCCAATAGACATTAATGCTAATCAGTCTCCACATAATAACTTTTGGAATGATCTTGACCTTAAATCTCACACTATTTGAACCTTCTAATAGCTATAAATTTTTTCAAAGATATCTGCTATTTAACACCACACGAAATACATTTAACTGCATATCTAGTGAACTTTAGATTTGATTCCATGGAGCTTCTTCCAAACCCTACGCAAAGGGTGATATATTCCATAGAAAACCGCAGTGGCTATCGCAACCGAGGGAACAATCAAAGCGAGTACAAGACCGAAACCAAGCAGCACTAATTTGATACGTTGGTCAAGTGGAGTGAACAAGTAAGATTTTCCAAATAGCGACATTACCCTTATCCATATTGGAAGAAGGCACACCATAACCCACACCAGCACAGCCAACCACAAACACTTTGATGCCACAACCAGATGTATTGCTGCGCCAAATGTTATTGATAATGATACCAGTGCTATATATAACGCAATCAAGCTCATATTAGTTAAGATGTGATCCGCTTCTCGGCCAACTAGAAATGCAAAATTAAGCAGGATCGCAGAACCAATAGAATAACAGAAGGCCACTGTGTCAAATATCACAAATAGCTTGAAGACGTTTGTGTCAATCAATATAGGTGCTGGTGGGCTGTGCTCTTGTGTGTCAATGCCTCCTGGTAGAGTAAAAGCAGCTGCAAAAGCAACTGTTGCAATTAGGACTGCACTTACAGATATGGCATCTGGGTTCCAACTTGGGTTGATACGTAATTGGATGGCTGTTGAGGGCGTATCGAATATTTTCTTAATAGCACCATGTTCATATAAATAAATTATAATCTGCAATAAGACGAGCTCATTTTAAAATTAATTTTTAAACAGTAATAAACATTTTACAATCTAAATAATATAGAGAATAAATAATAAAGAACTCTTATCTAATATCATCATTTAACATACTTTTGAATTGAAAAAAAAAATTATAGTTGCAACTTGTAATCGCAATTTAAGCACCTGTACTAGTGTAATTATTTTTAAAATTGTTTATTAATTTTTTTAAATTAATAAAAAAATGTGTCCTCATAAGACCTGAACAGTCCAAGATAAGATTGAATTAGTATCTTTTCAAAACTTTTATTTAAATAGGTCATTAATTAATAAGATTACCAGAGATGGGCAGGAGGTTCATAAGGTTTGTTCTCCTCGTCCCCAAAAATAAAAAGAAAGGGAATGTGATCCCCTTGGGCAAAGGAAGATTAAGTTTCTTTAAGAAAATAAGAGAAAGAAAACTAGCTTGGTAATTGCAGAGCCTGTATCTAAAAGGCTAGAAGCTGAGGATAGAAGGCAGTGAAAGAAGAAATAACTGAAGACAATGGTGGACTGCACTCCAGGCTGCACTTTTTTCTTACTAGGATAGCTATATATACAGCTCTAAGATGTAATTAGTACAATGCGATATGCTGGTGGTAGATCCTTTGTATATGATGTAATAGGTCTGTTATAAATTAATACTTTGTTACTAGTATGCTGCTTTTTGGTCAAATCTTGCAGCTAGTACAGCTGTCTAAACTGACAAAACAATGAGCTGATGACTGTTTTGTACTTTATCTTTCGACTACTCCATATTTAATAGAAAAAATATTTAAGATAACAATCCTTTATCCAATATCCGTAGAGCCATTTCGGATCTCAGCAGAGGCGGGCGCACTTTACAGACTTCATTGCATAAGGTTCGTAGTTTATACAGCTTTTCTCTAATGTTATCATATTGAATTACAGTTTCATGGCATCATTTCCTGCTCTGCTAATTGATAAAAAATCATTTAAACTATCAATTATATTAATGTTTTAAAATAACGTAAAGAAAAGCTAACAGTTTGAATTCATTGATAATCAAGTTACTTACAACCCTATAAAGTTGTGGGTCTTCATTCCCTTTCTTTAGTGCAATATCTAATGCCGTTTGCCCATTGTTATCAATGCAATTAATCAGTCTTTGTGACATTACCGAGGATATTATCATTCTCAGATCTTGTCCAACTCTCTCAAATATTTCAACAGCATTTTTCACAGCCAGATGCAAGGCATTTCTACCATTTCCAGACAGTCGCTGCTGTTATTCAATATCACTCTCACTAGAGTTGCGTTCCCCTCTTTGGCTGCAACGTGAAGTGCAGACTGCTTGTTTTGGTCCACTTTGTAACAAGAAAGTCCATTATCATTTTTAATAAGCATCTTTCCAATCAGGTGAAGTTTCTTCCGTTCCCTTAAAAAACATGGAAGCATCGCAACTGGAAATTGATATAAGGCAGCCATATGCAACGGAGTTCGGTTGAAATTGTCTACTTCTGTGGCAAGTTCAGGTTTATTGTCTAAAAGCTTCTTAATTACATCTGCACAACCAAAAAAAGTAGAATCAAAATTCAGAGCAGAGTTTTTCTTTGCATTTTAACTGAATCTATATCCGTATCAAGGTGATATGATTGTTGTAATTCAAACTATTTTAATATAGATCTGATTTTCGATTAAAGACTGTGTTAATAAAAGTTTCTAAATAAAGCAGCTCAAACTAAATTACCGGTATAGCTTAATCATACTTTTAAGCTATAATACTAATTATATGTAGAGATTGAAGAGCGATGGAAAATAAAATGTATTCAAATATATTTCTAATATTCTCTTCTATTTTAAATTTTATGCCATTCTTCATACCATTCGAACCCTTACAAGCCCTTACAAGTTAATAGGAAAACAGTCCATAGACTTTTATGTATTCAGTTCTATTTTTTCCGTCTTATCCCCAACAAATAAACTGCTACAACTATTTAAAGCTTCCCATCTTAAAAAGTATGGCCACTGTTTCTTAAATACAAGCTCTCTGTTCCTTCAATTGATGATAATCTGGTTACTATTTTATTTTCTTGAAAATTGCACAATTATTCGACTAATAAGTTTTTTTAATTTTAAATTAGCCTACAATAGTTATTAAGGATACATTTCATTAAAAAACTTTCAAACATACGTTTTCAAATTGCTCAGGGAGGCTAGCCGTGTGTCTAAGACAGCAGATTTTTTAGGAGCTGATGCTATTAGAGACCTGGCCACTTCTCACCCTACTGTTTCTGGCTCCGTCTGTGGTTGGTAAGGGGTTTTTGTTCTGTATTTATGATTCAACAGTAGATAGATCAGCTTCCGAGTTAGAAAACTCACTTTTTTAAAAATTCTTTAGAGCTACGCCAAATATAAATGTATTTAAGAAGTGAGCTCAGCAAAAATAGAAATTCAGGGGTTATTAAAGGTTGCAATTATGACAAAGGACCTTTCTCTAATCATGAAAATTATGTACAGACCCTTTTGAATACGGTATGGTTTCTTAGCAATTCTGGATCATTCTTTATAAAATAAGTTTTGATATTTATTATTTTTTATTGATATGGGGCAGACTTCCCCTATTGATCACTCTTATTGCGTAAAAGACCTCCTTCATAAATTGACAAACCTATGAAAAATCCTAATAATAAAAGGAAAGTGCAATATTTCCATTGTTTATGGATCGCTCAAGTTTACAAAACTTTCAATTTTCATGAAAACCTCTATTGTATTGAAAATTAGATCAACCAAAAACCTATGGATCGCTAAAGTTTACAAAACATTCAATTTTCATGAAAACCTCTGTTGTTTTGAAAATTAGATCAACCAAAACCCAAAGAACAACGCACCTGTACTTAATTTAGAGACTGCAAGATGTAAAACCGTTTGTCCATCAAATCTCTTGTAGTACTCTCTTGAAGTCCTACAGCACAACATTTCAACAATCTTGAGATGACCTCCCTCACAAGCTTTAAAGAGAGCCGTTTCACCTGCTTTGTTAATCTCATTCACCAAATCTGGGCATGACTTCAATAAATCTTCCTCGACTTGCTCATTTCCTCCCAACGCCCCTTCGTGTAACGCTGTGTTTCCCTCCATATTTTTAGCTTTTAAAAATGTCATCCCATACTCTGGATTGGCATTTGAGAATTGAAGCAACTTTTGAACGAATTGCAGAGAGCCATGATAGGCGGCAATATGTAGCACCGTGTTTTCCCCTGGCGTTACCTCATTAGTAGCGCGTTGCAGCTCCTCAATCTCATTAAGCACTTGGACTTTCCCTGATTTGGCTGCTTCCAAGAACCTTCTGCTCATTCCTTTGCAGACATACCCACTTTGATCCATCGAGCTTGGCCAAAAAGACTATAGGCTTGGGCTTAAGGCAAACGCGTTTTTTTAATGGGAAGATGGAAACTTCTCTGGAGGTAGAACCACTTTGTTTTTACAAAAACATGCGAGTGTCTTTCTGCAGAACTTATTCAGAGTGCCATTAGAGATTGGACGCTTTCGAAAAATAAAAGATAAAATCATCCATGTTTAGGAGGCAGCAGGAACTGTAGCACCACTCAAGTGGTCCATCCGCATAATTTAAAATAAAGAAGGTGAAAAGACCATTCAATGTTTTTAAATCGGGATTCTGCATAGAGTTCTGATAGTGTTTCCTACTGCTTATTCCTTGTACTATGATGGGTTCAATTCGATGTTGGCATGAATGTAGATATACAGTTTTTTAGTACTGTAAAATATAGTTTTCTGAAGACCGAATGAGGAAAATATAAAGGAAAAGTTTTCCAAGACGGTATATTTTGTTTTTTATATTTGCTTAAAGTTACAAACTATTTTAAAGTTACAAACTATTTTATAACTCTTTTGATGTTTGAATTAGATTATCTTATAAAAAAAAAAACATTTCATCAAATTTCAAATCACACTCCCTGATTTATCATGGAATGAGAAAAGAGTTCAAAAAAGATAAAAGACTGATGAATAATAGTTTTAAAAAAATATAATAAAATTCAAACCAAGTTTTGTGGAAATTTGTCCATGGACTGCTCACTGACACATTTTTTATTTCACTTTTGACATTATCTTGTGTTTCTTGCATTGTTGCATAATATCTTTCAGTTAGAAGAATGGAGATCATAAAATGTGTTTATTAGTCTTCATTTCAAGGACATCAATTCTTTTTAGAAAATTGTCATTATGTTATCTTAAAGTTTTTTTTCAAATTATTTTTATATAAAAATTTTATTCAACTCTTGGGTTTTCCTCTTTGAAAATTTCAATTTTTATTTGTAAAAGATTAAAAAAATTTCACTTCCAATCAAATTATGTAGTCTAAGATAAAAATTATAACTATTTTCTAATGTATTTTATTTTCATTGTAAGTTATATAAATGAATTTAAAATTTTAAAATTTTAATCGTTTAGGAAAGTGTCTTAAGACATGTATCTTTTCCTATATGTCTTAAGTTTACACAAGGTGGTGACACTATCTATACATGAACACCATTTAAATGCCAAAACATACATGTCTTAAGTTTACACAAGGTGGTGACACTATCTATACATGAACACCATTTAAATGCCAAAACATACATGTCTTAAGTTTACACAAGGTGGTGACACTATCTATACATGAACACCATTTAAAATGCCAAAACATACATCCCATTGTGTAGTGGGGAAAGTGAGACTAAGTGAACAAACCCTAATCCCACTCTCGTGTACACACTCATGGAATACAAAAGAGCCTAGGGAGGTAACGCACTTCGGCTACTTCTTATGAGGAAGAGAGAGCCAAGGATTACCTCTTAGGATTTCTATTCCCTTGTTGTAAATGAGAGATAGGAGAAACGCAAAGTGAAGATTTGAATGATTTCGAGCTAGGGCACCCACGTCCTAGTTCATGGTTGATGTTCTCTGTTGTACACTATGGGGGGGTCTGTTCCATTTTGGGGGGTCGTGTTTTTCACTTTCTTCCTCTTTGTTTGTTCTATGCTGCCGCCTTTCGATGTTTTGGTTCTTTGTCACTATTGGGAGTGGTGAGGGTGCGTGACTCTGTCCTTGTTCACCTCCTTGGTCATGGGTGCAATGGCCTGTGGGGGCAATGTTTGGCCATTTGGGAGGGTGCAACATTGAGGGGTTGCTCAAAGTTTTCTTTGGAGCAAAGTGCAAGCTTGGTGCTATCGGTGAGTGGTGGTTGGGTGGGGCTAGGGGGGTGCTCACCCTTAATCTCTTTTGGGGTTTTGCTCTGCATGCAAGGCATGGGGGCTCAAATGACCATGTCGTGTGGAGATCCATCTCGTGCTTCTCTCAACCTGGACTTTCGAACAGCTGTTGGTTCGAAGTCCTCTATTCAAAGTACTAAGGTTTTAAATAATAGTTTTTTTGCTTTGGGTGAAGGTAATATGGATGCCGGCTTGTCGGGTGGTGCTAGGGTCACAAAAATTAATGGGTGTCTGGAGAAGTGTAAAGAGAGGCGAAGATTGGTGATCCCTCCAGAAATGATCGTTGAGGATGTGGAATACTATTCAAAGAATTCTTTGTATTGAAAGTTTTTGGGTATGAGGATCTCATTGTAGTTTTTGGAGAATCGGGCTCAGAGGACTTGGGCGCCAGAAGGGAAAATGGATATTATGTTGCTTGCTAACAATTACTTCAAGGTTACATTCAATTTCATGGAGGATCGCAATAGGGTCTTTGAAGGAGGCTCATACTTTTATAACCAGGTGGGGTTGTTCATCAAACCTTGGCATGCGAGATTTAACCCTTCAGAGGAACTCCTAAATCGGGTTCCAGTGTGGGTTTGTTTACTTCATTTTCCGGTGGAATGTTGCCAGGAAGATGTGTTGCAGATGCTCACTTCATTGCTTGGGAAGCCTATTTGAGCTTCATCGCAAACCTTGGGGAGAAAGGTAATGACTTTCGCTCGTATCTGTGTTGAAATTGATCTTAGTAAGCCTTTTCCAGATGCTATAGATATGTGTATGGGCTCTTATTCTTAGATCTAACTGTTGGATTATGAAACTTTACCATTTTTGTGTTGTCTATGTCATGAGTATGGTCATTTGCAACACAACTGCCCTAGGTCTAAACCGGTTGTGCATCAGCCTCAACAACCATCCCATAACCTTGATGAGGTTGATAAAGGAAAAGCTCCCATGTTTGGTGTGGTTGTGGGTGTTGATGGTTTTGTCCTAGTTAAGACAAAGAATAGAAACCGAGGTCAAAAGAGGTCTTTGCAGAAAAATCAGGAGGAGGATACCTTTAATAGATTTGAATCCTTGGATGATCTTAGTCAACAAGAGGTGAATCTGACGATGATTCCTTTGGATCATAGTGCAGTAGGGTTGGTGCCAAATAGTGTGAACTTGGATCCTACCCATGGTCTGTAGGAGGTTGGAAGTCAACAGATGGAGATGGATCAATAGGTATTGGCTCAGATGGGATCCATCTCTAGTTCTAAAATGAAGATAGCTTGTGGGGATGTTTCTCCTACAGCACAAAAATTGGACTCCACTGGGGTTAAAAGTAATGAGATCTCTTTACATTTGGGTCTTCTTCAGAAAGACATCAAGAAAGGTGCAACAAAGAAGATTTCCAAGGTTGACAGAAAGGACTTGGATAAGATTAAATTGATGGGGGAGAACTTGGTTGAGTCAGGGTTAGTAAAGTCTCTAGATTCTCATTTTTCTAATCCCTCGAAATGATTGTGCTTTCATGGAATGTGAGGGGCTTGAACAGTGGCCCTATACACCAAGTTGTTTGGGAATTGATTAGGAGTCATTCTCATGATGTCCTTTTCTTGCAGGAAACTAAACTATCCATGGAAAGTATGCTGGGTCGAGTGCCTAAGCTATGGGGGAGAGGCGAATGTCAGTGTATTGGGGTATTTGGCTCCTCTGGAGGTGTGGCTTGTCTTTGGAACCCCTTGAGGATTCACCCTATATGGTGGGTTTCTTTCAGATCATTTTTATCCAAGGTTGTCTCTAGTCTTGAGACTAGGGAACATATCTTGCTTACTAACATTTATGCCCCCAGTGATCTTCAGGGTAAGCAGAATTTATGGTCTCATATTTATTTTATGCATGGGTTTGTTTCCTTTTCATCAGTTGATTATGGCATGTGATTTCAATGCCATCTTAGATTTGAGTGAGAAGAAGGGTGGTGTTATGCAGTTGGAGCCTTCTTCCTTCCTTCTTCAGGATAGTATATCAACCTTGAATCTAGTTGACATCAAGCCTCGTAATGGTCTGTCCAGTTGGAACAATAAGAGACTAGGGGAGTATTGGATTGTGGAGAGGCTGGATCGCTTTCTGGTTTCTAGTTTTTGGATTTGTGGGGGATTGTCCACATGCTCCAAGATTTTAGATTGGAAAGGTTCGGACCACTGGCCCATCAAGTTGTTTTCCTCTTCTACTTGGGTCACTCACTCTCCTTCATTAAAATTCCATCTTATGTGGTTGCGAGATTCTTCTTTACAGGTTCATGTTGCAAAGTGGTGGAAGAAAGGGAGGCCAGCCTTTGGCACTACCATGTACACTTTTGCCTAGCAACTACAATTTGTTAAGTTCCAACTTAAGCGGTGGAATCATTAGTGTTTTGGTAATATCTTCTATGCCAAAACAAACACTCAATTAGAGTTCAATGGAATTACTAGAGATATTATAGAGCATGAATTGTCAGAAGCCTTGCTTAGGGAGGAAGTCAAGGTAGTCAAGGTTTTAGAGGAATGGGAGCTTAGGGAGGAAATCTACTAGAAATAGAGAGCTCGTATTGATTGGCTTCAAGCGGGGGATAAGAATACTATGTTCTTTTTCAATTTAGTGAAAGCAAGAAGGCATGGCAATTCTATCCATATTTTGGTTAATGATAGAGGTGAGCAGTGTTTATCCTTCAAGGAGATTTCTATGGAGTCTTTGCAATATTCCAATCCCTTTTAAGTGAGGATTTTTAGGGGGAATCGAAAGGGGAAAATCAAGTTCTTGCTTGCATCCCTTCTCTAGTTACTAGGGAGATGAATGAGCAGCTTATGGGACCTACTTTGTTGGATGAACTTGAGAGGATTTCTTTTCACATGAAGAAGGGGAAGGCGCCTAGACTAGATGGGTTTTCGATGAGTTCTATCAAGAATTCTGGGATATTATCAAATTGGACTTATTGGAGGTGGTCCAAGAGTCCCAGAGGAGTAAGCAGATGCTTCGGGCTTTGAATGCGAATTTCATTGCGCTCATCCCCAAGTGTGATGGAGCTTACCAATTAGGCCAATTTCATCCTATTTCTCTTTGTAATGTGATTTATATGATTATTTCTAAGTTGATAGTGGAAATGTTGAAGAATTGGCTTGGGGGGATCATTTCTTAAGAGTAGAGTGGGTTTTTGCAGGGCCATCAAATCTTGGTTGGAGTGGTCATCGCTACTAAGACCATTCATTCTATGGCAGCTTCCAAGGAAAAAGCTATGTTTATCAAGCTAGACATGGAAAAGGCTTATGATAGAGTCTGATGGTCCTTTCTCAAGAAGATTCTTAGGGCTTTTGGTTTTGCTGATGAATGGATCCAATGGGTTATGAGTTGTGTTTCATCTATCTCATTCTCTGTGCTTATTAGTGGAGATCATATTGAGTTGTTTGGTGCATCCAGGAGCCTTCGTCAAGGGGGCCCTCTTTCCCCGTACTTATTCATTATTCTTTCTGAGGGTCTAGGGATATTGATTAAGCATAATGTGGGACTGGGTACTATTAATGGTTGGACTTTTGGTAATGACATACCTCCTCAATCCCATTTGTAGTTTGTGGATGATAGGAACCTGATGGGACTGGCTAGAATTAGAGAAGCTATAAATCTATGTAAAACCTTGGATGTCTATCTTGGGGCTTCTAGCCAGTTGATCAATAAGGATAAATATTCCATTATCTTCTTCAATACACCTGGAACTATTCAATTGAGGATTGCTCATATATTGAGGTTCCAGGCCAAGTCTCTTCCCTTGACTTACCTGGGTATTCCTATCTCTGCTGGTAAGCCTCCCAAAGACTCTTGGCAGGGTATCTGCCTCTGTGTTCACTTCTTTGAAAATAGCTAGCCTTGCTAAATGCCTCCTTGATCGTACCAATGAATATAAGTGCCCTCTACTGCAGCTTTTGAGAGGGCATCTGCCTTTGTGTTCGCTTATATCAAAATATGTTTTGCCTCATATTGCTCTAGTTTTGCCAAGTTTTCTGATATACTATCTAGAATTCCCTGTAGTTGCCAGTTTGGGGTTTTTTGTCTTTTGATTGCAAGTCCCTACATAAAATTATTAGATTGCTGCCCTTTACGAACTGAAAAGAAGAAGGCCACATCCCCCATACAATCCCTACCAACCCCCCCAATCCTAGCAGGACCTGGATTACCCCGAGAGAAGCCATCGGTGTTAATCTTAATGAAATCATCCTGAGGGGGCAACCAAGTTCCCACCCTTTGAACTTTTTTCTTAGCACCTCTACCTCTCCTGACACAAGATGAGATAGGAGACATCTTCTGCAAACCCAACCTACTCGCAATATTAGCCTCTCCTCTATCCTGAGGAAAATTCACCCCACATTTAGCTTCCACCATCTCCTAGACCATGCTAATGATGCTATTCAACACTTGTTGAACCTATAGTCTAACATCCCTAAAGATCCTCCTATTCCTCTCTAACTAGATTTGCCAAAGTATAAAAATGGGTTCAATGTGCCAGACAGTCTAGAGAAAAGAGGACAAAATATGAGGCCTGCCCACACTACTCCAAAACTCCACCAAAGAATCTGCATGAACACAGGGGTGCTTCCACACCCCCCACTAGTAATGCCAGAGAAGCAACGAGAAATGGCATCTGAAGAACAGGTGAGAGGAGTCCTCATCTCCAATACCACACAAAAAACAGATGGAAGGCCCATGGAACCCACACTTGTGAATATTGTCACAGGTAAGACACCTATTCAAAGCCAGAGTCTAAGCAAAATAGTTACACTTTAGCCAAGAGAAATTGTTCATAACATATTTCCACCATTACATCTCCCTCCCCTCCAAACGATGGAACAACAACTCTTGGTACTCACTGGCAACAATAAAAACACCCTTAGGATTCGGGGACCAAGCAAGTCTATCCCTATCCTTAAGGGAACTACAATGTCTACTAGCCAAAATGCCATGAAGCTCAGCACAATCTTCCTCCATATCAACAATGGGCCATTCATTAGGAACCTTCCACCGCTTTATCTCTGATTGCCCACACCTATAAACAGACTTAAAGTCGCTCACTCTAGACCACCCTACCTCCAGGAATCATTCATGACTACATATTGTTCTTTTTATTCTTTTCAATTAAGGAAAGAATAAAGTTACAATTGGACTTAAAATAAATCATTCATTTAAAAAAAAAAAATTATGGGGACACTAAATATGCTTCAGTCAAACAGAAAAAATAATTCTGGGGACACTAAATATGCTTCAGTCAAATAGAAGTTTCAGAACATCTCAACAAGAAGTTATTCGTTCACAAAAAGCATGAGCTGGAACAATTACTTTAGTTGAATCATTCATGACTACATATTGTTCTTTTTATTCTTTTCAATTAAGGAAAGAATAAAGTTAAAGTTGGACTTAAAATAGATCATTCTTTTAAAAAAACAATTAAAAAAAATTATAGGGACACTAAATATGCTTCAGTCAAACAGAAAAAATAAAATTTTGGGAACACTAAATATGCTTAAGTCAAATAGAAGTTTCAGAACATCTGAACAAAAGCTATTGGTTTACAAAAAGTATGAACTGGAGCAATTACTTTAATTGAATCATTCATTTTCTTTTTATTCTTTTCAATTAAAGAAAGAAAATTGGACCTAAAATAAATGCGAATGTGAATGGCCATAGCTAATAAGAAAAGAATTGGATCCAAAGTTAAAAGCCTCTTCGATTTTAACGCTTAAGAATAAGGTAAATTTCACATTACTTTGTTTATTCCCCGTCATCTCTTGTTAAAGGGGGAATAAAATCAAACTTGCCTTCAAAATATGCGAGGATTAAATTTAAAGCAGTGGGCACAAAGTTTAATAAAGAGAAGATCGAAAGAGCTGGTCGGAGATGGAGACATCCATTTGTTATTCATGTGTTGATCATAGAGTATGATATATTTTTATAAAATCACATATATTTATAATTTGGAATGTATTATTACACTTTTTAAGTTTAGCATAACACTGTCATTTTAATTAAAAAATTATTATTTTTAAAATTCTTTCATAAAATTATAGTTATAAAGTTAAATGGTACATCAAGTTTAGCATATTTATATATTTTTATTTAATTAGCATATTTATATTTTATAAATAAAATTTATATAGAGGTATGGTTAATATTTATTAGATTATTAATTTCATATGGTTAATATTTATTAGAATATAATCTTACTATAGATTAAATAGTTATTAGTCATTGTACTTGACAACCAATTTCTTTTTAAAAAATACTATCTAATGTGCAACTTCTGGTTTAGTCTTTCAACATTTTAAATAAAAGTTTCATATACTTCTTAGGCTTTTTTTAACCTGTCATTGGGATTCACTCTTAGGCTTTTTTTTACCTATCATTGGGATTCACTCTTAGACTTTTTTTTCTTTCATATACTTCTTAGGTTTTTTTTTCCTGTCATGCTTGTTTTTTCCTTCATATACTTCTTTCAGTAGGATTCACCCTTAGGCTTTTTTTCCTAGTCATTGGAATTCGCCCTGTCAATTTTTTATCATGTACTATTTACTCTTAGACACTATATTTCAGTATTATAATGCTTAACTACTTCTTTATTTCCTAAATCTTAAGAGGTTCCTACTATCTAATTGCAATTTTGTTTTTCTCGGTATAAACATTCAAATAAAAAGTTATAAAACTACAATTGATCTATTATTTTGAAATTAAATTATATGCTTTACTTGGTAGACTACACTACAATGAGTGAATGTACAAGATAGTGATGCCAACCACTCACCATAAACCTTTTTGCAAAATTATATATATATATATATATATATATATATATATATATATATATATATATATATAACTTCTCATAAATATTATACAACTCATCATATCTAACAACTTTTCATATACTTGATATAAAATATAAATTTTATGTAATAAAAACTTGTAGTTTTTATAGAAATGTGTTTAATCAAATGGGCTTCCTCCACAATCAATTGCTAAAATAAAAGCAATCAACATATATACTTATCTCTATCTCTCTATTCCTCTATTGTTCTTAGTGTCACATCTCTCTCTCTCTCTCTCCATCCTTACGATCGTCTACTCTAAATTAACCATACAAAACATAAATAAATAGAAGTTTCTTTTAAATCTAGATTTAAAAACATAATTTTTTAAATTAGAAGTTTTTTAAAATGTAGATTTAAAAATATAACTTTCTTTTACATTTAATAAATAATAATAATAAGTTGTTATTTGTTTCTTTTAAATGTACATATAATTTTTTTGTATTTAATAAATAATAATAATAATAGAAAGTTGCTTTTTAGTTTAGATTTTAGTCTTTAACTTATTTTTAAATTATCTACAATTCTACCATCGTTGTCGACCATTTCTAGACAGTCGCTGCTGTATTTTAATATGACTTCCACTAAAGCTGCGTTCCCCTCTTTGACTGCAACGTGAAGTGCAGACTGCTTGTTCTGGTCCACTTTGTAACAAGAAAGCCCACCATCATTTCTTATAAGCATATTTCCAGTTAGGAAAATTTTCCTGTAAAGCTTTGGGTAAAGGAAATTATCGAGATATGGAAGCAACGCAGCCATGTGCAACGGAGTTCTGTCGAAATTATCTACTTCTGTGGCAAGTTCAGGTTTGTGGTGTAAAAGCTTCTCAATTACATCTGCACAACTAAAAAAGTAGAAATGAAATGCAGCGCAGAGTTTGTCCTTGTCTTTAACAGTATACGAATCGATGTGATATGACCATTATTTATACTTATGTGCGTATCTGTGTGTGTTTTTTTCCCTTGAAAACAAGCTGGCCGTTCCTTCAAATGTTGATATTTTTACTAAATAATAAAATGTGAACAGAAGTTGACCATATAATGTAATTATTGTATTTTTCTATGAAAATAGCACAGTTACTTGATTAATAATTTTCAAAAAAACTTAAAAAATCAAGTTTTGAAATTGTTAGAAAGGCTAGCCTGGTGTTGGGAGCAGCATATGTTTTAGAAGCTGATGCTGTCCTAAAGGCCTCATCACTTTTTCACCAGAAATTCTTTGGAGCTGAGTTAAATGGATGTATTAAGAAGTCGGATTAGCAAAAATAGAAATTTAAGGCTTATTTGGAGATCGTAGTTATGTCATAGGGTTTCTTTAACCCCATTTTTGAAGCAGGAAAATTATGTACGGACTCTTTTGAATGGGCTATGGTTTATTAGTAAGTCTAGAACATTCTGGTTTCGAGCTTTGATGTAAAACAAAATGCATCAATAAGGTTAGAACATTCTGGTTTCGAGCTTTGATGTAAAACAAAATAAATCAACAAGGATCTTACATGGGTTCAACTTCTTTGTTACCATTAGAATATTGAGAGGAGGTGGTCTTAAAGGGCATCTCTAATTCTTTTGAACAAATTTTTAGCAGCGCCATACAATCCAGGAAATAATAGTTGTCCACCAAATATATTTTATTTCCAAAAATCTACAAACGTATAAAAATTGTCATAGTAAACAAAAATTGAATCAACCAAAAATCAAAGAACAACATACCTGTACTTAATTTAGAGACTGCAAGATGCAAAGGTGTTTGGCCATCGGATCTCTTGTAATACTCCATACTCATAGGTGTTGGAGGACACAACATTTCAACTATCTTGACTTGACCTCCCTCACAAGCTTTAAAAAGAGCCCTTTCACCTGCTTGGTTGATCTAATTCACCAAATCTGGCCCCTGCGATTTCAGATTGAAGAGATCCCCACCTCACTTACCTAACGGTAAGCTCAGTGGGGCCCGGGGTGGTGATTGTCCAGAGTTGAACCAGCTCTCCAACAAATTGCAGAGAGCAATTAAAAGCGGCTATATGCAGCACCGTGTTCCACCTCCCCAAACTCATGAAGAACTCTTACGTTCCCTAATTTGTCCATTCCTTTACAGACATACCCACTTTGATCTATCAAGCTTTTGGAAAACAATACTCTAGGTAGGCTTAAGGCAAATGTGATTTTTCAATGGGAAGATCGAATCTGCCCTATTTACCTTTCCAAGGAGTCAAGGTATCGCTCATTGCCAATCCCATCCTCATCATGTGTATTAATATATGATTAGAACCGCGTGGGAAAGGAATGAGGATCACGGTGTACAGGTTAAATATGTGTCGTTCAAGCACAGATGAAGTTACATGTGGTGAAGATATTATAAATAGAAAAAAAACATTCTATGAATATATGGTTTGACTTAAATGAAATGTTTCATTTGCCTAATGAATTTTTTATTTAAAAAAGAAAAAATTGTCAGGAAGATTATTTAAATAATTATTACATAGTTATTTTTAATCATAAAATACAAATATAATAGTATAATTCTATGAGTAGTAAGAATTTTTTTTTTGGAAATTGATCCTTCTACTTGTTCATACGATAGTAATTCTAGTAGATAAGTTTGAATTTGAATTTTGAAGGAGAATTTCTTGAAGTGGAACAAGAGACAAATAGAAAAAATATTCTTCCAACAATAAGTTAGAATTTGTATTCAACAAATTTTGTTGCTGTGCTTTGAGTTGAGCAAAAGCATGTTTTTAAGCAACACATATGTTTGTGAAGAAGTGTGCAGCGTAGTAGATAGCTCCAAACAAGTAGAGGAAGAAGTTCTAAGCAGCCCCAAATTTAGTATGATTTGGTGTAGATAGATGTAGATGAATTAATTTATTTTAATATTGTAATCTAAGTTTTTGTTATCTTCTAAAAGTTATTTTCTAATTTAATAGAAGAAGAATTTGTCAGTTATGTTATATTGTAAAAGTTACTTTCTATCTGTGTTGAATTTGTTTTTATTTTCACATGTGCATTGTCAATTGATTGGCCAATAGAGCTACAGTCTCTATGCCTGAATTGGAGTTTAGTCCATCATATTGGTATCAAAGCTTGAATTTTATGTTTTTTGGGAGTTTAAATTCTAGTACTTTGTATCAAAGCTTGTGTTTTGTTTTGGAAGTTTAATTTCTAATAGTTGGTATCAAAGCTAATAGAACCTAATTTCTTATTTAATTGGGCTTTAGTTTTCTAGGTATTGAAGATTTGTGTTGGAGACAGGATTGGAGAAGATAGCAAGAGCTGGAAGCAACCACTATCCTTTAATGGATAAAGTTATGATGCCTGGGCAAAAAATATGAAAACTATTATGGTTGCTTGTGGTCAATGGGCTCATAGATGCGACAAGCCCAACATAGTTTGCAACCCTCATAGACAATTAGAGGGATTGAGGGACTGGTTAAAAGAAACAAGAAGGAAAGATATTAAAGCATTGTGTTTGATAGAAGCAGTCTTGACAAAGGCAATATTTGTAAAATAACAACAACTAATTATGTAAAAGAAGCTTAGGAAATCTCCCAAAGTAGTTATAAAGGGACTAATAAAGTAATATTTGTGAAACTTTAGATGTTTTGAAGAGATTTTTTGAGACTCCCCAAATGAAGGATATTAAACACTGTGTTTGACATAAGCAGTCTTGACAAAGGCAATATTTTTAAAATAACAACAACTAACTATGCAAAAGAAGCTTAGGAGATCCCCCAAACTAATTACAAAGGGACTAATAAAGTAATATTTGTGAAACTTTAGATGTTTTGAAGAGATTTTGAGACTCCCCAAATAGATGATGTTAAAGCATTGTGTTTGATAGAAGCAGCCTTGACAAAGGCAACATTTCTAGAATAACAACTAACTATGCAAAAGAAGCTTAGGAAATCCCCCAAACTAGTTAGAAAGGGACTAATAAAGTAATATTTGTGAAACTTTAGATGTTTGAAGAGATTTTGAGACTCCCCAAATGAAAAACAGTGAGTCCATCTTAGAGTTTCACACACTTGTCTTTGGTAAATGGTTAACCAATTAAAAAAAAAGGTGAAACATTGAAGAAAACTTTACTTAAGATGACATTTTCATGATAAACTTAAGAAATATAATAATACATTTAACTTATAAATATATACTTTTAACTATTATACTATGCAAATAACCAATTAATATAAGTATCAAATATTAATACACTAAAAAAAATTAAAAATATATTATGAGAGAAAAATCTACATCCTAAATATACTCAAAACATACAGGTTCAAAAGGAAACTTGATTTTCACAAGGACAATCACAAGTAGGATAAAATAAAAAATATTTTAATTGAATTAAATCAGAAATACAAAACAATAGTAACACAATTCAGTTTATTTAAAGTAGCATGCAAGGAAGGGGAAGCGGTTGGGAGTTGCAGGTAACCATGAAAGCTACATTCACTCTCTACACAACAAAGCAACAACTCGCATTTGTTGGGAAAATATCTGACAAGAGATTGAAGTCAATTTTCAAGCACCATGATGAAGAATTTCTTTTGGAACTAAAGGTGTATCTTGGCGAATGTTTCATGGAAACAGAACACAAGTACCACACCAATGTAGATATTGTGAGTATGGTGACGGCATGGGGGCTAGAGATTGGGAAGAATGCTGAAAAGGTTACATGGCTGTTGTAGGGAATAGTGGGGCAGGAATGGTTGTGTGGCTTGCAACCTTTTCTCAACATGACCATCCCCGAAACTGGTTTTGATCTTGACAATGGGGCGGAAGAGGGAGGAGTGACTACCATATTCCCATTTATTAGATGGAGAGTAGGGGAGGACAAGGAAACCAAGAGGTTGGAAGTGGCCTTGGGGTGGATATTGTTGGAAGAATATGTTTGTGAGAAAGAAGTTGGTACAGAGGTGGGAGGTGGGGGTGTGAATGAAGGCGATGAGCATTGCCCACTGTAGGCAAAAAGGGAGTTGGCGAACTTCTGGGTAACTAGGCCCATGGGGTTCCACAAGAAATAAGAATTGTTGGTGTATGGTGATTGTTTTTTGCTCGCATTTTGATAGGGTATTGATAGGTTTTTCTTAGTTCTGGATTGTGAAGAAGATTAATACCTAGAAAAAACTATTTCTTTGCATGATTCTATGTCTTCTTGCACCTCTGCAACGTGCTCTGTATTCTTCCTTCTCTTTGCCTCTTGCTCCTCTTCACTTCTTTGTGCTCTATCTTCTAGCTCCATTGAATGAAATGAGATGATTTCATGTCCACATTTATAAATGAGATTTTGAATTTGAATCGATATCCTTTAATATCTTTACCTACTGTGTTGCATTTGAAATTTGAATCTCCATTTTTTTCCATTTATATTTGAGTTGATTGTTTTGGTTGTTAAATTTGTGGCCTTACACACTTGGTGTGATGGATGTAGGTGATATGACCAGTGACGACGCTGAAGTGACCATATACGACTGGTTCGACCTGGACAGATAGGACGTGGGTGTGGAAAGGTGTTGAAAGGGTCTTGTGGTTTGACACACACGTGGACAACTAATGACCATCAGGAGACCTTTGTGTGGCCACATCACTGTCCATGTGTGTTCACGTGGCATGGGGTTGCTATCATGTTGTTTTGTATTGGTGGAACATGGTTGTCTGAAGTGTTGAATAGTTATTCTCTTAATGTTTAATGCAAATACTTAATCTTTTTATTGTGGTCCCATTATTGGGCACACATTGTTTTATGACCAAACACGAAACCTTTATTTTGAAGTAATATGAATGGTTTTAATGTTTTGTTATGAACTTAAATTTTATATTTGGAATGGGAATGATATAGTTTTTGACTAATACATGTCTATATTTTATGGTGTTATTCATGTACATGTGTTGGGACACGCATCAACATGTACTGGGTGGTTCGGTCATCACCTGTGGGCTCCTAGCTGCCCCAGTGCTATCACACATTTAGGTCCCAATGCACGTTCTCGGTCCTCTCCCCTATCTATGTCAGTCTAGCCAAATGTCAAAAACGAATCCCAACTTCCTATATTAAATTTGATAGTTCCATTTTGCCTCTTTACCCTACAATAGTTATTAAGGATACATTTCATTAAAAAACTTTCAAAAGTACGTTTTCAAATTGCTCAGGGAGGCTAGCCTTGTGTCTAAGGCAGCAAATTTTTTAGGAGCTGATGCTATTAGAGGCATGGCCACTTCTCACCCTACTGTTTCTGGCTCCGTCTGCGGTTGGTAAAGGGTTTTTGTTCTGTATTTGTGATTCAACAGTAGATAGATCAGCTTCCGAATTAGAAAACTCACTTTAAAAAAAATTCTTTAGAGCTACGCCAAATATAAATGTATTTAAGAAGTGGGCTCAGCAAAAATAGAAATTCAGGGGTTATTAAAGGTTGCAATAATGACAAAGGATCTTTCTCTACTCATGAAAATTATGTACAGACCCCTTTGAATACGGTATGGTTTCTTAGCAATTCTGGATCATTCTTTAGAAAATAAGTTTTGATCTTTATTATTTTTTATTGATATGGGTCAGACTTCACCTATTGATCATTCTTATTGCGTAAAAGACCTCCTTCATAAATTGACAAACGTATGAAAAATCCTAATAATAAAAGGAAATGCAATATTTCCATTGTTTATGGATCGCTTAAGTTTATAAAATTTTCTATTTTCACGAAAACCTCTATAATTTTGAAAATTAGATCAACCCAAAACTAAGTAAAAACACACCTGTACTTAATTTAGAGACTGCAAGATGTAAAGGTGTTTGCCCATCAAATCTCTTGTTGTACTCAGTAGAAGTCATTGGACACAACAGTTCAACGATCTTGGCATGACCTCCCTCACAAGCTTTAAAGAGAGCTGTTTCGCCTGCTTTGTTGATCTCATTCACCAAATCTGGGCAGAATTTAAGTAAAGCATTCACGACTTGCTCACTTCCTCCTAAGGCTGCTTCGTGTAACGCTGTGTTTCCTTCCATATTTTTAGCTTTTAAAAATGTCATCCCATCCTCTAGATTGGCATTTGAAAGTTGAAGCAACTTTTGAACGAATGGGAGAGAGCCATGATAGGCGGCAATATGTAGCACCGTGTTTCCCCCTGGCGTTACCTCATTCGCAACGCTCCACGGCGGCGAAATCTCATTAAGCGCTCTTACGTTCCCTGATTTGGCTGCTTCAAAGAACCTTCTGTTCATTCCTTTGCAGACATACCCAGTTTGATCCATCGAGCTTGGCCAAAAAGACTATAGGCTCGGGCTTAAGGCAAACGCATTTTTTCAATGGGAAGATGGAAACTTCTCTGGAGGTAGAAACACTTTGTTTTTACAAAAACATGGGAGTATTGTCTTTCTGCAGAACTTTATTAAGAGTGCCATAAGAGATTGGATGCTTTCAAAAAATAAAAGACAAAATCATTCATGTTTAGGAGGCAGCAGGAATTGTAGCACCACTCAAGTGGTCCATCCGCATAATTTTTAAAAAAAAGGTGAAAAGACCAGTAAAAACATGCGAGTATTGTCTTTCTATAGAACTTTATTAATAAGAGTGTCATAAGAGATTGGACGCTTTCGAAAAATAAAAGACAAAATCATCCATGTTTAGGAGGCAGCAGGAACTGTAGCACCACTCAAGTGGTCCATCTGCATAATTTTAAAAAAAAAGGTGAAAAGACCAGTAAAAACATGCAAGTATTGTCTTTCTGCAGAACTTTATTAATAAGAGTGGCATAAGAGATTGGACGCTTTCAAAAAATAAAAGACAAAATCATCCATGTTTAGGAGGCAGCAGGAACTATAGCACCGGTACTCAAGCGGGTCCATCCGCATAATTTAAAAAAAGGTCATGAAAAGACCAGTAAAAACATGCGAGTATTGTCTTTCTGCAGAACTTTATTAATAAGAGTGCCATAAGAGATTGGACGCTTTCGAAAAATAAAAGACAAAATCATCCATGTTTAGGAGGCAGCAGGAACTATAGCACCACTCAAGTGGTCCATCTGCATAATTTAAAAAAAAAAGGTGAAAAGACAAGTAAAAACATGCGAGTATTGTCTTTCTGCAGAACTTTATTAATAAGAGTGCCATAAGAGATTGGATGCTTTCGAAAAATAAAAGACAAAATCATCCATGTTTAGGAGGCAGCAGGAACTGTAGCACCACTCAAGTGGGGCCAGCCTTAAATCACACCCACTAAGCTTTGACTGCTTAGGTGGTGATGTGGGGCCCATTGAACCTGTTCCGTTCCTCGATCCATTTCTGTTCCCTAAACACTCACCATCACAGTCAGCAGAGGTTGTTACAGTTTGTGTCAGCAGTTCCCGCACATGATGAAAATCAAATTCAACTAAACTTCTGCAGCAGCGTGGGAAGAGTGTTTGAATTGGAGTTTTAATTAAAATAAATAAGGTAGATTTTGTCAGATGATATAGTTGCAGTCGTAAATTTTGTCAAATGTTATAGTTGCTCTGGTTGACATGTATGCAAAAAGTGAAAGCAAAGACAAGGCACGTGAACTGTTCGACAAAAAGCCAGAAAGAAATATGGCCTCATGGAATGCCCCAATTGCAGGAGAGGCACAAAATGGCTTTAGAAGTTTTCGAGCAAATAAAATTGGCAGGTCCAAAGCCAGTCTTGCAAACTTCCCCAACATCCTCTTGGAATCACGATAGGCATTTTGAAGAAAAAAATAAAATCAATTTTGTATCATACATAGAAGTATGTCTAGCTATGTATTTAATATATTTTGTTTATTAATTAAATTTATGTTATGCTTGCCATATTATTAGATAATTGGAGTAAAAAAGATAGTTTTGGGGGAGAGAAAATGATATTGTTGATTTCCAAACAATTTTATTAGGATTTCGTCTTTTTTGTCTAAATGGATACCCTAAGTCTTTAAGTCTATGTTAATTTTCTATGAAAGACTTTATATTATTTTTCAAGTCTAGCAACAGACAAATATGGATATAGAGTTTTTAATCAACACCCATCTCCCAAATTATATTTTGAAGAAAGTTAATAGGTTAGAAGAAAATTAATAAGTTTGAAAATAGTGTAACCTTGGTTTGTTGATTAATTCACGACTCCAAATATTTTTAGATATTTATATACCATATTTCATAGTATAAATTCAGATTTATTAAAATTATGAATTTTATGTTTAAAATATTTTCAGAACACATTTTTTCTTAGATTTTAAAGCATGAAAAAGATCATGGAGAGATTACTTGATTGATAGAATTTAAGTGAAAGACAACCCTACAACAATTAGGGAGGAGGTTCTAAATCATATGAGGATGCTTATTGAACTAAATATAGGAGAATCGAACAAGGGGTATTTGTTTTATGATCATGATATACCAACTTATTGTAAGAGGTATTTTGATTCCAATTATAGATCTATGGCTTTTATTTAAAGGGACATAGATGGGTTCTCAATATCACTTAAAGGTACTAAAAATGGCATAATGAACATTGTAATTGAAGCAATACCTCTTTAAGATGGAAGAGAGAACACGCAAGTTTATTTTATTTGTTGTTTCTTTAAAATTTCTATTATAGACCCAAAATATAATGGATGAAAGATTCATAACTAGAGTGTTCGGAAATTTATATTTTCAAAAAAATAAAGTATTGCCCATTTCATATAATCATTTACATATACACAACAATTAAAGTTTCTAAGAATATCTAATTTTATTATCTTATATAGATTTCAAAGATATATTGTATCACTTCTTTTTCATTGGATTTCACATAAATGATATACTGGAGTAACAAAAACACTTATTAATCTAGATTGTCCACTTGAATGCTAATCACCATATCTTAAAACTTTTATTAAGATGATAATATAAAATTTTGATAATGAAATTTATATAGTCATTTCGTAGAACTCACAATGTTAAGAGGTGCAATGGTCATGTCAATAGGATGCATTGTATGGATGGACATGCAATACAATTTTTTATTGTTTTTTTCACTAAAAGATGAAATTTAGAGTAGAATGATAAATTCGAGCAAGGGAGGGAATATATGAAAGTGTCAATAAAGGGGCAAATATGATGAGTAGATGGTGAATGTATGGAAAATGATGCAAATGGGCATTAATAAAAACCCAAGGTCATGAACCAAGCTTAAAATAAGAGAATGCCACATGTCATTAAGGCAATCCCATCAAAGTGAGTACACAATTAAATGAGAAATACAATGCCTATGCTAATTTTTGAATATATGTCCCAATCATAACACTCTATAACAAACATTTCCTTTTGCTATAAATTAACATTGTTAATGCCCTTAACTTATTCCATATTTTTAGATATTCTTGTAATTATAGCCATACATGTGTACTATTCCTTTAGTGGTGCATTGAACATGCATAGTACTTTCTTAATACCTGGTGAATTATGTTGATATTCATAATTAAGAAATGTGAGTTGTTATTCTAGTCAACTTGTACTAGTATTTTTTATGTTTCACCAAGAATTCTTAGATTCTCCTTCAAATCATGAATTTTGGTTACATCTATGCAAAGGGAAATCAATATATTTATTTTGCCTAATTACATCAATATATTGAATATGATCTTAATTCACACAAATAGTTAGTTTAATTGAATTTACTAATATTAGGAACAATTAAAGTAAATGGAAATATTTTTGACTAGCAAGAAGTGGGAGAGGGATGCTCACAATTACTCTTGAACCCATTTTGTATAGTTCTTTTGTTTTAATAAATTATGCTATATTTTGTCTATGTTAGGTTAATCATTTAATTACAACAATACAATGGGCCCCTACAAACAATTATTAGCATTTTCATTGATCCCCTTGAGCAATTGACAAGTTTCTACATGGTTTATTCAATAACAAGATCCCCAAGTCATGACATGGGATTTTAAGTGGGCCCACTTTTTCTTTCGATGGATCATCAATGGAAAAAAATGAGGAGGTGATATCGATGATCGTACTTAACACCCTATAAGCCAATGAATCAAAGATCTATTAGCTTGTACGAGTTAAGATAATTCCTAAGAAGAAACATTTGTAGGTGCTCGGTCATTTGATGTATATGATGTATGGTGAACTAATCATTTGACAAGACAACCATAAATGATGATAATTCCTAGGTTGGATACCCATGAGTTTCCCAATTTAAAGCACTTCAAATTTAGCCTTCATTCTTTAAAATGACAAGTAAGAAAGGACTATATAGGCCAATAAACTCTAAAATATGCGTAGGCTCAATTAGGAATTTGATTTATTTTCAATGAAAGGTTAATATCTTATTTACTATCCCCTTTTTTGTTTCTTATTACAAGTTTAAGGTGTTAGGAAGGGCCTTGGAGAATAAAATGCTTTGCAAGAATATTAAGGGGTTATAAATCTCTTAAAAATTGAAGTTGATGTCACTAATCTCCAATTTGTTAATGATGCACTCTTGTTTAGGCAAACCATAGAAATGGAGGCTAGAGTTATTAAGAAAATCCAAGATATTTATGAAAAAGTAACTAAAAAAGATTAATCTAAACAAATCAAGGATTTTCTTCCTCAAGGAATATGAAGGAATATATAAACATAAAACAAATCTTCAAATTTGAAGTACATATGAGTTACCAATCTCCTATTTAGGTATGCTTCCCTTAGAAAAAAATACACAAATATTGCTAAAATATTCCTTCCTTTCCTAATTTGAAATGTGCAACTAATTATTTAATTATTTTACTTTTAATTATAAATGCAAGTGGTTCACATTACATTTATAAAGAGCAAATACTTGAGTGATAATTCTTATTAGAACATGTGTTCTACAAAATATTCAAACCCCACTTGAAAACAACCCACCTAAACCCCATGCCCCAAATCCCCTTAGTGAAAAGCCCCACCCCTCCACCTAATGAGGCTTAATTACAAGTAACTATAAATGATAATATCACTATGCTCTAAGAAAAATGATTTAATCTAAAATGTGCCCAATATTCCCCCACATGTATCATAGTTTGCAACTTCAATGCAAGCCATTGATAATATACTTAGATCTCAATTGATGCAAATCTAGATAAAATCCACCTTTAGAGGGAGGAGATATGATATTTCTATGTTGATGGATTGTTGTAAAGATGGATTTTGGGTTTGTATATTAAAAAAAAACTATAGATCCATACTTTAATATAATCTATTCTACTCCCCATAATAGTAACAAAACCAAATTCAATGCTTAGCTTAATTTTTACTTAATTGTGTCTATATACTTAATTAGTGTAAGGATCCCGATTTGTCATTTTCATTAATTAGTTAAATTCACAAACTTACCTAACCTTGAAACTATAATTAGGTTTTTAGATCTAAATTTATCTTTGACTTTAACATTTTAAATATGATTTCCATATAATTTTACTTGAGGGATAAAGAAGGTTGATATATGTTTTGAAAAGATCTTTGGAAGTTTGTGAAAGAGTGATTGTGATAAGAATTGATCCATTTGTGGTCGTATAGAAAAGTTTAGCTACCAAATAATAAGTATTTGAATTTTTTTATTTTATGAATATTATTTTACTGTTGATCATTGCATTGGTTGTGTGATAGGGCTATTCAATATAATTCATTAATCTCAAGTACATCATATCTCCTTATCATGATATTCAAATCCTTGTTTAATGTTGGCCACTAATTATATATGCCTTTAAAATTTTGCATTTGGTGGTTTTGACGATGAAATTACCACCACAAATCTCTTGGGGACACTCAATAATTCTTTTGAAGGATTGTTCTTTATTAAAAAAACTTGACAAGTAGCCCACGACAGGTAGGAGAGTTGGCTTGGGTAGTGGGTTTTCTCCCCATGGGTCTTCAGTTTGACTCTTCGAGCTTAATTTTTATATGGTGTGTGTAATGTACGGACCCTTACCCACAACCAAGGGATTAGACTCACCTTAGCTTGCCTCAAAAAAGGGCGCTAGGCTGGGTCGTGGAGATACCCTTCGGCACCAATTTTTTTTTGACAAGCATCCTATCATAGTTTCACCACAATAATTCACCTTGAAATAACATATATTTACTTAAGTATTCATATTATTTAGGTAGAATGGGCCACCTCTTTATATTGAGTTTTTCTTAAAAGGACAAGGGGAAATATCTAGATTATTAAGTTTGCCTCATGCACTTCTATTGCATCTAAATTTGCTTCTATCATAAATTCTTTTAAACCTTGTGTTAAACTTCTTTTGTTGATTATGATAAACTTATAAAGCACTGAGAGGGGGGGGGGGGAGCGGGGGGGGGGGGGGGGTGAATCAGTGATAGCAAAAATAGTAACACTTTAATTACAAATTGATAAAAATACTTAATCAATTTACTAATGACTTTGCATGTAATCCAAAGTGTTATAAAAGCATTCACCACAATTAGAACATTCACCATAACACAAATATTTATACATTGAATACCCAACTAGGAAAAACCATGGTGAGATGGAACTCACAAGTTAACTATCTGTAGAATAGGTAATTGACTGATTAAGGTCTACAAATGCTCTATTAGGAGTGGATCCTGTTAAAGATCCCAAGCCCTGTTAGGAGCTATACTTGATTAAAGGTAACCTCAGTGGAGGATTTAGATCCAAGTTAATGAATCACCTTGTTAGAGGATTTCTACAATGAATCTTGTTAGAGCTTACCCGGTTAGGGTATTTAACTGTTGTAGTGATTAGAAAACAACAGGTGGTATGATCTAAGAATAGGACATTCTTCTTGTTTAGATCCTTTTCTGCTCACACATTACTGCATCACCGACATACTCTACAACTCCTTCAACAAATCGCATCTACTTCAACTCATAACATCACTTGTATCTTCTATTGCAAAATAATTCATCACAATGTCTTTTTATAGACATTAGATCTCATGTCGGCTCCTGAACCTTGACACAATTTCCTAGGTTCAGTGAATCTAGACAATTTTCCTTAATACAACACAAATCACCACCATAGTGTTGGTTGGTGGTAACACATCACAACTGATGATAACTCATCACACAAACTGGAAACCAATTGGAACACTGATAGCGGTTGAGTGTTGACCACATCAAACTCACAAATCGCTTCACTTCAAATCATACGCCTCCTTGTCTCTCTCCATTGCATCTCGAAACCGTTAACAATAGAATTGATCAAAACTGATTGTCTTAACCTCATATACCAGTTTAGACATCTTCATAATGGTTGAACTTACTTTATACAAATGATACCGGTTTAACCTTAACTAAGATGACTATGACAATCAAACCATATGTGTGCCATCAATGACAACACATGAAGTCATCAAATACAAAAATCATCATCATGCCAACAGATTATATCTTCATATCACACTTTCAAATCTTATTTATCTACCTAAACAATTTTATATAGGTCTATTACTAAGTAAATTCAACACAAAAGAATGAAGGCTATACACAAACGTACTATAAGATTATTTTTCCCCTTCTTTTCTTTTATTTTTTTACCACTATTTTCACTCTCTTCTTATAAATAGTAGATATCTATCTTATAAAATATAATAATTTGCTAGATTATTAGAATAGGTTTGTGTTGTTGTGGTTTTCTTATCTTTGAGCATAAACCTAGAAAAAAATAATTGGAACTTGTCATTTTGTGTAGCTTTGATGCATAGGGTAGTTATATGCCCTTTTATCCCACACATCATTGGAATAATTTAAAATTTTTATTTTTCTTTATCATTTATATCACTATTAATTATATCCACTTTGGTGATTGACACACTATTATTTTCTTTGTTCATCTAATTGTATAGAAGTGTCCCCCTTTCCTTTTCTTCACCCCTCTATTGTTTTGATCTAGGAATCCTTAATGTGTCTTTTTCTAGTGTTGATCATTCATTATTTATTTATTTTCAATATGTTTTCCACAACACAATGCATCAAGCTCTTACCCCAAGTAATCATGACTCCTTGTTGCATATTTTTTTGGTCATGAATCTTATACATTCTTGTGTTGTTAGAAGTTATTTTACTATCTAGTGCAATGTGTGTTTCTAAACTTTAGTGAAATGGTGGATGGATGTCTTTTATAGAATTTTTATTTTTATTCTTTTTGTAGTTTACTTTATATATTTTCCTTTTATCATGTTTCACTATATATATCTTCTCCACTCTAATTAGAGTTATCTAAGGATAGGTTAAGAGTTGACCCCTAATCTAATGGTTCAATTGCATGTAAATTCTTGGCCTAAGGAAATTCGCATCACGTATTTCATACTCTAAACTAAGAACATTTAAAACTTTCATCAATAAGAACCTTGCCATTAGATTCATTATCAAGGCCTTATTATTTATTTTTATAAAATGGTATAGTTTATCCAATGTGTGCAATCAATTCAATTATTATTATTTACCTATTAAAGATATAGGTTGGCTACTAGATTCTTATTCTTTTCATTCACTTGAATGGCTTGGGCATGGATGGATTTTTTAAGATATTTTTGGACCCTTCTCTGATTCAATCCCTAGATGTATAAGTCATTAATGTATTTGCTAAGAATATTTGTGTGAACTTCTCTATCTATGATGACTATTCTTCTTAACTATGGCCATCTCTTTCCCGTGTACTTTCAACTATAAAACCTTAAAAAAATCAACTACTACTATTTCACTTAAGTTGATTTATTTCATTAGCTCACTATGGAAATCTATTTACAAATTGAAACTAGGATGGACTAAAATGATTATGAATGTGTGAATCTTGAAAAACTAAGAGATTCAGCTTAGAAATAAATTAATTAGGTAGTTGAATAAACATAAGAAGATACTAATAAAAATAAAACCATGAAAGGTAAGATACTTTCTCTTTGGATGCCTAGAATGTCTAAAGTGTCAGAAAAATGTAATACCTTTGAGAATTAATAACTAAATTTATATTTTGTTCGAAGATATTTTTTATTGATGAATTCTTATTTTAGTGTATGTTTCAAATGAATATATATTAAAAAATATGAGTATTCTAGTAATTAATGTCTCAATTTTGATTAATGGGCTACCTTATATCCTTAAACTCTTTGATAACTTGACAATAGATAAAGTGTATGCACAATATGGACTAATGTAATTTTAGAGAGCCAAGCAAGAAAGGAAGTCAGAGAATCAACTTGGTCCAATCTAAATAGTGATAAATTTGTAACCTTATAATCTATAACAAACACGATGAAGTAAATTGATAGGTTAATTACTTCAAAAAAATATTGTCCATAGCGATATACTTTTAAAGTTTCTTCAAATATAAAGTCCAAGCCTTATTGAATAAAAAATGAACACCATGCTTGTTTAGAGTAGAAAATCATTGCAATTCAAGGATAAAAGGAATGTTGTCTTGCGTGTCTTTGAAGAGATAGGTATTATGCTCTCCCCTTCAATGGGTGATCAGAAAAATAGACACTCCTCTTTTATGCTTTCATTTAATTTTTGCAATTACATCCTTTATAGGTCCTTCCTTCCCGAGTTTCCTTGAGGGGGCCGGTGTGAAGGGAACGACTCAAGTGAGTATGACTAAAGCCAAGTAATCTAACTCCCTATAATCAAATCACCTCTTGGGATGAAAATCTTTGGGGATGAAGCATATTTGAGTTTATCTCATGTCGAGGACTTTGTAGGGCCTTGAGGTCTCAATCACGCTTGCATGACTACATCTTTCTTGGTACTTTGTTGGGCTATAGGCCTCAATCGTGCTTGCGCGACTTCAAAGAGTATCTTCAAACGAAATACTGAATAAAAACCATAACAATAAAGGCCAAACCAAGTTAGTATCCAGACACTTAAATTATCACACTACAAGGGTGGGGAAGAATCCACCCCCAAGACACTCACCATATATCTCCCAGGATGATAGGCCAATTGAAGATCAATCTTCTTTGGTCTAATTTCTGAAAAAAGGCAAAAAATGGGGCGCACCCTAGGGTGTGACAGGGCTATTTGAGTTGATGGAGTATCAAGATGTGGGTTGTGGTAATACTTGTGACCTTTTGTCTTTAGGAGATTCTTCTTGATGTGCTATTGAATTTCCAAAATACTATTGAAAACAAAATGGGGTCTTGAAAAAGATCTCAACATCCATGAGGATTTGAAAAAGTCCTTTAAAAAAGTGCTCTCCTTGCTTAGTTTAAATTGTTTTCTTTGTTGGCTACTATGTCTTTGCAACATCAACATCAACATCAACAAGATCAAATCCCTCAACAAAGTCAAGTTTCAATATCAGCAAGATCAAAACCCTCAACAAAGTCAAGTTTCAATATCAACAAGATCAAAACCCTGCATCAAACAAGCTTGTCAAGATCAACAAATCAATTAAACATTGCAACATTCTAGAAATGGAGAAAACATCCTACATGTTGTGATCCTAGGTCCAAACCAATCAAGCAAACATCATGGACTGGCGTTATGCATTTCATAGGGAAGGTGAAAAATTCATCCCTTCCATTCCTATTCCATCACCATCCATATAAATTTTGGCTCAACAAATCAAGACTTTGCAACAACAAATGAGAGACATGACTAGTCCTAACAACCATAGGGATTGGTTAGAAAAAATGATGGGAGAAGTGATAATTGTGAGGGAAACATTATCATGCCAACCTTCTTCTTCTTGTGAGACCATTCAAACACACCAACCTTCATTCTTCAACAAAATCATTCCTACCTCAGTTCAACCAACATTAGAGTCATGTCAACCTTCTTCCAACCTGACATATCAAACATAACAATCACATCAACCCAACATTCAACCTTCTTTCAACCCAACATATCAATCATACCAATCATATGAACCTGACATTCAAAGTACCTCTTTCAATCAAAATCAAACCCCTTTCAACCAAAATCAAACCCCATTCAATCAAAGTCCAAATCAAAATTCACACCAATCCAACATTTAAACCTCTTTTGACCAAAATCAAACCTCTTTCAACCAAAATCAAACCCCTTTTTAACCAAAGTCCAAATCAAAATTCATTCAACCAAAATCAAATCTCTTTCACCCAAAATCATACTCCTTTCAACCAAAATCAAATCCCTTTCAACCAAAGTCCAAATTAGCCATATCTATCCAACATTTCATCATCCCCTGAAGTCACACAAGACCAATCCATGCCATCTCTATCCAATAACACAATCTCCCAAGGGGTATTCATAGCACAAATCCAATCTAATTCAAGTGATGATTCAGAGGATCTCATTCGAAATCCTTCCTCATCATGCCAAAGTGTTGGAACCTTCCAAAAAACTCCCATGCAAACTCCTTCTCCATGTCAAAAGGACAATCCAAAATCAAAAGAAATTAGTCATGAAATAAATCAGGATCAAGAACAAACCCTTTCATCCTACCCATTTTTTATGAAGACTCCATCTATCAAGAATCTTATGATGATCCTCTCATTCTTTTCTATTCCACTCATAATAACACCCTTGTTTCTCAGGATAAAGATGTTCTTTCAAGTTCCATCCAACATCCACCTCTCAAGCAAGATCAAGACATACCTTCCATCCTTCCTAATAATCTCTTTCCACGTCAAGATCAAATAAAACCTTCACCTTCATGTCCTAAACAAGATTCCATTATTTCTCCAGATCCTGATCAATATCCCTCCATCCCTTCATTTCCATTTCTCTCACAAGCGTCCCTCTCAAATGAATCTACCATTTCTCTCACAAGATTCTCTCATGATCCCAATGCCTCTACAGAAGTTTTTCATGAACCCCCCATCAATGAAATCACCAATCAAAATCATACTACACATAGCAACTTGTCAATAATTGTATGTGCGCCATTATAAAATGCCAATGTAGTGACGGAAACAAGCATAATACTAGCTAGTAAGATCAACACCTGGTTGGTTTCATCATCCTCTTCAAGTGTATCAATAAAAACAAACATAACACCCATTCATGTCATAACTTCGGAACTAGAATCTATATGCCTCATACACCCACGCTTGATAGACTAGGGGCAAGAAGGTCTACCATAATTGGATTGGTTTGAAAATAAGGAGGCTATAGAAGAAATTGTATATGAAAGACTCCTAGCTGAATATCCTATTGAAAAAGACAGGTTCATCCAACTCTTCAAACAAAGACCAATGAATTATCTACACAAACTTCATACCAACTCAATAACAACATACACCTAAAAAGATATTACATCTAAGGGTGGATTCATCTCACTTTTCAGTACTGCATTTTCACATTTCTTTACTACATTGCATATCTTCATTTCAGAGTACATCATAGTTTCTTGCATATCATCATTGCACAACATATAGTTGCATATCAGTATTGCTTTCGCATATAGTTGCATCAATAAAAACATGATGATTGTCTAAGTCATTCACCAATCTACATTGAAAGGAACAAAGGTTGTCTCATTTTCTAGATACTTGTTCATGAAGTCTTTGGGAGGTCTTTACTCATTTATTTTCAATGTCACCTTGTGATTGAGCTTTATCCATGGTTGAGTAGAGGTTTCACTATCGATCCTTGCTACCCAAAATCCATTGATTGCTATATCTCACAAATTAATCAAATACTTTAAGTCATTTTAGATACCTAGTTGGTCATGTGGCTAGTGAAAATCAATACATTCTACTTCAGTGCTGTTGTAATTGTCATACCCAAGTAGGTTTCATTACTTACAATTCAAGACAAGAATATGAAGAAAAGAAAACAAAAATACTATTCCAATATCCTTCTAAAGGCAAAAGAATAAAAAAATGATATATTGTTGAAATATCATGCATACAAGTGTGACAATAAAAGCTTGACTATGGGAGCATGCAAGTAACTCCATCAGGGCTATGGATGCCTACTGGCAATGGAGTGTTGGCATTTTTGATGATGATGTTGTGATTTTCATTGATGGTAACACACTTTCTTTGAGATCACTTTTTGTATATATGAGTTATGCCCAACTGGTATTTGTTCCAACTGGTATTACGTATTATAGTCTTTAGACTATCAGTGTTTTTGTAGAAAGTGTCTTACCGATCTCAAGCAGTATGAAGACCCAAAGCGGTATGAAAACCTCAAGCTGTTCAAGGATCTCAAGTGGTTCGAAGGAACTAAAGTGACAGTTATCATTTTCCCAATCTTCATTTTGACAAACCGGTAATTGGTTAAATGTATGAACCGTTATTACTCTATGATGAGTTACCAACTAGTATTTTTGTGATGAGTTATCATCCACCGACTCTTTGGCGGTGATTCTGTGTCATGTTACCAAATGTGTCGAGATGCACTGAACCTAGGAACTTGCAATGTAATCCTTTTGGACCAACATGAAATCAGATTTCTTTATAAGGACATCATGTCTAGGGTTTTATATGTTGTTAGGGTTTAAGGTGATTAATGAGGTTTCTACATGTGCGATCATAGAAGAGAATATTAGGTCTATGTGAAGAAATAGAGTGTGGAGATAGTGAAGACTGAAGTAATGCCTGAAATGCATTAACAATGAGCTATCAAGGATCTAACCAAGCATACTGTGCTAGTATTTAGATCACTCACTTGCTAATTACTCACATCTTCAACAAGTCTGAAACCCTTAACTGAGTAGGTCTGGTAAAGCCCTTGTAAATCCTCTAACAAGGTGATTCACAATTGTGGATCTAAAATCCTCTCACAAGGTAGTCTTTAACAGGACTTATCTCCTAACAAAGATCTAGATTCCTATCAGGATCTGTTTTGGTGAAGAACATTGTATGACCTTAACCGGTCTGATTACTATTCTATATATAGTTACTTGTGAGCTTCATCTCATCGTGGTTTTTCCCATTTGGGTTTCCACGTCAAAATACTTGTGTTATGGTGATTGTGTTCCTGTGGGTGAATGCCTTATTTGTTGTTTGGTTTGCATTTGTTTTAACCGGTTTGTTAGTAAACCTGTTATACCGGTTGACTGTTAAACTATTTAAGTGTTTGGGTTCAGTATTTATTGGTATACTAATTCACCCCCCCTCTTAGTATTCATCAATTGATATCAGAGCCAACCTTTCTATAAGTTTAACCACTTGAAAGGAGATATGGGGGAATACATTGTGAGGGAACTTACTCATTGTCTCACTTAGACTGAGAAAGCCTTTGATGAACTCAAAGTTAAATATAAGGCCTCTCTGGCAAAAAGAAGAGAGCATGCTGAGAAACTGATGGAGGTTATTGAAAACAGTTCTTCTAATGAAGCGGACATGGATGCCCTAGTGGAAGAAGTTGAAAAACTGAATGAGTCTAATGCCAACCTGAGAAGGCAACTAGAAGGACTGACCATTAGAATGTGTCAAGAGCTTGAGAACTGGAGGAAAGCTAAAAATCTGGTAAAAGACAAAGATCATGAGATCTCCAAGCTGAAGCAAGAAATCAGCACCCTTACCACTCATCTCCAAGAGAGTAAAGTGGAAAAAGAAGAAATGCAAGGTGAACTAAACATGTCTATTTCTGAGAATGTAACCTTGAAGGAATCCAATGCTACTATTTCTAAGGAACTCACTGAGTCAAAGGAAATACTTGCCAAATTCAATAAGAGTATTGTTAAGCTAGAACAAAAGCTTGAATCAACAAAATCGGTAAAGAATACCACTGGACTTGGTTTTTCTGGTTATGAGGAAGGTGAGACCTCTGGAACAAAAGATGGAGCATCAAAGAAGCAACTAGAACCAAAGGATAAAGGTAAGAAAAAATTCAAACCTATTTTCTTTAATTCTCTCAAGGAAGGACATACTGCCAATGTATGTAGAAATAAGGCTTACAACAATTTTCCTTATTTTTTAAACAATAAGCCTAGATCCAAAAGATTCAATGGAAACTGTTATGCATGCAACAAGTTTGGGCATAGAGAATTTGAATGCAGGTCTGTTATACACAACACTGGAAGGTATCCTCAAAGGAGTCAAGGAGCTTTTCCTGAATCTTCTAAGAACCGGAATCCAAACCGGTATAATGCCTATGACCATCAGTCAGGTGGTGGTGGCTATCAAGCGGCAACTGGTTGGAGAGCAACCTATATGATCTGTCATGGTAAAGGTCACACTACTGCAACATACAGAAGGAAGAATGGAAACATGAATAATGGACCATGGAGAGCACCTGGAATGGTTTGCTATCATTGCAACAAACCGGGTCACACTGCTAGAATCTGCAGGATGAGAAAGAACATATCAAATGATATACCGGTCACTCCAGAAGGAAAGATTAATGTTGAAACTGTTCAAGCAAATATGAAGAAAACTTGGGAAAGGAAACCAGAAGAAGTGTCACAAGAAGAACCGGTTTCTGAACCTAGTGTGGAAATCTCTAAACCGACAAACTAAGCTACAGAAAGGCTTAGGGGGAGTGAATCGGTGAAATATTTTGAACCCTCGGTTTAAATCGATAAAAGACCTTAACCGGTTTGTCTTACCTGTCAATCGACAGAAGACCGGAAATGGTAAAAGGAAAAATTAGGGTTTATGCCGTAATGGTGGAGCATTTATTATGGTAGGTGAAGAATTCAATTAAAAGGGATTTTCAAGTCTTTTTCACTTATCAATTTGTGAGCGAAGTGTTAATCTTTGATACTAATTGTAAATAAGATGAGAGGGGGGGGGTGAATCATACAAACTTAATAATCAATATATTCAATAGATTCAACCTTGGTAGCCTATACTTCATATATATGTAACCAAAATTGTAAAACATGCTAACTCATAAACATATAATTGTCATATCACTAGATTTAACGTGGAAACCTAAATAGGGAAAAACCACTATGGGATTTCGGACCCACTAAGAAATATACTCTTCTAGAGTATACTCGGTTAAAAGCAAATCCTATTAAAGATTACAAACACATTGCTAGATGTGACCCAGTTAAGGGATTTCCCTCAGATCTGTTAGGATCTTCACTTTGTTAGATGTGACCTTGTTAAAGGATTTCAAACACTCAATCAGAATGTCACCTTGCTAGAGGATTTACAAATAAGACTGTTAAGTCCACTTAGTTAAGAGATTTTCTATCACTTACAAAATAAACGACAGTAATAAAATATATTTGCAACTTCACATCTAAAATGTTAAAGCAGATTCTTATTTGCTCAACACTGTCTAGTCATAGGACTTACCTTGTCCCTCTGCTGGGCTTCCAACTCTATTATTCAAACAGGTCTTCAAGCTTTTGTGCTCGGTAATCACTATGTAGCATCCCTGTGCTTACACTTGCCCGCATACATTGTTTATCAACAATTCCTTATTTATAAACAATTTGCCAATCGCTTAATCTCCTTGATCACATTTCCCATGATCAATCATAGCCATCAGATCTTTAAACCTGACTAGGTTCAATGTATCCTTTGATCTGAAAAACATTTTACCTCAAGTTGGAACTTGCATTCCTTCCTTGGAACTTGTGCTAGGTAATTACTATTCAATTTGTGATGTAGATCTTCCTCTTGATTTTCCTTTGCCGTAGATCCTTAACAAACTTCATGCACATCATACCAATCATTTAATCAGTTCTAGCTCATTAGCATCCTTCATTAAATAATGCTTTTATTCATCCAATGCATCTATAATAGCTCAGTTGTTACTCGATAAATACTAAACTTCACTCGGTAGACATTCCGCCTTCATTAACTGATAGCGATAACCTTAGGGTTTACCGACTAGGTTCTTTGCTCGGTAGCATAGCATAGTATAAACCTTACAATCAACAACATATGTAGGATATCAAAACAATCTAAACAATATGATCTCATCATTGTCTAACTTGGTAATAGTTGCCCATTGAATAAATTATTTCTCCCCTTATTCTTCACATTCTTTCTATTTCTTTTACCGACATCTTTATACTCATCAAATCATACTTCTTAAGATATGGCAACATCATACTGAGTCAGAGAATCAATTTCCTGACATCAATGACAAAATAATATTATTAAGATAGTAAACATCCTTAATCAGTTATATCCATAATCATCAACAACCTTCTCAATATCCTTATTGAAATGTCAACAATCTGTCATTGTAATTGGTATACCAACAATCTCCCCCTTTGGCATTGATGGAAAAACCAATTGATTTGACCTTATTGATTCGGATTCAGATTGCTGTGAGATTCTGAAATGCTCTCCCCCTGTCAGTAGTCTTCTCCCCCATACATTAGTCTTCTCCCTCTTTGACAACAATGCCAAAAAGTAAAAGAACTAATACATGATTTCTTCCTCTGAGAAGTGATTTCCTAGCTGTTATGTATCAACTCAGTCTCGGTTAGAGAATTTTGTCTTCAATTCCTGTTCCCTATTTTGTTTTCTGCACACCTTTAGAAAAACTTCCTAAAGTGTGTAAATCAGCATCAACTCATAGAGAAAAATATTCTGTAGAGTCACAGAATTGATGCTTTCACCGAACTCTGT
Source organism: Cryptomeria japonica (assembly GCF_030272615.1). Classification (NCBI taxonomy): domain Eukaryota; kingdom Viridiplantae; phylum Streptophyta; class Pinopsida; order Cupressales; family Cupressaceae; genus Cryptomeria; species Cryptomeria japonica. The sequence continues at coordinate 611,157,987 of NC_081408.1, read as the reverse complement.
CAATGAGTAGAAGATAGGGGTAGGACCCCTGACTGACTTCTGAGATACTCAAAATTTTCCCTTGGCAGTGGCTTGGTGAAGATATCTGCTATTTGTTACTTTGTGCTAACATACTCCAACACCACTTTCTTCTCTTGAACTTCTTCTCTAAGATAATGATACTTGATACAGATGTGCTTTGTCTTAGAGTGCATAACAGGATTCTTTGAAATGTTAATGGCACTAGTATTATCGCAAAATATAGTTACTAGCTCAGTAACTTTCTCATTTATGCCTTCCAATAGTTGTTTAATCCATGCTATATTGGTACAATTCAATGCTGCAATAACATACTCAGCTTCAGCTGTTGACTGTGAAATGCATCCTTGTTTCTTGCTAAGCCAACTCACTAGTCTTTCTCCTAAAAAGAAAGCTCCTCCACTTGTGCTTTCCCTGTCATCAATGTTGCCTGCCCAATCAACATTAGTATAAACTTTTCAATCAAAAACATTTCCTTTTTGATATACTAAGCCATAATCTTCAGTATCTTTCAGGTATCTAAAAATTCTGTTGATTGCTGTCATATGTGTTTCCTTGGGATCTACATAAAATCTTGCAACAATACGTACTGCATGTGCTATATCCGGTCTGCTGTGAACAACATATTGCAACTTTCCAATCATAGATCAGTAAAGTGTCTCATCAACATATGCAGATTCATCATTCTTTGATAGTTTATAGTTGGTAGTCATAGGAGTACTTATAGGTTTAGAATCGTCCATTCCAAATTTTTTCAAAATTTCCTTTATGTACTTGGATTGAGCAATGAAAATCTCATCTTTCATTTGCAGTATCTGTAAACCTATAAAATACTTTATTTCACCGATTAACGACATCTCAAATTCTTTGCACATTTCATTTCCAAAGTTCTTGCATAAAGAGTCATTTCCATAAAAAATAATATCATCAACAAATATGGCTGAGATTAGTATCCTATTGTCCTCATCATGCTTCATATACATGTTACTGTCTTCACTTGTTCTTATAAAACCAATCTTGATTAAATAAGAATGCAATCTCTCATAGAATTCTCTAGGTGCTTGTTTCAGACCATATAATGCTTTGTTCAACTTACATACCTGATCTTTATTCTCTTCTTCAACAAATCCTTCAGGTTGTTGAATAAAAACTTCTTCTTCTAATATACCATTCAGAAATGCAGATTTGACATCCATTTGATATACCTTGAAATTCTTGTAAGCAGCATATGCCAACAATGTTCTTACTCCTTCAAGCCTTGCCATAGGTGCAAAAGTCTCACCATAATCTATTCCTTCTTCTTGAGCATAACCTTTGCAAACTAGTCTTTCTTTATTCCAAATGACCTCTCCCTTTTCATTTAGCTTGTTTCTAAAAATCCACTTTGTACCGATTACATTTTTGTCCTTCGGTCTTGGGACCAGTGTCCATGTGTCATTCTTCTTGATTTGATCAATCTCTTCTGTCATAGCATTTATCCAATCTTCACTGTTAAATGCCTCTTTCTCTATTCTCAATTCAAATTCAATCAGACATGTGTTCTGTCTCAGTTTGTTCCTTGCCATCACTAGATCATCCTTATTTCCTATAATCTGACTTGATGCATGATTCCTTCTGACATACTTGGCTAATATAGGGTCGGTAGACTCTGTATGATCTTCTTCATCACTTGGTAACTGGATATTCTCTTCATTTCCTTCTGCAATTTTCTCGGTAGGACTTCTCGGTTGAACATATACAAATCCTTCATAATCTTCTGGTTCCTTGGAATTTCCTTCATCATTTCTTTATGCAAATTCATCAATTTTCACATTTGCACTTTCTACTATTTTGTTAGATGATTTGATCAAACATTTAAATGCTTTGCTTCTAGAAGAATAACCAATAAATGTTCCTTCTTCACTTTTCTGATCAAACCTTCCATTTCGGTCATCTTTGTGAACATAGTATCTACTTCTAAAGATTTTAAAGTAACTTACATTAGGTTTCTTATCATACTAGATTTCATACTGTGTCTTCAAGGTTCCTTTCTTTAGTTGTACTCGGTTCAAGGTGTAAACTGTTGTGCTTATTGCTTCTCTCCAAAATATTTGAGGTACCCTCTTTTCTATCATCAAGGTTCTTGCACAATCTACAATAGATTGGTTCCTTCTTTCGACTATCCCATTCTGTTGTGGAGTTCTCAGTGCAAATACTTGTCTCTTTATACCATGATCATTGCAGAATAAGTTAAATTCATCAAAAGTAAACTCTCCTCCTCCATCAGATCTAAGACATTTCAGTTGTCTTCCTGTTTCATTTTCAACTCTTACCTTGTACCATTTGAACATTTGAAAAGCTTCTAATTTTTCTTTTAAAAACATGACTGACATCATCTTTGAGTAATCATCCACAAATAATATGAAATATTTATCACCATAATAACTTTGAACTTTCATAGGACCACAAAGATCAGTGTGTACAAGATCTAAAATTCCCTTAGAAGTGTAGGACTTACTTGTAAAGCTTGATCTTGTCATCTTACCCATCTAACATCCTCGTCACATAGCATTCTCAGGTTTTTCCAAACTTGATAGACCTCTTACTCAGTGCTTTTTACTTATTTTGACCAGATTATCAAAATTTACATGACAAAACCTTTTATGCCATAAACAGGTATCTTCTATCTTAGCATACAGACAATTGTTCCAAGTTGAGTCAAGATGAAATGTATTACCTCTTGTTTGTGTCCCGGTAGTAGCTAACTTTCCATGCTTGTCATGAACTTTGACAATTCCCTTTTGAAATTGTATTCGGTATCTTGTATGGTTTAGTTGTGCTACACTCAACAAATTGTATTTCAAACCTTCAAGCCAATAAACATCATTACATTATGCATTGTCAAGAAGTGTTATGGATCCTTTACCTCTTACTGGACATGGTGCATCATTATGAAATCTTACATAGCCTCCATCATAATCTTCTAATTTAACAAACTTGTGTTTATCACCTGTCATGTGATGTGAACATCCACTATCTATGATCCAAGAATCATTAGTATTTATGTGAGATATTAAAGCTTTTACTTCATACCTTTCTTCATCTGATCCATCTTTGATAGCCACATAAACAACTTCCTCTGTTTTAGTTTCATCAGATTTATCATCATCGGATTCCTCATCAGCTATTAGGCATGTCTTTCTATCTCTTCTTCTGAAGTCTTGGTGTCCTCTATAATGATTATCTTTCTGTCTATCATCTCGGTAATCTCTCTTCTCAGTAGAATCTTTGTCAGGACAGTTAGAAGCCATATGTCCTATCTTATCACAATTAAAACATTTCAAAGGTAGCTTTCCTTTAGACTTACCTTTGCCTCTCGGTAACCTTCTGGCCAATAGTGCTTCAAACTCTTCTTGCTTTCTGATTTCCTCATACAGTTTGTGTACTTCTTCCATATTTTTGTGAAATCTTTCACTTGCTCCACTGTGATTCCCTTCAGAGTACTTATTCATTCTATCATTATAGTCATTAGATTCACCAATATGAAAAGAACTGAATGCAGACTCAACTTTATTTACCAAAGACCCACTGTTATCAAAATTACTTAACTCAAATGCATGTAGCTTACCGATAGTAGCATCCAAAGAAACTAACATGTTAGGTACAAACCTTATTTCATTGATTGCAGAGACTCGAATGGCATAAGTAGGTAGAAGGGTTCTCAGCAACTTACTTGTTACATCCTTTTCTTCAATAGTTCCTCCTGCTCCTTTGATTTGATTGACAATCTCCTTTAACCTTGTACTATACTGGGTTATGTTCTCACTTTCATTCATTCTCATAGATTCAAGTTGTCCTCTTAGACTATCCACTTTTGCTCTTTGAGCATGTTCATCACCACCATACACAGATATGAGCTTGGTCCACATTGCCTTAGCATCAATACATCTTTCTAGATCATTAAACTCTAAGTCAATCAATGTAGATGTTATTTCAATCATTGCTTGAATATGTTCTTGCTTTGCCTTTATCTCTTCCATTGTCAATGGATAGGTGCTAGGTGTAATGAAATCATTCTCCAGATAATATACAACATATTCTCCAATTCCTAATAGGTGCAACTTCATCCTTTTCTGCCATGTAGAGAAACTTGACTTGTTCAGCTTCGGTGCATCCCTCTTATACATCTTTGGATCTTTGCCTCAAGTGCCTTTAAACTTTTCTTCTGGAGTCCAAAGCTCTGATACCAATTGTTAATCTCTAATACTAATTGTAAATAAGATGAGAGGGGGGGGGGGTGAATCATACAAACTTAATAATCAATATATTCAATAGATTCAACCTCAGTAGCCTATACTTCAGATATATGTAACCAAAACTATAAAACATGCTAACTCATAAACACATAATCATCATAACACCAGATTTAACGTGAAAACCCAAATAGGGAAAAACCACTGTGGGATTTCGGACCCACTAAGAAATATACTCTTCTAGAGTATGCTCGGTTAAAAGCAAATCCTATTAAAGATTTCAAACACATTGCTAGATGTGACCTGGTTAAGGGATTTCCCTCAGATCTATTAGGATCTTCACTTTGTTAGAAGTGACCTTGTCAAAGGATTTCAAACACTCAATCAGAATGTCACCTTGCTAGAGGATTTACAAATAAGATTGTTAAGTCCACTCAATTAAGAGATTTTCTATCACTTACAAAATAAACAATAGTAATAAAATATATCTGCAACTTCACATCTAAAATGTTAAAGTAGATTCTTATTTGCTCAACACTATCTAGTCATAGGACTTATCTTGTCCCTCTGCTGGGCTTCCCACTTTGTTATTCAGACAGGTCTTCAAGCTTTTGTTCTTGGTAATCACTATGTAGCATCCCCGTTCTTACACTTGCCTGCATACATTGTTTATCAACAATTCCTTATTTATAAACAATTTGCCAACTACTTAATCTCCTTGATCACATTTCCCATGATCAATCATAGCCATCAGATCTTCAAACTTGACTAGGTTCAATGTATCCTTCAATGTGAAAAAATGTTTTACCTCACCTTGGAACTTGCATTCCTTCCTTGGAACTTGTGCTAGGTAATTGCGGTTCAATCTGCACTGTAGATCTTCCTCTTGATTTTCCTTTGTCGTAGATCCTTAAGAAACTTCATGCACGTCATACCAATCATTTAATCAATTCCAGCTCATTAGCATCCTTCATTAAATAATGCTTTTATTCATCCAATGCATTCTGTTATAGCTTGGTTGTTACTCGGTAAATACTAAACTTCACTCGGTAGACATTCCGCCTTCATTAACTGATAGCGATAACCTTAGGGTTTACTGACTAGGTTCTTTGCTTGGTAGCATAGTATAGTATAAACCTTACAATTGACAACATATGTAGGATATCAAAACAATCTAAACAACATGATCTCATCATTGTCTAACTTGATAATAGTTTCCCATTGAATAATTTATTTCTCCCCTTATTCTTCACATTCTTTCTGTGTCTTTTACCTACATCTTTATACTCATCAAATCATACTTCTTAAGATATGGCAACATCATACTGAGTCAAAGACTCAATTTCTTGACATCAATGACAAAATAATATTATTAAGATAGTAAACATCCTTAATCAGTTATATCCATAATCATCAACGACCTTCTTAATATCCTTATTGAAATGTCAACAATCTCTCATTGTAATTGGAATACCAACATGAAGAAATTCTCAAGTGTAGAGCGACCAAAGGCGATTCATTTTGCGATTCAGAGAGATTTCAAAAATGTTTAAGTAGAATCTGGAGAAAGTATCAATCAATCAAGTGAAGAACACTAAGCGGTGTTCCAAATGATCAAAGTGGTGTGTTGCTAGCTATAGTGTCCAAGCCCTAAATCTTGATTTGCAAAGGTATTTTTCGAGTTTCTTTGTTTATCATGGCTTCTGCTTCACACTCTAGTTCAAGTGCACCTATTGATTCAGCAGATTTCATACAAAGGAAGATGAAATACAATGCCCTATCCTAGATACTCACTAGTGTTATAGTTGAGGAATGAATTTCAGATTATATTGATTGCAAAATTGAAGACCTAGGATCCCTAATGATCCATTCACAGTTAGGTTTATTTTGCGGGGATGACAAGAAGATCAAGCTTGAATACAAAATCATGGAAAAGAAGAAACTTCACAATGAGGTCTATTTTCTTGAAGAATTCACAGAACATCACATCCATATCATCCTAAGCAGAGTGCATGGTGAAAAAATGTATCTTGAGAAAACACATGACATCACACCGGAAGTGATCCATGTCATCACCGGTTTCTGTAACGTTGGAGAAGTGCCAACCCTAAGAAAAGTTATTAAGACACAAATGACCAAGCTCACCAGTTCTATGAGCGACCAATGAGGAATGAACGTCAACACCATCAAGGATGATTTGGTCAAGTATGCCTGTATGGTGATCAGATACCGGATGTTCTTTGCCAGCAAAATTAACTCTATCTCTACTACTATGATCAATGCTACCTACAGAATGATCATGGAAGATGCATCATTTGATCTATGCACCTATATGCATAGGCAACTCCTGGTAAGCCTGAAATCTATCAAATAGGACAATGCCTTGAGATTTAAATTTGGACAACTATTGGTAGGATTGTTTTTCTACTTTCAAGGCTATTTTCTCGAAGTCAGTGATATTCAATGGTCTGCTGACCAACCAGTTACCAAATAGATCAGAGAAAGTCTTCAAGCGGTGGGAACTGATTATCCTCAGGTCCTGAATAAATACTTTTATGAATTCAAGTGAAAGATGAGCCAGAGGATGAGGATATATGGGGACATTGTCAAGAAGTATGAAGAGGACATCTACTTTATCATCAGAGTAGATGAGTGCATAATGGAGGTGATTGAGCCCAAAAAGTAAGAAGTGGAGCCCATGGGATATGAGGTGATGTATGACATGCTCGATGAGTATGCCTCTACCCTTGATACATTGATGATATGTAGATGGGACTGTGCTCATCTCATGAATCCATGGACGTCCCAAAAGTATGTTGTATGTGAGAACTAAATCAAGGACTTGACAAACCACATCCTTTGTAACTAGCCCAACTCTGAGAGGTAAAATGACTGTGCCCTTGGATGAATGCTCTTCATCATCATATGCTTTTATGGTAATTTTGTTTGTAGAATTCATAGCTTTATCTGAATATCCCAATTGTTTAATAGTGCTCAATGTACAAATGTTTAGACCAGCTCCTCCATCTATCAGGACTCATTTTAATCGATGTTTGTGTATGAAGGCTTCAATGTGTAAAGGTGTATTATGTGGCTGACTTATGGAGGTGTCATCAGCTTCTGTGAATGTAAGGGAGTGTGGAATGGAAAGATATCCCACCATGGCTTGAAACTAGTCCACATTCAGATCAGTGGGGACAATAGTGTCTCTCAATATTTTATCAAGAATGGCTTTATGTGTGGGGGATATACGTAAGAGCTCAAGGATTGAAATAAGAGCAGGTGTCTTCCTTAACTGTTCTACAAGATCGTACTCAGGCTTGGTTGATGAAGAAGTGGTGTTTTTAGCTGGAGCACCTTGCAAAGTGATTTTACCTCAACGAGTTGTAACATTACATTTAGAGGTAGGTTCGGAAGAAGATCCAACACCTTTTAGGACAATCTTGGGTCTTTGGGTAGAACTTTCCAGCATTTTGTCCTTGATGACAATGGTAGAGACATAATTGTCCATTGAAATGTGATTGATGGTTGAATCATAGTTATACGATGCTCTAGTATAGTTGGTTTGGTCATCTGTGGCTGCAACTTTTCCCTTGTCATGTTTTGGGAATGGTTCCTTAAACATCTCATGTTCTTGATTAGATGAATGCCCTTCAATCTCAATGTCACCTCTATCAATAAGATCTTGTATAATGTTCTTCAGTCGATGACAATTTCCTATTTTATGACCCTTTCTCTTATGGAATTCACAATATTCATCATCATTCCACCAATTTGGTTTGACCTTTGGTTCATATGGAGGAAAATCTGGAACTGTGATTACTTTGTTTTCCACTAGCTTCTTGAAAACCAACTCAAGTGGTTCTCCCAATGGGGTGTACTTCCTTCGTGATCTAGAAGTTGTTTGAGTATTCACTTGATTGTTTGTAGAGCTTGATCCCCAAAAAATTATTTTGGGTCGCACTGTATTGGCATCAACAACACCATCATTGACTGTGTTCTTGTTTTTATTCCAAAATCTTGGTTTATCTTTTCCTTTAAAGTCATCTTTGTTTTCCTTGAATATCTTAATGACTCCTTGTTCAAGTAGGACCTTTTTTTCTCACTAAGCCTTTTTCAATGACATCCTTGAAGGTGGACAAACAAGCTTTCCTTAGATCATAGCCAATGTCTTTGTTAACATTCTGGGTGAACATCTCCACCATTTGTTTTTGTGGAATTTCACAAGAGCATCTGCTAGCTAGATTTCTCCATCTTTGTAAAAATGATGAAAAAGACTCTCCATCTTTTTGCTTGGTGTTGCACAAAGTAGTGACTGATATGTCTCTCTCTATGTTGTAGGAGAAATGTTGAATAAATGCCTCTGCTAGGTTACCCCATGACTTAATTCTAGGTGGAAGTTGGGAGAACCATTCCACAGCTTGATCACCTAAGCTTTGTGGGAATAATCTCATCAAATATGTCTCTTCTGAAGCTACCTCAATGCAAGCTGTGAAAAACTGTCTTATGTGTGCCTTAGGATCCCCTTTTCCTCTATACTTATTGAACTTAGGTGTCACAAAATGTGTAGGAAATGGAGGCATTGGAATGCTCTTGTCAAATGGATAGGGACATATGTCTCTCATTGTGTAAGCTGGCTTCGGTGTATTTATGTCCTCCATTTTCTTTTGTAAGTCCTTGATTTGTTGTTCCAAATTGTTCTTAGGTGGAGATCGACTTCTTGGGCCATACCCCATGCTTGAGATACCAATTGGAGGAGGAGCATGTTGCATATATGGATGGTATTGATCATACACATGTTAATATGAAGGAGGTCTATAATGATGCTGCGTATATGGACCACTTGGTATAGAGTCATGTTGAGGAACGAAATATCTGCTTTGTCCATGTATACCATACTCTACAGGCATGTCATGAGTTTGTTCTAGTGTGTTGCCCCCAAATTTGACACGGGGTTTCCTTGTGTCCAAATTTTGAGCATGCCTTTGAGTATCCAATTGCTTTGGTGGTTGATCCTTAGCATTGTTATGTGATTGAGCATATTTTTCTATGTAAAACCTCCATGATGGTCTGCGAAGGTGAGTATCATATGCTTGACCATGTGTATGTGGGACCTCTAGTTTTTGAAACAAAGATGATGGTGATTCAGGCACCATATGTGGCCCTCTATTGCCTCCACTATTTGGCCTCCTTTGATCCATGTTGGAGTGAGTTTGTTGCAAAGGTCTATGTTCCATTATTTGAGACATGTCAAAATCATGAGGGATCTTGGTTCCACTTTGTGCCATCACTTATAGAAAGTATTGTCTATCTCTCCTCATTATTTCCTCAACCAATTGATTGAAATAAGTATTCATAATGGTGTCTTCCACTTCTACTAAATGTACGGAAAAGTTGTCCATATTGTCATTGTGTGTATCATTGTTGTTTGTAGTATCAATGTTTTCAACATTTGGAATGTTTCTATAGGCATCCATGTTAGGTAATGTAGTATGATCAGAATTGAAAAAGATATCATTGTCATACTCATAAGAACTCATGTTTGCAGACTCTTGAGCCTCTTTAGCTTCTCTCCTAGATTTTTGGGAACGGGTTTCAACCATGAACTAGGTATTGACCAAGATGTGTGAGACTAGATGAAAATGGAAAGAGTATGGAAGACCAAGAGTTGGATGGAATGTAAATGAATCTGAGGTTTACTTGCAATGTCCAAAGTGTAAGACCAAGTATGTATGTAGTAGAGTAAGTGTGGCTTCCAAAGAGATGATAGTTTCTCTTGATGAGGTAAGTTGACCTTGACTCTAAGTAAGACCAAATGAGACCCAAAGGTGATAGACCTTGATGAGGGACCACTTAGCAAAATGTTGTTGTATGTAGCGTGTTGACAAAGTATGATGAGGACAAGCAAGTGACCTTTTCACTCAAGTTTAGACAAATGTGAATGTAATGTAAGGTGTAAAGCAGTGATGTAATTTTGTGAGACCCAAAGATAGGTTGAATGCTAGATGAAACCCTGGAGAAATAACCTAGGAAGCTCAAGAATTCTGAAACTCCCTGTGTTTGTTTGCTAGATTGTAAAAGTTTTTCAATTCTGAACATAGACGTGCCTGTCTATTGCACAGATGCGATTTCCTGAAACAGACGTGGTTTTGTTTAACACAGACGCGAGTTTGAGATTTTGTAAATGCAATGTTGATTCTGAGAACACAGACGCGTATCTGCCCTTCACAGATGCGGTTATATGACACAGACACTATTATGTCAGACACAGACACATTTCTGCAAAATTTGTGCAATTTTTTCCAATCAATGAAATTGCTTTGTTGTGACCAAATTTGAATGTTGGACTGTTTTTTGTGACAAGAGGACACAGTGTTGATGAGGACTCAATGTTTGCAAGTTTTAGACTCAAAAATGACTCAAAAAAAGTGTGATGTCTGATGTAAAATTGTTTCGCATACACTTGAAGACACAAAAGACACAATGTTTTGATGTTTGGTCTTGAATGTTTGAATGTTCAAAATGAGTCAAGCACAATTCTTATAGCTGGCCAAGACAATAGTTGTTGATCCCAAATGGAGTTTCCCTTGAGGCTACGCTATGCAGAGTGGATACTTAGATTCTTGACCCCACTGGCTCCACCCTCGACACTCACTTCTTGGGGCAGCCAAGCATCAGTCCCCACAAAAACTCCTTGTGGAAAACTTTGTATCTCTACTAAGAACCATATGTGTGTGGGCCGCTACCAGAGGTCCGACCTCCTACCTCAACAACTAGAAGGATTTTGGCTTCTAAAACAAAAAGGTGCTAATAAGGGCATCTGCTCGTGTGGCCATACATGTGGTACTTTCAGCTCTGTAAATACAGAAGGCTCCCAATCGGTAGGGGTTATGCCCTACAATTGATTAAATAAATTTGATTAGACGGGTTTATGGGGAGACATAGTGTCGGTATGAACTAATCAGCACACGTTATCCATAGTTTTCACCATGAATACAGTTGTTTATAGTGATTCGGAAGAGGTGGGTTTTCCTCGCTACCACTTGGGTCGTTCTCTCCTCACTAGTAGTCCTAATGACCACATGGGGAGACAGGCCCTCTAAAGATTAAACAAAAAGAGCCTATTGCTCAAGACACAAAAGATAATGGTTCAATTTTAGTGCACCAATTGAAGTGTTTGCTAATCTATGAAAACAAGGCACACAACAAATATCAAAAACCCTTGCCAAGGACCTACAACAAAGATCTATTAGTAGTTTGGATTGTTTCAAATGATCACCCCTTCCTGCAAGCACACAAGTTAGGTAAATTTTAAACCCAAAAGACTTTGTGAAGTAGGGGCCTTCGACTAAATGATTTTGCTTTCAAGACAAGATGCACCAATTTTGTTAGCTAGATCTGAAAGATGTTAGCTCAAAATAAACCAGATCTAAAAAACTGAATGACTAAAAAAAATTGAATCAATGACAACCCCCAAAAATGAAATCAGTGCACACAAATGCGGGTATCATAAACACATACGCACTTCTATGAGACACAGACGTGGCTCCGTAACGTAGACGCGGCTTCTGGACGTAGACGTGCCTAAAAACCCCACAAACGCGACTAGGAAACATAGATGCGATTTCCAAAATCTACAAAAAAAGTGAAATAATGTCATAGACAAAGACGCGATTCCAGATGTCACAGATGCAACAAAAAATCAAAAATGCGATCTGAAAGTACATAGATGCAACAGAAAACCAAAAACGCGATCTAAAAGTATGCAGACGCGACAGAAAACCAAAAACGCAATCCGAAAGTATGTAGACGCGACAGAAAACCAAAAACGCGATCCGAAAGTACACAGATACGGAAATATCAAAATGCTATCGAAAATGTCAGAACTGCAACTTCAAGACACAAAATCTACAACAAGGATGTTAAATGCAAAAAAGGGACAAGAGTCCCACTGGGCATGCCAAAATGTATATGGTGAAAATGGATAACAACAATGTTAAAAGACTAAATAGATTTAACCACAAAATCCTAGCCTAACAACAACAAAAATCCACCATAACATATGAAGAGTACCTAAGACAGTGCAAATCAAATGAAATCACAAAGATTGTACCATCACATGTCCAATAGGGTTTGGATCTCCATTCTTTCTATCTCCATTGATCTTGCTTGATATATTTGCTCTCAGATTTTATGTGCACAAGAGCTCAACAAAGAACAAAAATGTGGTTGCAAGTAGGATTGCATATGAAAGTGCAAAGCGTAGTGTCGTCAATTGATCAAGTAGTTAGGGTTGATAATGAAGGAAGCATCTCCTTATATAGAAGACACCATATGAAATGAAGGGATAAGATTGAGAGGTGTAGAAGATAAATGGTCGGCTATGATTAGAGGGTAGTTAAAGAAAATAATAAAATAATGAAAGGGTAGGTAGTGTATGAATTAAGAGATGAATGGCATGTGTCATGGGTAGAAAAGGTTAATGAATTAATTAAATAGACAAAGATTTATTTAATTAATAGAAGAAGTGGGATCAAAAAAGGATAATTTAAATAAATAAATGTATTTATTTAAATGAGAAATAAGGATAGAAGAGGATAAATCAATTAATTAAATAAATAAAGATTTATTCAATTAATAGAAGAATTAGGATAAAATAATTAAATAAATAAAATATTTATTTAATTAGACTGGACAATTTTAGGTGTCTACAGTTTCCACGTGACCGCTATATCTTAGCAGAAGGTTTGGGTCTTGTATACTCTGTGTTTATTTCCATCGCTTGTGTAGTTTGGGTGGTATTCTTCTTTTTCATCCTTCATTGTGTTGGCTTTGAAAGAAGATCAATGGAATCAATCTTTGGAAGAAGCTTCATGAGATCAATTCTAGAATTTAACTAGATATGCAGTTAAAAGTATTTGGTTTAGTGTATAATGGATGATTCAATAGTAGATATCTTCAAAAAGCTTTGAGCTAGTACACGGTTCATATACTAACATCTATTTCAAGAATCCTAATATTAATGTTTGTTGAGTTTGTTTGATTTATTTGTGATATATATGTTATAAATGACATAATTGAAATATAGGTGAACGCAATTATGTTGTGTGAATGTTTGTCTACAATTTCTGCATGTTTTTTTTTTAATTATTATCATAATTAGGACATTTGCATATTTGATTAATTTGTGACTATGAAATCATTATTGTCATTTTATTTGTTTCATATTTCTTCATCTAGTGTTAGAACTAGTTTGATTAAGAAAATGTCGTGTAAATGATGAGAGGAAGCTAATGGAATTTGTTCAAGGGTATGAAAGGATGCAATGAATAAGTATCATAAGGTTATCATAGTGGAGGGCATCTTCACTTATCTTGAGATCATCTACATTTTTAAAAAAAGGGTACAATTTAAGGTTTTTTTGGGGTTACACTTAAGAGGGTTTGATGAAATGGAGCTAAATCAAACACTTGGATAGAACTTTTGTAAGCTTAAATTAAACATCTTCCTTCGTACCTCTAGAAATATTGATAATTTTTTTTTTCACTTCACCTTTTGGGGATCAAATGAAGTCATTTAAAATTTCTATTTTGTAAGTATGTAGCCTTAGTGTTAGCTTTGTTTTGTTTACAAATATGTATTGTTCTTTTTTTAATATTATATATATTTTAATATCATAAGGAATATATGTCCATTGGAAAAAAATATGAGCTCTATTAAAGACACTAGGAAAAATAATATTATTAGAAATTTTCAAAGAAATATGCAATCCTCCAGATTAGAAGATGAAAAGAGGGAAAAATAACTCAACATTGATGTTACCTCAATACCACTTGAAATTTTCCAACTTTGCAACACCCATTTTTTGATCTAGTCAATGTTGGGGTGGTTACAACAAAATCTCCCAAAAAGAGACTTTGAAAACTATATAGTGGCATTTGCATACACAAAATCAAGTATATACAATTGGACCATACATTCCAACACCAACTCAAAGGAAACTCTAGGAACATCCACAAGATCTGTAGTAGGAGGAGAAGGGACAATCGCCTCTTTTGCTAACATAAACTCTGACACATGACTATCCATCACATTTTTAGGTACCTTTAGAAGCATTCTTTAACACCTTGGGAGAGGAAACATCCATATCTCCCTCCCTAAAAGGAGAAATAATCACCTTAGAAGCATACTCAATGCAACCCTTTGCATTATTCTTTGAAAGCCTAGACAAACCAAGAGAACAAAAACACATTGTCATCAACAAACATAGACTCTTTTTCACTCTAAGTCAAAGAATTATTTGGTCTCAATTTCTTTAAACTTAATATAATGGAATCTAGCCATGATTTTAGCCCTTTCTCTCTACACAATTCAAGATTACAAAGCTCAGATTCAATGGTTGCAATAGAAGTTTGTATAGATAAGTCACTAGAGATAGAAACGAGTAGATTTCTCTTGCATTATCTTTAAGAGATTTTTCTTTACATCTCTGTACCAAGAAATTCTTTTCCCAAAGGACATAAAAAATAGAGCACATTGAGAGATAGTGGTCTACCACCTATCTCCATGAAGCTTACCTTCTTTTGGTTTCAGAAAGGAATTCTAAAGCCTAACCAAATAAGCTATGTAGGAAGGAATTTTTAGATCAGAGGTATTAAGTTTGAAAAGAAACTTGTAATCCTTTTCATTAGCTTCCTCATTCAAAAGATATTTGTTAGGAAAATTATCAAAAAGAAGGGTGGAATAGTCAACTTTCACCCAACACACATTGAAAACTTGGAATAGTTGCAAGTTGGGAGAGATGTAAAACCTATCAAGCCTACTAAGTTTCCTATCAACCTCCAATTTGCAATTAGACTAGAAGTGAACAAATAGAAATTATTGTTGTATTTTTTTTATGAATAGGACCCAAAAGTCCTAAAGAATTTTGTTAGAACAATCATTTATCAACTTCTTTATTGCTCATTTTAGCACAATAAGATCAACTATGATCTAAGTGGTGTTCAACCATGTTGAATTCACCACCAAAATCCAATCAACATGAGGTGAATTTGAGGTCATCCATTTCCATAAGTCATAGATCTGTTTGACAATGTTAGGAACATATATATAGTAGAAACCAATAGGTTGATCTTTGATACCACACACAACTATGAGAAGGGTCCTCTCCTCTATCA
This sequence comes from Cryptomeria japonica, assembly GCF_030272615.1. Classification (NCBI taxonomy): domain Eukaryota; kingdom Viridiplantae; phylum Streptophyta; class Pinopsida; order Cupressales; family Cupressaceae; genus Cryptomeria; species Cryptomeria japonica. Next base: position 611,142,560 of record NC_081408.1, on the reverse strand, counting down.
ATGACAAACCTACTTTCCCAAGGAGCTAAGCCAATCATAACACCCCCCCTTCCTTCTCTATGAGATGTATGAAAAAAGGTAGCGTATTTCCTAATGTTAGACAGAGAATAACTAAGTCAAGGTCCATTCAACTTGACTTCTTGGAAACAAACAATGTTAGGTTTCCATTTGGTAATAGCTTTCTTGACCTCATGTTTGTAATGTGGGAGAGAGATCCCTCTTACATTCTAAGAAAGAACTTTATGCTTCATGATTAGGAAAATTATAAAGATCTTCATCTTATGGTAGAATATCAAAATGATTGGTAGATATAATAACTTGTTCAGAAGAATTATTCTCCCTTGAAGTAGGTGGAGACCTTGATCTCTATCTCATAGAAGATGGTGAAGCCGCTTAATATAAAGATGGAGAAAAAGACCTTGGTCTTGCATGAGAGGGTTGAGACTCATAATCATCATTTCTTATTGGTGGTGTGGTGTTCTTGTAAGCAAGAATCTAACCATTATGAGGATTAAAAGACCTTGAATGTTCTTTTTCTTTTTCTGGCCATTCTCTAGACACTAGACATTATGGCATCTTTATTAGGGGGAATATTATCATTGTTCATGTTTGCATTTGAAATATCATTCTTCATCTAAGGTTCTGTAGGCATAGCAAAAATTTGATTATTATTTTGAATAGAAGGCATGCTAACATCAGTAGCCATTTGTACTTGGGAGTATCTATTAGTTCTTAGTGGGCACTCTCTAATAAGATGTCCCTCTTGTCGACCAAAAAATGCATTAGGCTTGTTCAAATAACAATTAGATGGTAAACTGTCCCTGCCTCTCTAGATGTTGGCTCTATTCCTCCTGGTGATGGGAGGTCCTCTATTCTGGACCCATCCTCTTGGCAAAAGGCTACTGCTAGGGTTGAAGAGGGATGGATTACTGTTAAAAGAAAAAAATCTAAATTTTCCCAGTCCTCTTTTTATATGACACTTCGATCCCACAAGGGAAGATCAAATTCTTGATCCGTCCTGATTGGGTTGGGGCTACTGTCTTTTGCAGCCCGCTGGGTTTTGTTGGGGGTCGCTTTGTGTTTTTCCCCCTTTTGTGTTTGGCTGTGCTGTGTCTCTTTTGTGTGCTTTTCCTTTGAGTGGACTTTCAAGTTTATCTTTCGGTTCGGGTTGCAGGTGCTTCTAAAACTTGTCTTGTATAGGGTTTCTGGTCCCTTAAAAACTTGTTTTCCTTAATAAAAAAAAATTAGATGGTAAACTCAAACCCTAGAACTGTTAGTTTGATACTATTAGGTAATTGAATAGTTAAGTCCATCTCAATACATGCTCTAGATTAACCCTAATGTTGACAAATTTATCTATATTATTTTTACGTGACAAAACCCTTTTGAGTTGTGATACCTTTTCCCTTAAAAAAGGTCAAAAGGCAAGGTTTAAAAAAGGTAACTCAATCCACATAGGATATTTTAACCTAAAAGACCCTTCAGAATGAATGTCAAGAGTCCATGCCTTTAAGTAGCAAAACTTCCCACATATAACCTAGGTGCCATATTAAAGGAAAACATGAGCATGATTAGTAAATCTAAACATGCAAGTAACATACCCTCTCCCAAGCCCCCTCAAGGTGTCAATATTCCAACCCCTATTTTCTCAATTGATTTTAACTTTCAAATAGAATTCTTCTTAAGAAAAATAAAATCACAGGTCTGATACTCAACTATACAATCTACCACATCATCAGGAATTCAAAATTCAACAATTTTACCTACATTTTTGTAAATATTCTTCTTCATTTCACTAACATTTTATTTTTGGTCTCACTGTATAGAAGCAAAGGTGCAAGGATGCAACAGAGGATATGGGTAAGGGACTCGTGAGTTCTAGTATAGACTACAGTTCGCCACTAGATTTCTAATTTTGGTTTAATTATTTATTTGTTTGGTAAATCCCTTCCTTCTGCAGAGTTGTGCATGGCTCACAAAGGGGTCGTAGATGATAGGAGAAATGAAGAGTTGATGCTTCGGTCCACATAGGGTTGATTCTTCATTGCCAAGTGAAAATGCTGATATTTCAAATGGTGGAGGGGAGGTGAAGGGCATAATCGAAACCTAATGGAACAGACGATTTCATGGAGGTTTATTTTAATCTCCTCCTAAGGCTATGATTACAGTTATAGTTGCGGCAAAGATAGCAATCAAGGGTAAGGGGGAGGCCTCTGATTGTGACACATTTTTTGGGGGGTTATCATGGCTCCCTTGTCTTCCTTTTTTTTAAAAATTTTTTCTTTAAAAAAAAATAATAACAAAATTGTCTCAAAATTTTAGGAAATTTAAATCATTTTTAATTTTTTGGGGAGTCTCTGTTATCAGGGCATATCATCAAATATGATGCCACATTAGCATGTTTTTAATCAAGGTATCCATAAAAGCTCTGAAATAAGTGAGATTGATATTTATGCATGAAGTCATGTTTTGTTAGTGCGTTGATGTGGCATTGCATGATTTGTTGTTTTTTTATATCTAAGGGATAGATTCATTCAATTATGGATAGTTATCATTAGTAATAACAACTTTAAAGTCACAATTATTGATGTAATGTTGTATGTTCAAAAATATTAGACATTAAATCAATGAGTACTACACAATTATTGAAACACCCTACATGACATTAATCCTCTTCCCTTACTTCTCTTGCACTCTACACATTGGTGCATCTAAATAGAAGAATAAATTAATCATATTCACTATATTGGTTTTCCAGAACTTCCTCACTTAAAATCATAGTAAATGACTTAAGAGATTTGTTTAGAGGAGCTATGGCAATACATCATATTTTAAAAAATAATTTAAGAATAATGTAAACCATTAAATTGTGACATTTTCTATGTAGAATAAGGTGTAATTTTAAAAATTAAAGAATCATTCTTATTATTATTATTTCAATTAAATTTTATCTTTTTCTATTATTTTTGTTGAGTGGTACTTTCTCATATCACACAACTATCACTAAAAATTAAAAAATCAACAATTTTTGGATATTGATTTTTGAATTAATATTATAAAACAAATTAGACTTGTATGTTTCATAACAAATTTCTCATAGTATATATATAGAGATTACCTTTTCATTGAAAGTACATCCATGTGGAGTGTAGTGCATTTCTTTGATATTTTTCTAACAATGCTAATTATTTTTTTGAGTGTATTTAAAAATGGTCATTTTTTTTTACAATAGACATACATTCATTATAATATTTTAAATATGTAATACATTCATTATAATATTTTAAATATGTAATGTTAGAAAAAAAAAAAAAGCATATTAAAATTTTAAAAAGTTAACATTAAAGGATAAATACTTAAGAAATTGCATTTCAAATGACTTATTTTGATCTTTCAAAAGGTGGAGCAATTTTTATATTTTTATGTCAACATTTTGATAGGTAAAGAGAACCCCCTCATAAAGGTTTGATTTAAGCTTAGTGAGGTTATATTTAATGGGTTTGATCTATTTTCCTTTAATGAAGACTACTTAAATGTAATTCCAATAGAATTAAATTGTGTATTTTTCTAAAAAATACATGATTTAAAAAAAGGTGGAGATGTTTCACAAATGAAATACACTATATTGTGATAACCCTTTACTATTGTACATTTCATCCTTTCAATCAATCTAAAACAATTCCTCTTAGTCTTTCCTCTCACTTATCTTCCTTACACATTACATCTTTTTAAACAAACTAATTCTAATACTACATTAACGAATATAAGAAAAGAGGAATAAATTGACATTAATAATCTAATGTCACAAATTAAACAACAAATATAAAAGAATCTCAACTCTCTTCATAAAATGGAGGGAAAAAATCTATCATATCAAAATTGAAATTATTAATGGGTATAACAAAAATATAATGACATTCACTTATATCTCCACAATGTCATTTATTACATATATAAAAGCTAAAAAAGACTTATTAAACCAAATAAATCCAATAGACATTAATGCTAATCAGTCTCCACATAATAACTTTTGGAATGATCTTGACCTTAAATCTGACACTATTTGAACCTTCTAATAGCTATAAACTTTTTCAAAGATATCTGCTATTTAACACCACACGAAATACATTTAACTGCATATCTAGTGAGCTTTAGATTTGATTCCATGGAGCTTCTTCCAAACCCTACGCAAAGGGTGATATATTCCATAGAAAACCGCAATGGCTATCGCAACCAAGGGAGCAAACAAAGCGAGTACAAGACCGAAACCAGACAGCACTAATTTGATATGTTGTTCAAGTGGAGTGAACAAGTAAGATTTTCCAAATAGCGACATTGCTCTTATCCCTAAAGGAAGAAAGCACACCATAACCCACACCAGCACAGCCAACCACAAACACTTTGATGCCACAACCAGATGTATTGCTGCGCCAAATGTTATTGATAATGATACCAGTGCTATATATAACGCAATCAAGCTCATATTAGTTAAGATGTGATCCGCTTCTCGGCCAACTAGAAATGCAAAATTAAGCAGGATCGCAGAACCAATAGAATAACAGAAGGCCACTGTGTCAAATATCACAAATAGCTTGAAGACGTTTGTGTCAATCAATATAGGTGCTGGTGGGCTGTGCTCTTGTGTGTCAATGCCTCCTGGTAGAGTAAAAGCAGCTGCAAAAGCAACTGTTGCAATTAGGACTGCACTTACAGATATGGCATCTGGGTTCCAACTTGGGTTGATACGTAATTGGATGGCTGTTGAGGGCGTATCGAATATTTTCTTAATAGCACCATGTTCATATAAATAAATTATAATCTGCAATAAGACCAGCTCATTTTAAAATTAAATTTTAAACAGTAATAAACATTTTACAATCTAAATAATATAGAGAATAAATAATAAAGAACTCTTATCTAACATCTTCATTTAACATACTTTTGAATTGAAAAAAGAAATTATAGTTGCAACTTGTAATCGCAATTTAAGCACCTGTACTAGTGTAATTATTTTAAAAATTGTTTATTAATTGTTTTAAATTAATAAAAAAATGTGTCCTCATAAGACCTGAACAGTCCAAGATAAGATTAAATTAGTATCTTTTCAAAACTTTTATTTAAATAGGTCATTAATTAATAAGATTACCAGAGATGGGCAGGAGGTTCATAAGGTTTGTTCTCCTCTTGTCCCCAAAAATAAAAAGAAAGGGAATGTGATCCCCTTGGACAAAGGAAGATTAAGTTTCTTTAAGAAAATAAGAGAAAGAAAACTAGCTTGGTAATTGCAGAGTCTGTATCTAAAAGGCTAGAAGCTGAGGATAGAAGGCAGTGAAAGAAGAAATAACTGAAGACAATGGTGGACTGCACTCCAGGCTGCACTTTTTTCTTACTAGGATAGCTATATATACAGCTCTAAGATGTAATTAGTACAATGCGATATGCTGGTGGTAGATCCTTTGTATATGATGTAATAGGTCTGTTATAAATTAATACTTTGTTACTAGTATGCTGCTTTTTGGTCAAATCTTACAGATAGTACAGCTGTCTAAACTGACAAAACAATGAGCTGATGACTGTTTTGTACTTTATCTTTCGACTACTCCATATTTAATAGAAAAAATATTTAAGATAACAATCCTTTATCCAATATCCGTAGAGCCATTTCGGATCTCAGCAGAGGCGGGCGCACTTTACAGACTTCATTGCATAAGGTTCGTAGTTTATACAGCTTTTTTCTAATGTTATCATATTGAATTACAGTTTCATGGCATCATTTCCTGCTCTGCTAATTGAAAAAAAATAATTTAAACTATCAATTATATTAATGTTTTAAAATAACGTAAAGAAAAGCTAACAGTTTGAATTCATTGATAATCAAGTTACTTACAGCCCTATAAAGTTGTGGGTCTTCACTCCCTTTCTTTAGTGCAATATCTAATGCCGTTTGCCCATTGTTATCAATGCAATTAATCAGTCTTTCTGACATTACCGAGGATATTATCCTTCTCAGATCTTGTCCAACTCTCTCAAATATTTCAACAGCATTGTTCACAGCCAGATGCAAGGCATTTCTACCATCCTTGTCTACCATTTCCAGACAGTCGCTGCTGTAATTCAATATCACTTTCACTAGAGTTGCGTTCCCCTCTTTGGCTGCAACGTGAAGTGCAGACTGCTTGTTTTGGTCCACTTTGTAACAAGAAAGTCCATTATCATTTTTAATAAGCATCTTTCCAATCAGGCGAAGTTTCTTCCGTTCCCTTAAAAAACATGGAAACATCGTAACTGGAAATTGATATAAGGCAGCCATGTGCAACGGAGTTCGGTTGAAAATGTCTACTTCTGTGGCAAGTTCAGGTTTATTGTCTAAAAGCTTCTTAATTACATCTGCACAACCAAAAAAAGTAGAATCAAAATTCAGAGTAGAGTTTTTATTTGCCTTTTAACTAAATCTATATCCGTATCAAGGTGATATGATTGTTGTAATTCAAACTATTTTAATATAGATCTGATTTTTGATTAAAGACTATGTTAATAAAAGTTTCTAAATAAAGCAGCTCAAACTAAATTACCGGTATAGCTTAATCATACTTTTAAGCTATAATACTAATTATATGTAGTGATTGAAGAGCGATGAAAAATAAAATGTATTCAAATAGATTTCTAATATTCTCTTCTATTTTAAATTTTATGCCATTCTTCATACCATTCGAACCTTACAAGCCCTTACAAGTTAATAGGAAAACAGTCCATAGACTTTTATGTATTCACTTCTACTTTTTCCGTCTTATCCCCAACAAATAAATTGCTACAACTATTTAAAGCTTCCCATCTTAAAATGTATGGCCACTGTTTATAGCTATTTTTTTCTTAAATACAAGCTCTCTGTTCCTTCAATTGATCATAATCTCGTTAATATTTTATTTTCTTGAAAATTGCACAATTATTCGACTAATAAGCTTATTTTTTTAAAATTAGCCTACAATAGTTATTAAGGATACATTTCATTAAAAAACTTTCAAACATACGTTTTCAAATTGCTCAGGGAGGCTAGCCTTGTGTCTAAGACAGCAGATTTTTTAGGAGCTGATGCTATTAGAGACCTGGCCACTTCTCACCCTACTGTTTCTGGCTCCGTCTGTGGTTGGTAAGGGGTTTTTGTTCTGTATTTGTGATTCAACAGTAGATAGATCAGCTTCCGAGTAAGAAAAGTCACTTTTTTAAAAATTCTTTAGAGCTACGCCAAATATAAATGTATTTAAGAAGTGGGCTAAGCAAAAATAGAAATTCAGGGGTTATTAAAGGTTGCAATTATGACAAAGGATCTTTCTCTAATCATGAAAATTATGTACAGACCCTTTTGAATACGGTATGGTTTCTTAGCAATTCTGGATCATTTTTTATAAAATAAGTTTTGATCTTTATTATTTTTTATTGATATGGGTCAGACTTCCCCTATTGATCACTCTTATTGCGTAAAAGACCTCCTTCATAAATTGACAAACCTATGAAAAATCCTAATAATAAAAGGAAAGTGCAATATTTCCATTGTTTATGGATCGCTAAAGTTTACAAAACTTTCAATTTTCATGAAAACCTCTATTGTATTGGAAATTAGATCAACCAAAAACCTATGGATCGCTAAAGTTTACAAAACTTTCAATTTTCATGAAAACTTCTGTTGTTTTGAAAATTAGAACAACCAACAACCAAAGAACAACGCACCTGTACTTAATTTAGAGACAGCATGATGTAAAGGCGTTTGGCCATCAAATCGTTTGTTGTACTCACTAGAAGTCATAGGACACAAGACTTCAACAATATTGGCATGACCTCCCTCACAAGCTTTAAAGAGAGCTGTTTCCCCTGCTTGGTTGATCTCATTCACCAAATCTGGGCAGAATTTAAGTAAAGCATTCACAACTTGCTCACTTCCTCCCAAGACTGCTTCGTGCAACGCTGTGTTTCCCTCCATATTTTTAGCTTTTAAAAATGTCATCCCCTCCTCTGGATTGGTATTTGAGAGTTGAAGCAACTTTCTAACGAATTGGAGAGAGCCATGATAGGCGGCAATATGGAGCACTGTGTTTCCACCTGGCGTTACCTCATTCGCAACGCCCTCTAGGCCCCCGATCTCATTAAGCACTTGTTCGTTCCCTGATTTGGCTGCTTCAAAGAACTTTCTGTTCATTCCCTTGCAGACATACCCAATTTGATCCATCGAGCTATCGAGCTTGGCCAAAAAGACTATGGGCTTGGGCTTGAGTAAACGAGGTTTTTTAATGGGAAGATGGAAACTTCTCTCGAGGTAGAACCACGTTGTTTTTACAAAAACATGTGAGTGTTGTCTTTCTGCATAACTTTATTAAGAGTATCATAAGAGATTGGATGCTTTCAAAAAAATAAAAAGGATAACAAAAATGTGGACATGCATAAAATTACTTGGTGAACAAGGAGGGGAGCTTAACTAAGGGAAATTTGATTCTCTAGATCTGAGATACACATGTTAAACTAGTAATGGTTTAAAAAAGTATTTCCTCAATGCATTCACATCTTTTATTTTTATGTATATTTTTGTATTGCACATTTTGCATTTTATATACATTCTATTATTTGTTAGGATGCTTCCAATGATTGCCAAACATAAAAGATGATCTTTGGAGTTAGAAATACCTAGCACATGTCTTCCCTCATTTTTTGAGCAAGTCCATTCTATATGATTGCAATAGTTATGCCACTCTTCATACTTGTTACCTCCTTTGCATTGTAGGAGTCTAATAGTATGAACACATAACAATTGTAAGTTGGTTGAAATATGATGCATTGGGGACCTTCTTCTATAATAGAGGGAGAGGTGCATAGTTAATCTATGTGCAGACCACACTCAAAGCATAGGTAGTTTTGAAATGTTCAAATTCTTAAATCTTGCACTTCTTAAAATTTTATTGCTAGAAGGGAGACGTAGTCATCTTTATGGAGATTAACTTGATTTTGCAAAGGAAATTTGCTGTTAATAGTGCATACATTTTATAAAATATACAAAAAAACACAATTGATATATGGACTAATACAAGTCTATGTTAACTTGCAACATAAATTACATTTTCTAATCATTATTGCCAAGCAAGCACATAATGCATTACTACATTACTTAGACTATCATTTGTTCTTTTTCTTCTTCTTTACCCTTTCTCCAGTTCTTTAGTTTAATTGTATTGCATGAGTATGAGTAGATAATGATATTAACATGTGAAATTGACCTTTCAATTTAATTATAGAGCTCAATTGAATGTGGCCTCTTATCTTCTCTTATACACCCAATGCTATCCAAAAGATGTAAATCCTTACTATTCTTCTTTCTCTTTTATTATGTTGACTTTGATGGTGCTCAATATCCAAATTTCCTATAAAACTACTTTTAGATCATAACTTTTGTAATAATATGAAAATGAAACCAAATAAGACATAAGAACAAGATCCACTTTCATAGTAACATTGGAATACACAATCGTCCAAGGAGTGATCATATTTGACTAACTCTTGATGACACTTCTAGGGATTCTATTCCTTCGCTACTATGGAAAGTGAATGAACTATGGAGATATGTTGAAGTGAAGCAAACTATGGCTAAGGTATGAAGAAAGTAAAAACTTAAGTTGAACATGTAAATGGCTAATAAATAATCAAAAACTACACAATAGGTACAAAAATGGATAAGGAATCTGACTACGCACTTGTTACTAAAATATGATGTTGATCCAGTAGAATGAGGGCACCCCAATGTCTTGGTCTTCTAAATATGAGCTACTATAAAAAAATCTAAAATCTGAGTCTACTTAGAATCCACTACTGAAAACTGGTGCAGAATTTTGAGGGCCAGGGCTCCCTAGTGCCTGAGACAGGGGTAATCTAGTGCCCAGGACCTTGGAAAATAGGTCCAAATTCTAGGATTGGGTTTGTACTAGGTTCTTGTTGTTGTTCAAAGTCTTCCAGTTCCATCAGGTATCTGTAGCTACACACGAGGAAAGAAATGGGGTTGTGAATAAGGCTTTGCCCCAAGTTTAGAATTGACCCTAATTGAAATAGAAATTGAACTTGAATTGAATTGGAAAGATTTCCTTTTGAGGGAAAGGATTTGAATTGTTTGTGTAGACACTTAAAGTCTTCTTTTCTTGCATCTTCCACTTTTAACATGTCAATTTGTCCTTAACCTGACCCAATTTTCCCAATTTTTGGATTTTATGTCCAAAATCTCCCATTCTTTTCAAATTTGCTTGTTTTGACCTGGAAATTGATTTAATTTGACCATATCAAGGTCTTTGGACATCAATTTGACTAACTTGCCCTTTTAGGTTTAATTAGTTTATTAATTAATTAAGCCCTTTTACTAATTTTTCTGCCCTAATCTTTCATTATTTCATCAAACCCCTTTCCCTTTTAATATTAATTAAATAATATTATATTATTTACTTAATTTTGATTTATCCCCTTTAATTAAACAGTTTTAAATGATTAATTAAAGGTTCATTAATTTTAACCTATAGTTGAATAATTCATTTTAACTATTCAATTATCTAATTATCTCTTCAAATTAAATAAAATATTTATTTATTTAATTTTCCCAATTATCTTCTCGCATGAAGATAATATCTGCTTTTTCAATTTCTCAATTGAAAATATCTTCCTAATTTTTGAAATGGTGACAGTGTCTTTTGATTAAATAACGTATACATCTCCAAAAATCTTTTTTTTTTTGCTTTTTCATCACTTTTTCCTTCATCTCCTTCATGCTTCCCCCAATGTCAGCTCTGTTGTGCTGCGTTATCTCATCTACCCACATCATAAAAAATCCTTTCGATCTTGCCGTGTGAAAATGCAATATATAAAATGTATGAAAATTTATGGGACATAATATAAGTTTTATAAATAAATTATTTATTAAACAAGTGGTGTTATTTAAAAATGAAAGGTTAGTGAGAATGTCATCAATAGTAATAAATTTCTTAGAATAATAATTTGTAATTTTTTTTGGAAAATTGAACTTTTCATCCACACAAATCAATAAGAATACAATAAAATGATCTTTTTAATCATATAAAATAAAAATTACATTTAAACTACATAGTTTTTGACGAAAATTTTTAATTGTTTGCAATCAATGGTTAAACTAATTGATTTTTTCTTCAATGAATGCAATAGTATCTTTCTTTTGGTAGAACTAAAAAGATTATTATAAAGAAATGTCTTTTCTCAACATTGAAAAAATAATTATTATAAAGAAGATTCCTTTTGTTGAAAACAATATAACAAAGAAGAAACATTTAAAAAAGATTATTATAAAGAAGACGCCTTTTGCTGAAAAAAATGTCTTTTGTCAACATTGAAAAAAATATTATTATAAAGAAGATTCCTTTTGTTGAAAAAATATAATAAAGAAGAAACATTTAAAAAATATTATTATAAAGAAGATGCCTTTGCTGAAAAAAGAAAAATGAATTATTTATTAAACAAGTGGTGTCATTTAAAAATGAAAGGTCAATGAGAATAACAATGAGAAAGAAAAGTTCAATTTTCCAAAAAAAAATTAATTTATTACTATTGATGTCATATAAAATGTATGATTGAGTAGGACAAATAATATAATTTTTATAAATGAATTATTTATTAAACAAGTGGTGTCACTAAAAAATGAAAGGTTAATGAGAATGACATCAATAGTAATAAATTTCTTGGTATAATAATTTGTAATTTTTTTTTGGAAAATTGAATTTTTCATCCACACAAATCAATAAGAATACAATAAAATGACTTTTTTAATCATATAAAATAAACATTACATTTAAACTACATAGTTTTTGACAAAAAATTTTAATTCTTTGCAATCATTGGTTAAACTAATTGATTTTTTCTTCAATAAATGCAATAGTATCTTGCTTTTGGTAGAACTAAAAAGATTATTATAAAGAAATGTCTATTCTCAACATTGAAAAAACAATTATTATAAAGAAGATTCCTTTTGTTGAAAAAAATATAACAAAGAAGAAACATCTAAAAAAGATTATTATAAAGAAGATGCCTTTTGCTGAAAAAATATCGTTGTCAATATTAAAAAAAAAATTATTATAAAGAAGATTTCTTTTGTTGAAAAAATATAATAAAGAAGAAGCATTTAAAAAAGATTATTATAAAGAAGATGCCTTTTCTGAAAAAAGAAAAAGAAATTATTTATTAAACAAGTGGTGTCATTTAAAAATGAAAAGTTAATGAGAATGACAATGAGAAAGAAAAGTTCAATTTTAGCAAAAAAAAAAATTAATTTATTACTATTGATGTCATATAAAATGTATGATTGAGTAGGACAAATAATATAATTTTTATAAATGAATTATTTGTTAAACAAGTGGTGTGCTGGATGAATGGATTGGGACCGAGAGAGATAGAAGGGCGGTGGGGGCATCTTGATGCAGTTTTAGAGTGGGTTCTATTTCATACACGGATGTTTGCCTGCCCCCATTTGGCTATCGTAATCCGTTGCAGTGAGTACGAAACGCCCTTTGACGAAGGCGGAGCCTTGTATTGGTCGGCCCACTAGCCCCCAAACAGAACCTCCCAGCATCACCCGAACCTAGTAGCATCAGATTCCATTGAAGCACCTGACCATTGATCCGGTTACTTATGAAGTCTCTCGGAGCGGCTAGGGCAGAGGTAACATCATAGACGGAGTCCTCAGCGGATGCAGTAATAAATTTCTTCTACGTATAATAATTTGTAATTTTTTTTGAAAAATTGAACTTTTCATTCTCATCAATCTTTCATTATTAAATAACACCACTTGTTTAATAAATAATTTATTTTTCTAAAATTTTTATAAGCATTATGGCGAGCGAGGCGCGGGAGGCATAGTGCGAAGAGCAGAGGACATTACATGATGGACACTCGCTAGAAGGCGAACCCCAACAGAAGGCGCAGGAACAACTTCAGTGTAAGGACGATAGACTTACTGGTGGTCAAAGGAAGGAGCAACCATCAGAAAGGCTGGCAAATTGGCGTATTATGGATGTCGACTGGGATGATTACGATCCGACAAAAAATCTGAAGCAATGAAAAAATTCCAATTGATGAGGCGGTTGAGCCACAATCAAAAACCACTGAAGAGAACAACATATCAAGACCGGTATCAATTGATTTAACGGATGAAGTGGTGGATGAAAAATGTATTTGGGAAGATTTTGCTATTATTGCCAGAATTATTGGTCCGAAGAAACCCAAGCGATGTATCACTCCTTGGGTGGAGGAAAATTGGGGTAGTCATGTAGTGGTGAAATTCCTGCCAAAGGTTTTTTTGTTGCAATCTTCGCAAAAAAAGAAGCAAGGGATCAGGCCCTAAATTTGAAAAACTGGTTTTTTGATAGTTTTCCGCTATACATTCAGCCGTGGACTCCTAATTTTGATCTGTTAAAACTTGCGATATATGATGCACCTATATGGATTAGACTGTTTAATCTTCCAATCGAGTATTAGGGGGACCCGTGTCCAAAGATTACTTTAGTGGCGAATATTCGCCAATGGCGAATTTTTCATGTTGGCCATGTCGGAAATGACAAATATTTTGTACTGACTGGGGCTGGCCATGTCGACAGAACATTATCAATTTCCGTCAAATTCACGACCTGATCGCCATATGTTTTATGCAATTAAATGTTTCTATGCGATGATTTCGCCAATACAATATATGGTGGACACACGGTAAATTTAATTGTTTTGCCTACACTCTCCGAGGTTGCCTTAATAGATGACCTTAATTCGCCTATAGGCATGTGAAGATTTGTTAGCTAGGGGGACCCAATTCGTCTATAGGCATGTGAAGATTTGTTAGCCAGGGGGACCCAATTCACCCAACATCTTGCTGACGCATGTCTCCATTCACCCCAGCTTTCACCAACTATATTGTATTCGCCTATTATTTGGACGACCTATAATCGCCTCAAAAATTACATAAGTTGTATTTGGACGACCTATAATCGCCTCGAAAATTACATAAATCATGTTATAGTTATGCGGGATTTGCCAAATATTTGTATACCATATAAAATTTCTGCGGAATTCGCCATATAAGGATTGGTATAAATACATGCAAAGATCAGATCTATCTAAACACAATCTGGTGGGTTATAGGCTCTGAATTCCGATCAATAGCGAAGTTTTAGACCAAGAAAAATCATTGTTGTTGACTGCATTGGCGACTACTAGTGACCTAAAGCCTAAAGGTGAGCGATCATATTTTTGAAGTGGTATATTATACATTATAGTGTATTATTGCTTCTTCAACAAATTGATATTTTTTTGGCAGCATTTATTTCGTTGGAGATGTCGAACAGGAAGAGGGATAGGAAACCTGAATGTGAGGAAGGCCAAGAGAGGCCATCAAAAAGAAGAACGTTGTCTTCGTACTTTACCATTCTTCATACCATTCGAGCCTTACAAGCCCTTACAAGTTAATAGGAAAACAGTCCATATACTTTTATGTATTCACTTCTATTTTTTCCGTCTTATCCCCAACAAATAAATTGCTACAACTATTTAAAGCTTCCCATCTTAAAAAGTATGGCCACTGTTTATAGCTATTTTTTTCTTAAATACAAGCTCTGTGTTCCTTCAATTGATGATAATCTGGTTACTATTTTATTTTCTTGAAAATTGCACAATTATTCGACTAATAAGTTTTTTTTTTAAAATTAGCCTACAATAGTTATTAAGGATACATTTCATTAAAAAAATTTCAAACATACGTTTTCAAATTGCTCAGGGAGGCTAGCCTTGTGTCTAAGACAGCAGATTTTTTAGGAGCTGATGCTATTAGAGACCTGGCCACTTCTCACCCTACTGTTTCTGGCTCCGTCTGTGGTTGGTAAGGGGTTTTTGTTCTGTATTTGTGATTCAACAGTAGATAGATCAGCTTCCGAGTTAGAAAACTCACTTTTTAAAATATTCTTTAGAGCTACGCCAAATATAAATGTATTTAAGAAGTGGGCTAAGCAAAAATAGAAATTCAGGGGTTATTAAAAGTTGCAATTATGACAAAGGATCTTTCTCTAATCATGAAAATTATGTACAGACCCTTTTGAATACGGTATGGTTTCTTAGCAATTCTGGATCATTTTTTATAAAATTAGTTTTGATCTTTATTATTTTTTATTGATATGGGTCAGACTTCCCCTATTGATCACTCTTATTGCGTAAAAGACCTCCTTCATAAATTGACAAACCTATGAAAAATCCTAATAATAAAAGGAAAGTGCAATATTTCCATTGTTTATGGATCGCTAAAGTTTACAAAACTTTCAATTTTCATGAAGACCTCTATTGTATTGGAAATTAGATCAACCAAAAACCTATGGATCGCTAAAGTTTACAAAACTTTCAATTTTCATGAAAACTTCTGTTGTTTTGAAAATTAGAACAACCAACAACCAAAGAACAACGCACCTGTACTTAATTTAGAGACTGCAAGATGTAAAGGCGTTTGGCCATCAAATCGTTTGTTGTACTCACTAGAAGTCATAGGACACAAGACTTCAACAATATTGGCATGACCTCCCTCACAAGCTTTAAAGAGAGCTGTTTCGCCTGCTTGGTTGATCTCATTCACCAAATCTGGGCAGAATTTAAGTAAAGCATTCACAACTTGCTCACTTCCTCCCAAGACTGCTTCGTGCAACGCTGTGTTTCCCTCCATATTTTTAGCTTTTAAAAATGTCATCCCATCCTCTGGATTCGCATTTGAGAGTTGAAGCAACTTTCTAACGAATTGGAGAGAGCCATGATAGGCGGCAATATGGAGCACTGTGTTTCCACCTGGCGTTACCTCATTCGCAACGCCCTCTAGGCCCCCGGTCTCATTAAGCACTTGTTCGTTCCCTGATTTGGCTGCTTCAAAGAACTTTCTGTTCATTCCCTCGCAGACATACCCAATTTGATCCATCGAGCTATCGAGCTTGGCCAAAAAGACTATGGGCTTGGGCTTGAGTAAACGAGGTTTTTTAATGGGAAGATGGAAACTTCTCTCGAGGTAGAACCACCTTGTTTTTACAAAAACATGTGAGTGTTGTCTTTCTCCATAACTTTATTAAGAGTACCATAAGAGATTGGATGCTTTCAAAAAAATAAAAAGGATAACAAAAATGTGGACATGCATAAAATTATTTGGTGAACAAGGAGGGGAGCTTAACTAAGGGAAATTTGATTCTCTAGGTCTGAGATACACATGTTAAACTAGTAATGGTTTAAAAAAGTATTTCCTCAATGCATTCACATCTTTTATTTTTATGTATATTTTTGTATTGCACATTTTGCATTTTATATACATTCTATTATTTGTTAGGATGCTTCCAATGATTGCCAAACATAAAAGATGATCTTTGGAGTTAGAAATACCTAGCACATGTCTTCCCTCATTTTTTGAGCAAGTCCATTCTATATGATTGCAATAGTTATGCCATTCTTCATACTTGTTACCTCCTTTGCATTGTAGGAGTCTAATAGTATGAACACATAACCATTGTAAGTTGGTTGAAATATGATGCATTGGGGACCTTCTTCTATAATAGAGGGAGAGGTGCATAGTTAATCTATGTGCAGACCACACTCAAAGCATAGGTAGTTTTGAAATGTTCAAATTCTTAAATCTTGCACTTCTTAAAATTTTATTGCTAGAAGGGAGACGTAGTCATCTTTATGGAGATTAACTTGATTTTGCAAAGGAAATTTGCTGTTAATAGTGCATATATTTTACAAAATATACAAAAAAACACAATTGATATATGGACTAATACAAGTCTATGTTAACTTGCAACATAAATTACATTTTCTAATCATTATTGCCAAGCAAGCACATAATGCATTATTACATTACTTAGACTATCATTTGTTCCTTTTCTTCTTCTTTACCCTTTCTCCAGTTCTTTAGTTTAATTGTATTGCATGAGTATGAGAAGATAATGATATTAACATGTGAAATTGACCTTTCAATTTAATTATAGAGCTCAATTGAATGTGGCCTCTTATCTTCTCTTATAGACCCAATGCTATCCAAAAGATGTAAATCCTTACTATTCTTCTTTCTCTTTTATTATGTTGATTTTGATGGTGCTCAATATCCAAATTTCCTATAAAACTACTTTTAGATCATAACTTTTGTAATAATATGAAAATGAAACCAAATAAGACATAAGAACAAGATCCACTTTCATAGTAACATTGGAATACACAATCGTCCAAGGAGTGATCATATTTGACTAACTCTTGATGACACTTCTAGGGATTCTATTCCTTCGCTACTATGGAAAGTGAATGAACTATGGCGATATGTTGAAGTGAAGCAAACTATGGCTAAGGTATGAAGAAAGTAAAAACTTAAGCTGAACATGTAAATGGCTAATAAATAATCAAAAACTACACAATAGGTACAAAAATGGATAAGGAATCTGACTATGCACTTGTGACTAAAATATGATGTTGATCCAGTAGAATGAGGGCACCCCAATGTCTTGGTCTTCTAAATAAGAGCTACTATAAAAAAATCTAAAATCTGAGTCTACTTAGAATCCACTACTGAAAACTGGTGCAGAATCTTGAGGGCGAGGGCTCCCTAGTGCCTGAGACAGGGGTAATCTAGTGCCTAGGACCATGGAAAATAGGTCCAAATTCTAGGATTGGGTTTGTACTAGGTTCTTGTTGTTGTTTAAAGTCTTCCAGTTCCATCAGGTATCTGTAGCTACACACAAGAGGAAAGAATTGAGATTGTGAATAAGGCTTTGCCCCAAGTTTAGAATTGACCCTAATTGAAATAGAAATTAAACTTGAATTGAATTGGAAAGATTTCCTTTTGAGGGAAAGGTTTTGAATTGTTTGTGTAGACACTTAAAGTCTTCTTTTCTTGCATCTTCCACTTTTAACACGTCAATTTGTCCTTAACCTGACCCAATTTTCGTAATTTTCGTATTTTATGTCCAAACTCTCCCATTCTTTTCAATTTTCCCTATTTTGACCTGGAAATTGATTTAATTTGACCAGATTAAGGTCTTCGGACATCAATTTGACTAACTTGCCCTTTTAGGTTTAATTAGTTTATTAATTAATTAAGCCCTTTCATTAATTTTGCTGCCCTAATCTTTCATTATTTCATCAAACGCCTTTCCCTTTTAATATTAATTAAATAATATTATATTATTTACTTAATTTTGATTTATCCCCTTTAATTAAACAGTTTTAAATGATTAATTAAAGGTTCATTAATTTTAACCTATAGTTGAATAATTCATTTTAACTATTCAATTATCTAATTATGTCTTCAAATCAAATAAAATATTTATTTATTTAATTTTCCTAATTATCTTCTCGCATGAAGATAATATCTGCTTTTTCAATTTCTCAATTGAAAATATCTTTCTAATATTTGAAATGGTGACAGTGTCTTTTGATTAAATAACGTATACATCTCCAAAAATCTCTTTTTTTTGCTTTTTCATCACTTTTTCCTTCATCTCCTTCATGCTTCCCCCAATGTCAGCTTTGTTGTGCTGCGTTATCTCATCTACCCACATCATAAAAAATCCTTTCGATCTTGCCATGTGAAAATGCAATATATAAAATGTATGGAGACATAATATAATTTTTATAAATAAATTATTTATTAAACAAGTGGTGTTATTTAAAAATGAAAGGTTAGTGAGGATGTCATCAATAGTAATAAATTTCTTAGTATAATAATTTGTTATTTTTTTTGGAAAATTGAACTTTTCATCCACACAAATCAATAAGAATACAATAAAATGACCTTTTTAATCATATAAAATAAAAATTACATTTAAACTACATAGTTTTTGACGAAAATTTTTAATTGTTTGCAATCATTGGTTCAACTAATTGATTTTTTCTTCAATGAATGCAATAGTATCTTTCTTTTGGTAGAACTAAAAAGATTATTATAAAGAAATGTCTTTTCTCAACATTTAAAAAATAATTATTATAAAGAAGATTCCTTCTGTTGAGAAAAATATAACAAAGAAGAAACATTTAAAAAAGATTATTATAAAGAAGACGCCTTTTGCTGAAAAAAATGTCTTTTGTCAACATTGAAAAAAATATTATTATAAAGAAGATTCCTTTTGTTGAAAAAATATAATAAAGAAGAAACATTTAAAAAATATTATTATAAAGAAGATGCCTTTGCTGAAAAAAGAAAAATGAATTATTTAATAAACAAGTGGTGTCATTTAAAAATGAAAGGTCAATGAGAATAACAATGAGAAAGAAAAGTTCAATTTTCCAAAAAAAAATTAATTTATTACTATTGATGTCATATAAAATGTATGATTGAGTAGGACAAATAATATAATTTTTATAAATGAATTATTTATTAAACAAGTGGTGTCACTTAAAAATGAAAGGTTAATGAGAATGACATCAATAGTAATAAATTTCTTTGTATAATAATTTGTAATTTTTTTTTGGAAAATTGAATTTTTCATCCACACAAATCAATAAGAATACAATAAAATGACTTTTTTAATCATATAAAATAAAAATTACATTTAAACTACATAGTTTTTGACAAAAATTTTTAATTCTTTGCAATCATTGGTTAAACTAATTATTTTTTTCTTCAATGAATGCAATAGTATCTTGCTTTTGGTAGAACTAAAACGATTATTATAAAGAAATGTCTTTTCTCAACATTGAAAAAACAATTATTATAAAGAAGATTCCTTTTGTTGAAAAAAATATAACAAAGAAGAAATATTTAAAAAAGATTATTATAAAGAAGATGCCTTTTGCTGAAAAAATGTCGTTGTCAATATTAAAAAAAATATTATTATAAAGAAGATTCCTTTTGTTGAAAAAATATAATAAAGAAGAAAGATTTAAAAAAGATTATTATAAAGAAGATGCCTTTTCTGAAAAAAGAAAAAGAAATTATTTATTAAACAAGTGGTGTCATTTAAAAATGAAAAGTTAATGAAAAAGAAAAGTTCAATTTTAGCAAAAAAAAATTAATTTATTACTATTGATGTCATATAAAATGTATGATTGAGTAGGACAAATAATATAATTTTTATAAATGAATTATTTGTTAAACAAGTGGTGTCCTGGATGAATGGATTGGGTTCGAGAGAGATAGAAGGGTGGTGGGGGTATCTTGATGCATTTTTAGAGTGGGTTCTATTTCATACACAGATGTTTGCCTACCCCCATTTGGCTATCGTAATCCGTTGCAGTGAGTACGAAACGCCCTTTGACGAAGACAGAGCCTTGTATTGGTCGGCCCACTGGCCCCCAAACAGAACCTCCCAGCATCACCCGAACCTTGTAGCATCAGATTCCATTGAAGCACCTGACCATTGATCTGGTTAGTTACGAAGTCTCTCGGAGCGGCTAGGGCAGAGGTAACATCATAGACGGAGTCCTCAACGGATGCGGTAATAAATTTCTTCTACGTATGATAATTTGTAATTTTTTTTTGAAAAATTGAACTTTTCATTCTCATCAACCTTTCATTATTAAATAACATTTCTATAGGCATTATGGCGAGCGAGGCACAGGAGGCAGAGTGCGAAGAGCAGAGGACATTACATGATGGACACTCGCTAGAAGGTGTAGGAACAACTTCAGTGTAAGGACGATAGACTTACTGGTGGTCAAAGGAAGGAGCAACCATCAGAAAGGCTAGAAAATTGGTGTATTATGGATGTCGACTAGGATGATTACGGTCCGACAAAAAATCCAAAGCAATGAAAAAATTCCAATTGATGAGGCGGTTGAGCCACAATCAAAAGCCACTGAAGAGAACAACATATCGGGACCGGTATCAATTGATTTAACGGATGAAGTGGTGGATGAAAAATGTATTTGGGAAGATTTTGCTATTATTGCCAGAATTATTGGTTCGAAGAAACCCAAGCGATGTATCACTCCTTGGGTGGAGGAAAATTGGGGTAGTCATGTAGTGGTGAAATTCTTGCCAAAGGTTTTTTTGTTGCAATCTTCGCAAAAAAAGAAGCAAGGGATCAGGCCCTGAATTTGAAAAACTGGTTTTTTGATAGTTTTCCGCTATATATTCAGCCGTGGACTCCTAATTTTGATCTGTTAAAACTTGCGATATATGATGCACGTATATGGATTAGACTGTTTAATCTTTCGATCTTGTATTAGGGGGACCCGTGTCCAAAGATTACTTTAGTGGCGAATATTCGCCAATGGTGAATTTTTCATGTCGGCCATGTCGGAAATGACAAATATTTTGTACTGACTGGGGGTGGCCATGTCGCCAGAACATTATCAATTTCTATCAAATTCACGACCTGATTGCCATATGTTTTATGTAATTAAATGTTTCTATGCGATGATTTCGCCAATACAAGATATGGTGGACACATGGTAAATTTAATTGTTTTGCCTACACTCTCCGAGGTTGCCTTAATAGATGACCTTAATTCACCTATAGGCATGTGAAGATTTGTTAGCCAGGGGGACCCAGTTCGCCCGACATCTTGTCGATGCATGTCTCCATTCACCCCAACTTTCACCAACTATATTGTATTCACCTATTATTTGGATGACCTATAATCCCCTCGAAAATTACATAAGTCATATTTGGACAACTTATAATCGCCTCGAAAATTACATAAGTCATGTTATAGTTATGCAGGATTTGCCAAATATTTGTATACCATATAAAATTCCTGTGGAATTCACCATATTAGGATTGGTATAAATAAATGCAAAGATCAGATCTATCTCAACACAATCTGGTGGGTTATAGGCTATGAATTCTGATCAATAGCGAAGTTTTAGACCAAGAAAAATCATTGTTGTTGACTGTATTGGCGACTGCTAGTGACCTAAAGCCTAAAGGTGAGCGATAATATTTTTGAAGTGGTATATTATACATTATAGTCAATTATTGCTTCTTCAACAAATTGATATTTTTTTGGCAGCCTTTATTTTGTTGGGGATGTTGAACAGGAAGAGGGGTAGGAAATCTAAATGTGGGGAAGGCCAGGAGAGGCCATCAAAAAGAAGAACGTTGTCTTCGTACTTTGGCATTGGAAAAGATTGTGGTGAAAATTAGGAAGGTACATCATCGCAAGTACAAATACAAAATTCGCCACCTGCACCGCATGTTGAAAATGGCGGCAAACTTGATATCTCAGATCGGGATGATCTTGAAGAAGATTATCTGGTAGATTACCAAGTTAGCCGGAATGATATAATTGATTTGTGTGATAATGCCATTGATGATAATGCACGGAAGGGGAAAAGAAAAGCCATATCAAAAAGGGTGAACCACAATCAAAAAATGATCGAGAGTGGGATATGTCAGTGAGTAATTTTCAAATTAATTGGGCATCAAAGTATCCATTCATTGAACCAGTGGAGAATCCAATTGAAGGTGAGCCTCCAATAGAATGTAGGTGTAAGATTTGCACTTGGAAACATAACAAGGAAATTAGGTTGCAGCTAAAATTTGACACCATAGAAAAGCATATGGGTAAAGTTTATGAAAAACAAATGATAGACAGGGTTGAAAAATTAGTGATAAGATGGAAAACAAAGGAGGAATGTAAGCATGTGAGGAATACCGAAGGGTATTATTTTCATGAGAAATTATAGATGAAGCTTGCTAAAATTAAAGGTTTTGTTGAAGCTATTTTTGGAAAAGCAATGCAAATAGAACAACTGGCAAAAGTTGTTCAGTTAAGCATTGTTTTTCATATTTTGAGTAGAGGGTGTGCTATGATAGATTTCCCATAAATTAGTGGTTTATTATAGTTTTTGAAAGTTCCTAACTATCCTAATAGGCACTGGCCAGTAAACAGTGGATGGGAATGGGCAAGTTGTCTTGTTGAGGTTGAAAAAGAAGATGTACAAGAAAAAATAAGAGATTCAAACTGCATTGCATTTTCTTTAGATGAAGTTATGATAGTAGACAATACTTCATGGGTATGCATGCATGTTTATACTATAGAGAATCATACCCACCAGCCTCATCTACTATCTGTTGCTAAAATGAAGGAGAGTGCGACAGCGGAAAATTCTTTCAACTAGTAAAGAGAAGTTTAATTGAACATGGAGGTATGGATGACATGACAGTAGCCAAAAAATTGGTTTGTGTTGGAGCAGACGGAGCTTCAATCATGCAAGGTCACAGGAACGGTCTTTGTACAAAGATTGAAACTTCATTTGCATCGTACATTATACAATTCACTGCATGGCTCACAAAATGAATCTAGCTTTTGAAATTGTGAGTAAGTTTGCTTCGATTAAAAAAAAATGAATTTTTAATCAGAGAGCTCTACTCACACTTCTGTCGAAGTCCCAAGCGATTTATGGAATTTCAACACTTTGCTGATGGATTAACTGATGGGAACAAGCTTCTCAAGGATAATGATACCAGATGGATCTATTTGGATGGTCCAACGCATCAAGTGTTTTCAGAATATCCATCCTTTATTGGACTATTTCACACAACTCGTGACGAATCAGATCAACCAAAATTTCCTGAACTTCTTGGCAGGTTAAGTAATTTAGAGCACTCTTAACTTTAGCAACTCTTTTGCCCATGCTAGAGGAAATGAGGAATATTATGAAGGCTGCCCAAAAAAGAGCTTTGTATATTCCAAAATATGCTATGTTGCGTAAGATGACATGGATGACCCTCGACAATCTCTATCAAAATCAACCAACACTATCTGATGAAAAATTTGTTAAGTGGCAGACACTCACAGATTTGAACAATCTTGATAACTTTTTACAAATCGGTGCAGATGGGGAGGTATGTGCCAATGTACAGGGAGTTGAGATACCAATGCACTTCTATGCCATGGTTGACCCCAAGGAACCAAGAAAGCGCCCCTGGAAGCAAAAAGCAACTCTTGAAGATTTCGACAAGATTGTTGAGACTGTAACTACTTCTGTGAAGAAAATTGCATATGATCTTTCCTCACAAATTAGAAGCAGATTCCCTCTTGACAACCTACTCGAAGCCATGTCTATTGTGTTTCCTCATTATTGAAGCTTCAATAATGCAGCTGATTTTCGAAGTAAGCTATTGACTTTGATAAAAAAAATTTGCATATCTAGAGAATTGAATGGAGTAACTATAAATGGAATATTAGACAAAACTCATCTTAGAGAGAAATCATCTTGTTTTGCATACACTATGAAAGAACAATATGGAAAAATGGAGAACCCCCATGAAGAGGGATCAGTAACAAGGCTTTGGAAAACTATAGTTGAGAATGCAACGTTACATGATTCAATGTTAGAATATGTGAAGCTTCCTGATTTATGTCTTACCATGATATTGGGTTCGATGGAAGATGAGAGATTTTTCAGTGCTTTGGGGTTCCTAAAATCAAAGCTAAGAAACAAACTAGACAAAAATTTGGAAAATTGCTCGAGGCTCTATACATCTAGGTATTCAATGTCCACACTTTTCCTTATGATAGGACACTGCAAATCTAGAGGTCCAAATGTGAAAGAAGAGGTTTGGGAAACACTTCAAACCAAAGTGCCAATGGGACTATTGACTCACGTACTGGACCTACTGGTAGCATTGAGATGTAGTTTAGCGAAGGTATGCAGACTCAGAGTGAAGAAACCACAGACAAGAATCAAGAAAGCACTGAATTTGATGAGGATGAATGACAACTGTAAGAGATTGGTATTTATTAATCTTATTACTGTATCTCATCATTCATATTACAAAAGCATATTACTTTTTGCAATTAGAATTTAATATTGATTTGTAATTGTATTTTTTAACTTTCTATTTCAAAATTTAAAATAGCATAATAAAAAAAAAACCATAATGTGTTTATTGATACAGAGATGTTTATTGTTTATTTATACATATTTGAGTCTCAAATCTGTGTGATACATTTTAGAACCATATAATATAATTCATTCAATAGTAATACACATGTTGAGAACTTAGATTTTCATTAATTCTTTCAAAATATAGCCATATGATACAATTCATTCAATAGTAATACACCAATCTGTGTGATTCTCCATGCCAATTGCAAAAGTGAATACAAAGTTTCAGAACCCTTTGCAAATGACCCTGAATTCCCTTTTATAGAAACAAGAGAGCAACAACAACTCCTATGTGATTCTCCAATGTCCATGCAAAAGTGAATACAAAGTTTCATAACCCTTTGCAAATGACCCTGAATTCTCTTTTATAGAAACAAGGGAGCAACAACAGTTTCAGGTCGAAGTGCAAGTTTGCAACATGTGAAGACTGAACATGAAAATCACAAACTCAACACAGATTTATATGGCCATCATATGCCATATTAGCAATTTAACATCTACTACATGTTTGATGTCTCCCATTCAAAAAACAGAGTTCAAAATTAAATATTATTTCACGCCATGACAAATTAAACATAGATAATAGCAGTGCCTAAAACCTACTAATTGGAAATAGAGAAATGCATAAATATTAAAGCAAGGGAGAATTTGAGAATACAATTTACTGGTTGAAGTTTTGCACTGTGCATCATAGATTCATAGGCTGGATTAGCAAAATAGCAATAGCGAGTGCTGTTTTTTTCCTATTCATAAAATAGATTCATAGGCTGGATTAGCAAAATAGAAATAGCGAGT
Organism: Cryptomeria japonica; assembly: GCF_030272615.1. Lineage (NCBI taxonomy): Eukaryota > Viridiplantae > Streptophyta > Pinopsida > Cupressales > Cupressaceae > Cryptomeria > Cryptomeria japonica. The sequence continues at coordinate 611,116,886 of NC_081408.1, read as the reverse complement.
GCATCATAGATTCATAGGCTGGATTAGCAAAATAGCAAACAAAAAAAACATAAAACCTTGAAAGTAAGAATAAAAGAAGAAAATTGTGCAATACATACCATGATTCTTAAGAATTATGTGCCAGTTTTTGTAGGGTGCTCCACTCTTCGTCTGATGGAAGGTCAATATTATGTAAACTATGGAAAGTCAACTCCAACTTCGTCAACATTCCATATTTATAAGATTTACTTGACATCACTGTTTCATCCAATATCGAATTTAGAGTTGTAAATGGTTGGATGAATTCCAGAAAGCTTTTGGGAGTTGTGTCATTTGGAAGCAAGTCTAAATCAAACTTCATTTTTATCTCCATGCTTTTTTTGTAAGTTTCTTCTCCAATGAATTTATTTGATGTGTCAACAGACTTAGGCAAACCAAGTTTAATCAAATTATTTTTCTTTTCTTGCAGCTTCAATATCTTTTTTCCACAACTTTCCATAACTTTTGTTGTTTCCCTTAGCTTCTAGCATTTTTGAATGATAGATGATGTCTTAACTATGGCATCAATGTGGCTCTTAATTCCCTTGGATGCCAAGTAGCTGTCACTGGAACTGTAGACTACTTTCAGAATCTTTTTTGCCATATCCTCTTTTGAATAAACATGTGTGCTCTTCTCATAGTGCCCTTTAATTTTTATAAAAATTAGTCTCATACTTTCAGTTAATTGAAACCATTCACACAACTTCTCACTCCTCTGCATTATTTGCTGCCAAATTTTTTCTTGTATATACTTCGTTGTATTTTTCATATTATCTTTCAATCTATCCTCCAAAGTTTTTATTTTATCATTTGGATTGTGCAGGTCTTCTTTCATTTGTGCACATTTCTTTCTTTCTTCCTCTACTTCCTCTTGTAAATGTTTTTCTTTTTCCTTCCCATGATCCAATAGGTCCTATAATTTTCTCATTTCGGCGGCAACAGACTCATAACTTTTGTATAATTTTTGAATACTGGCTTTTTCCTCAACAATTTTTTTATTGCTTTTAGCTAGTTTTTCTACCAGGTCCTTCAATTCTACGTCCTCCTTCTCCTGCTTTGCAATTTCTACTGCAGAGCCCAAATTTTTTATCCTTTTCTATAAATCATTGCACTTGCTATTTGTTGCTTTCCTCCTTGATTTTTCATTTTCTAGGTTTGCCTGTAACTTTTCTATTTGTTTCTCCAGTTTATTTTTTTCTCTCTCCACCTTTAGCAGTGAAGTGTAGACCACTTCGTTATTCCTTTTTGACACACTAATTTTGTCCACATTATGTACTTTGGAAAAATCCATTTGCAGGGTGCTAACTTGAAATTGAGAGGGATCTATGTGACTGCGTGGTGGATTTTTATCTTTAGATGGGCCCGGGGGCATAACAACCATGAACTCCATCATATCTTTTTGTGGGTTATATGTTGGAAATACCCTGTTCCTTGCAGGTTGTTCATTTACAACTTCAGACACGGAATCCCTATGAAATGCTTTCCTTTTTTCTTTATTTTCTTTTGTTGTGTGTTCATATTTTTCATAGTAATCATGAAATTGAAAATCTGGGCTTGCGGAAGCAATTGAATGTTTGAAAGGTGACATAGGAATACCATAGGCTCTAGTTCCACTTATTCGTGTGGTTTTAACTAATGCTTGACCAGGATTACCAACAATAGTTCCTGATGCTGTCCCACTCCCACTGACACTTTCATGTGTAGTTTTCATAGTCTTTTGAGGTGTGTGATATGAAGCTGCAAATGATTGATTTGTAGTGTCAGTGGCACTTGATATAGGATTCTCAATAGTATGAGATTGAGTATCTACCTCTAGTGGCCTCTTGCGAGAGATATTTTTTTATTGCCCTTGTCCAACACCAAGACAACTAGTATCAGTAGTAGTACCCATGCCAAACCCACCAATCACAGCAGCACTTGACTGAACAATAATAGGAATACTATCCCTAGATTCCCCACCAGTGGTAGTGGCACTTGATTCACCACCAATAGGAATACAATGATGTGGTGGTGTTTATGGATTTGAACCTAAAACAAATGTGGGAATACCATGAGTAGTACCTATCCATGATGAATCTGAAGAATCAAGTCCAATGACTCGTTTAAGATGACCTTTTGATTTTGATTGTGATGGAAGTTGTACCTGAAGTGGATACCAAATGCCCTCTCCTTTGGCACCTAGACCACCACCTTCAAAACCCATTTTTTCCACAAGATTTGCCCCTTTGCTATATTTTTCTTTCATGGACTCACTGAATCCACCTAATATTTTTAGGATTGTAGTAGTTGTTGTAGGTGGCTCAACGACAACCTCACGCTCATCATCATCTTCAGTCCTACCATGCTCCATATCCCACAATTTGCTAAACTCTGCATCCTCGTTGATGCTCTCAAATTCTGCACTTGTCTTTGGTTCATCGAGATTCCTCCTCATAGTCCAAAAATCATTTATTTTGGTTTGAGTGAAATAATTCTCTTTACATTCATGCACAATTGATTTGGGAATAGATTTGTTAGATGGATTAGCAGATTTTAGGTAGAAATTGTAGGACCTCCTATTTTGGATGCACTGGCCCTCCTTTGTTGTCCTCTCTATGTGCATTTGCAATGCCATAATTTGTGATGAAATTTCTTCTATTGAAATGTTTTTGTTCACTGCAATTTTCTCCATCTCTTTTTTAACCTCATCCCAAGAGTCCATGTTTCTAAGCTTTTCTAGTAATGGTTTACTTTCATGTTGACATAACGCTAAAGAGTTCCCTTTTTTCTTAAGCTTTGCTTGAACTACACCAATTGGATCATACTACCAGAGACCCTCATCACCAAAGTTAAAAACTCTCAAAAAATAATGTGCCACATTGAATGCTTTTCTCTCAAATGTGAACCCTCCACGTGAGAAAGGCAAGGAAGAAAATATGCTCTTCTTTTGTTGACCATGGAAGTGCCTATCTGTGCTCTCCAATTTCCGTACATACTCTAGTACAAATACCCTCTCTATCACCTATATTGGAAGTTTGTATGGTTTTACTACCGATTCGTAAAACCTCAACACAGTTAATTCTTCCATGAAGAACCAGTCAGCCAATTCTATTTGACTTCCAAGTTGAATGCAATCTCTACAAGACACAAGCAACCTAGGCATTGGAGTGCTTGTAATTTCATTATACATTGGTGCAAAAAGGAAGTCTACAAAATGGTTGTAGTTCTTTCTATTATCATGCATCCTTATCTTTGGTGTCCAATCATATATTGGACACTCTATTCTCTTCCCATTCTTCTCATCAATCTTATAGCTCATAATTTGAAGCTTGTTGGTCTCGAATATTGCACGATACTTGGATAGAAGGAGATAGCACAAGTAGGATGAGAACCTAAATGTCTTACAAGAACCTTTTTTTATCATTAGTAATTGTTTTTACATGGATTGGACAATGTGCTCAACAAAATTATATCTTACTGGCTGACCTACACAATTGATATTATAAATCATTTCAAGAAGGCTTGCACCCACTTCCCTATCATTTTCCAATCCCAAGCAAAATGATAGCAAGGAAATAGTATCCCCAACCCATGGAAAAAAAATGTTAGAATCATAAGGAGGCTTATGATTCAGATCCAACACAATACCAGTACCACTCTTTATTAGAGATTTGATAAATGAATCTCTGCGACTTGGATCGAGACTCTCATAATTCCGTGCCAGGTTTTCAAGGTCAATCTAGACGTTTGAGTTTTGGGCTTCAAATCCTAGGTTCAACAAACGAACAAATTCTCCCTCATTTATGGATAGAATTTCCTCTTTTGTATTTTTATTAACAATTGCTTTTTTATCTTCATCATAATTTTCGACGCAGACCACAACAAAATGAGGGCAAGGGAATACTTCAGGTAACACCATGCTTCCCAATCCAACATCCCACGATGTGATTTTATTTGCTTTTTGTTTTAACATTGGGTTGAAAATAGTAAATTTTACCTTGGATGCATTTGCCGCCTTACTAGACAATGCATATCTAATATCTATGATACGCTTTTCACCATGGATAGCAGGATCATAAATATCATGGTATTCATCAGTGAAACTTGGTGTTTTAACCAGTTTAGTTAGGTACATTTTGCTTTTCACTTGGCTTCTTGTTGAACTACTACTTCCCGTTTTCCCCATCACTATTATTGTTAATAATTCAAAATAATGCTAGAAAAAAAACTGAAAATGCTAACCCTCAAATTGGACCACGAGATCACCAAAAGCAAAAATGGCAGGATGTAGGTGTTCTAGATTTTCCCTGGAAATTGGAATTTCTATTTCACTAGATTGGCACAGACAGTCTCTGTTGCAACTTGCCCCTCAATCTAGTAGTTGTTTCTGAATCTCCCCGGATTCATAGGTTTGTCCAAGAAATGAAAGACGATTATGATTTATGAGTCTCTTATTTTGAAAACTCTGAAAAGTAGAAAAGTAAAACCTAAAGGGCAAAATATCTAGAATCATGTTGTAATTTTATTAATTACTATTAATAACTATTCGATGTCGAAGGACAAAAAATTCATTATTTCAGTTTAAATTCCAAGGACATTAGGAATCATGTTGTAATTTTATTAATTATTATTAATAACTATTCGATGCCGAAGGACAAAACATTCACTACTTCAATATAAATTCTGAGGACATTAAATGTAATACGTTCAATTCCGGGTGAAGTTCTCCCAAATGTGTTCACTTCCCACATTTAGGCCGAAATCCACCCTAAGCTATTGATCTTTGCTCATCCAATGGACGAGGGACCAAGGTACCTGTTGTCACTTTACGGGTCTGTTTTTTAATTCTGTTTAATAATTTTAAACTTCCACCTCAAAAAGTTATTTATAAACTTAATTATATTTAATTAAAATTAAAATGTTTCAATTCCAGGAGAAGTTCTCCCAAATGTGTTCACTTCCCACATTCGGGCCGAAATCCACCCTAAGTCGTTGATCTTTGCTCATCCAACGAACGAGGGACCGAGGTACCTATTGTGACTTTACGGGTCTATTTTTTAAGTCTGTTTAATCATTTTAAACTTCCACCTGAAAAAAGTGCTTTGTAGACTTAATTATATTTAATTAAAATTAAAACGTTTCAATTCCGGGTGAAGTTCTCCCAAATGTGTTCACTTCCCACATTCGGGCCGAAATCCACCCTAAGCCATTGATCTTTGCTCATCCAACGGATGAGGGACCAAGGTACCTGTTGTGACTTTACGGGTCTATTTTTTAAGTCTGTTTAATAATTTTAAACTTCCACCCAAAAAAGTGTTTTATAAACTTAATTATATTTAATTAAATTTAAAACATTTCAATTCCAGGCGAAGTTCTCCCAAATGTGTTCACTTCCCACATTCAGGCTGAAATCCACCTTAAGCCGTTGATCTTTGCTCATCCAATGGACGATGGTACCTATTTTCAGATGAAGTGGGTCCCATGACTTTTGCCATTTTTTTGGCACATCACCATACTCGTGTCATTTTTCGGGTTTGATTTTTAAGTCTATTTAATCATTTTAAACCCCTGGCCGAAAAAAATATTTATAGACTTAATTATATTTAATTAAATTTAAAATGTCCAATTCTGGGCAAAGTTCTCAGAAAGGTGTTCACTTCCCACATTCGGGCCGGAATCCACCCTAGCTGTTGATCTTTGTTCATCCAATGGTCGATGGTACCTATTTTCAGATGAAGTGGGTCCCACAACTTCTGCAATATTTTTGGCACATCACCATACTTGTGTCACTTTTCGGGTCTGTTTTTAAAGTCTATTTAATCATTTTAAAATTCCACCTGAAAAAGAGATTTATAGTCTATAGACTATAGACTTAATTCTATTTAATTAAATTTAAAATGTTCAATTCCAGGCAAAGTTCTCACAAATGTGTTCACTACCCACATTTGGGCCGAAATCCACCCTAAGCCATTGATCTTTGCTCATCCGACGGACGATGATAACTGTTGACAACTTGAGTGTTGTCAAATGTCTTCAGTCCCATAATAAGAGACATTTAAATTTTAAAGATGTGCAATAGTTTAAGATAACTATTAAATATAATGTTAATACTATTTGTAATTAAAGATGTGCAATAGTTTGAGATAACTATTAAATATAATGTTAATATTAATTGTAAAAAATTGAAATTAAAAAATAGTATAAAACATGAAACTTAGTTTCTAGAATAAAACAAATAACTAAAAAAAAATATAAATTTGGATATACAATTTGAAAGGTAAAAGTTTAATATAAAAAGGAAAACATTCAATATTAAACTTAAAATATTAATTTAAAGTTTAACAAAATTCTTTGAAAATATGTTTACGATATATAATTTTAAAAAATAGTTTAAAAATATATATAAAAGTTCAACATAAATTTAGTGTATTAATTTAAAAAAATTTGTAGTCCTCAACCTCTTAAGGCGAGCAAAATTGGAAAGTACAAATGCCAAGGTGGCGATTAATTGTTGCAGAAGGAGTTGTCTGCAACATGTCACATGAACGGAGGAAGGGGAGGATGGCAGGAAATATTTTTCTTGATCTCATGGCATTAATACCTTATCGTGCATATTCATTACCCGACCTATAAGATAGAGGCAGAATTTATTACCTTTTGATCTATGTACCAGTTTTTGCTTTGAAGCAGAACAAATCTGTAGTTCATAGAATCGTACCTTCTGTAAGACATTTTTTGCAGGAAGTGATTTTGAAATTGCAGGTGACCATGGAGGCCAATTTCACACTTCGAACAGACAAGAAGTTGGTGCCCTTTTTGGGCAAAGTATCTGATAAACGAATGCAAGGACTGTTTAGGTTTAAGGAGGAGAAGTTGTGGGTGGCAGCTCGACTGATGCTTGTGGAGGAGGTGGCACATATCAGTAACCAATATCGAACTAACATGGAGGTTTACTCTCTGATTCTAGCGTGGGCCTGTGAATTCTAACTGGAGGTGGAAAAGGTAAAACTCACATTGGTCAAATTGATTGATGGGAATTTTTTGATTAACCTAAATTCAATCTTGGAGTGGGTGGTGTCGAGAGTTGGCATTCGAATTAAGGAAGGAGATGACCAGGAGGAATTGCTTCCTTTTATTCATGGGCCAAAGGATGAAATCAAATATTAGTGTCGTGAACGTGCCTGAGTGGGGTGGGAAGTGATGAAACTCTTTGTGAAATTAACCAGGGTGGATGAAGTCCTAAAGGATTTGCATGTGGTGACAAGGATGGAGGTTGGTAGGGAATTGAGAGATAGGGTTGAAGAAGGAAGGGCCATACAGCTACTGGCAAGCTTGGAGGGCGACCCCGACTTTGGGTGCCTAAACTGCATTCCAAAAATGAAAGATGAAGGGACAAAAGGGAAAGCCAAAGCATCGACCTTTGAGGAGGGAAGGGACTGAGAGGAGGTGACCCAGGGGGATAGTGAGACTAAGTGAGCAGCCTATCGACAATGAACTGGTTTTTTTGTCTGCTTGCTATAAGCTGTGGGTAGTATGGTTTTCTCTCTGTCTGCATTTATGCATGAATGACTACAAATTTTGTATCTTGAAACTTTTGAATTAATAGAATGAAAAAACCTTTAGCAAATAAACTTTTGTATCTTGAAACTTTTGAAATTTTGTATTTTGAATGACTATATAGTATATATTTATAAAATTATAATCAACCATAATCAATTTACAAATAATTAATGGAATGAACTGATTTTTTTTTTATAGCATTACATAAAAAAGATCATAGTATTAAATTTATTTCCATTGTTTAACAAATAATTGAAATAACATAGCTCATATACAAAAAGAATTTGAAAGAAATTAATTAATAAAAATGAAATAGATTTATAGAAAGAATTTTTATATCCATAAGATTGTAAGAGGCAAACTGAAACAAACTGGAATTTGAAAAATTATCAGTAATATTTATGCTTTTGAAATTTACAATTTTTTTGTCTGAGACTTGAGTCCCCCAAAAACTTAAAAGCCAAAATGAGTTGGCCACTGGCACTAAGCCTGTTAGGGTTCGAGGACATAGAAAAAAAAACTACAGGGGGGCGCGGCTAGGGCACAGGTAGTGGAATTGTTTACAATTTTTCCCTAAGAATCTGGCCCTCCTTCCACGTAGAATTCTTTAGACAGCATAAGCTGAGGGAATTCTTCAAGCCACACGTAGTTTGCAAAGTGGTCCAAGAGGACCCATTTCCGGTGGAAGTCCCTGCCAATCCACGCCCATTTTCTATGACGCGTTAGTTGCTCCACATTCAAGTTTAGGAGAAACGGTTGCTTGGCCACTGGCACTGTTTGGTCAGGGAGGAGAAGCTTGGATAAGTCACTTTCCCAAGGGATCCCCACCCCTACTTCTGCAAGAACAACAAGAGTAATGTCGTCTTCGAGGAAGTCTTCCTTAAAAACCTTCCTCAACAACATCAACATATCCACCTTGTCTCTGTCTAGGTACAGAAGAGATGCTAAGAAGCGGGATGTAAGGTTCGTGTTAACATGGTACCTATTTTCGTTTCACAGAAATTCTCTGCCCAACACCATCCACACAGCCTCATTGGTGAATGACCCAACCTCCTTGCAAATTGATTGGAGGGTTGGGTCTCTAATGGAGCCTAGAAAGGCCCTTTGGTCCTCTGTAGAAATGCTTCTCAAGCGGATGGGAGCTTCCATCTTGAGAAAATAGATTAACAAATTAAACAACCTGAGTAGTGAGCCTATAGACCTAAAATAACGTAAGCTCTGACAATTTATCTACCAAATGGCAAAGGCTAATTGAAGATGAAAGAAGTAGAGATCGTATATAAATTGTTGAAGCTCTTGATTGTAATAATTACTTCTTTAACAGTATTAACTGCTATAAATTTTTTTAAATCTTTCGTATCTCTGCAAATCTTTCCCATAAATGCACTATTGTGTGAAAATGGAAATAGCTATCAACTAGTACCAAATTGGCAAGTATCACATTGGAAGTCATGGGGATAGAGTGGATTGAAATTAGTGAAAAGATATATATTAAATGAACAAAATTATCGATCATGATTCGTGACATTTGATACGTGTCTATTGAATCCAACTCCATTTCAAGCACTTTCTGGTGAGCTATGTTCTCTTCAGAAAATTGGGCTGAAATTAAACTTCAGCCATTGATCTATGATCATCGAACGGTTTAAGATCATTGATAGATTTTAGGTATGTGTCACCCTTCACTTGTCAAAGAGGTCGCTCTTATTGATACATAGTGCAGAGTCCGGACTCAATGTATTATGTGATGTGCATTGTCTATTAATGGCAATGATTTCATGAAATCACCAATAAATTATATATTGTACCATAAATAACAAAATATTCTACAAAACAAACTAAATAATTTTCAAGTGGTGGATAAAAATCGCCAATACATTTAAATAATTTTCAAGCGGTGGATAAAAATTGCCAATACATTTAAATAATTTTTCCTTCGGAGTAAACATTTTCGCTCATACAATTATATATTTGTTCCTTTAAACAAAAATTATTTGCCTCCCACAATAAATATTTTCCCCATAGAATAAGGTACTATTCGCCAAAAATTTATGGAATTTTCGTACCCTAGAAAAAATTCGCCAATACAAAATATCTTTTTCCCCATTTAAAATTTTTTTTTTGCCATCCATATGAAAATTTACCCCCGAAAATAATGTCTGATTCGCCAAGATTTTACTCAGTTGCCTAGGGGGTGGTTTCTTAAGGTTATCCCTGCCCGTGTCTTTAGAAAATTGGCTGATCACTTGGAACTCTTTTGGAGATTGATGATGATATTGTTGAAAATGACTCATATGTGTATGTGAGGATGAAAATCGCTGCAGTCAAGTAGATCCCTTCTCATATAAATTTATTAATGACAAATGGGATTTGGAAGCAAAACATTGAAATTGAGAAAGAAATCCATGTATGTCAAAAATGTGGAAGCAAAACTCATCAAACCAAAAATTGCAAAATCTTTGTGCGAAGGGCATATAATAATGATCAAAGGAAAGAAAAAATGGTTTGGTTAAAGAAAATGAATGAAATGACTCGATTGTCTCCAGTGACAAATGTAACACAATCGTTTGGCAGGACACATTCTGAACCTAACTCCCAACCCTATCAGATGGATCCAGAAATGGACAATCCAGATAGAGTGGTTATTCCAAATCTGATCTTGTCATCTCCGGTGGGCTCTTAGACTGCTAACGCTATTGGTGATTGCATAGTTGAAATTGATACAAGCAATTCAGACCTAGAAGATGAGGAAGATGTTTTAAACAACCTAGACCCTAGATGCATTAGTCAATCTACTAATACTCTTTTGGGTAGAGCAAAAGGGGTTAAAGGTAGAAAAAGCAACAGGCAGATAAGAGAAGAAAAAGAAACGGAAAAAGGTATTGTCAGTGTTCTGGAATTCATAAAGAGCTCCAAGGGAGGCAACCCCTCCCTTGGGAAGAAATGAGAATCACATCGTGGAATGTCAGGGGCCTATCTGCCCCTGACAAGAGACGCTTGGTCAAAAGATCTTTGACCAAGCTCTGGTCTGATATGTTTTTACTTCAGGAAACAAAATTGAGAGGCGAAAAGGTGTCTAAATTCATTAAGTATTTTTATAAATAGGAGGGACCATTTCAAGATACCAAAGGTACCTCTGGGGGTCTCAGAATTTTGTGGAACTATGAGGTCTTCAAGGTGGTTCCAATTGCATCCAACGCGTTTTGGATGGCGTGCAACATTATATGTAAATCTAGAGGTATTCATTTTCCCCTGTTTAACATCTATGGGTTGATTAAGACTGATGAAAAACTAAGAGTGTGGTCGGAGATATATGATTAATTGCAATTTCTGGAGATGCACAAAGTAATTTTGGTTGGGGATTTCAGCACAATTCTAGATATTGATGACAAAGAAGGAGGCCTCAGAAAGAGCACAAAAGTAATGGAAGGCTTCAGAGAATTCATTTCGAACTGCCAAGTGGTGGATGTCATTCCCAAAAATGGTAAGTTCACTTGGACTAACAGAAGACTTAATTTCTCAAAAATTTCTGAAAGATTGGATCATTTATTTGTGGGGGAATAGTGGATTAATGCCAGTTTCTCCATTGACACTAACATTATTCCACAAGCTAGATCAGATCATCTACCTGTTACTTTGTCTATCAACCATGAGTCTCCCAAGAACAAAAATTATTTTAAATTTTAGAGCATGTGGTGGAGGGATCCTAAATTCATTGACCTTCTTAAGAATTAGGGGTGCTTTTGTTCAATATCATTCTTTTTTAGAAAACTTCCAAATCAGACACACAATCATGACTTCACACCTATAAAATAGGAAACTTTTGGACAAACTAGACTTGAAATGACACTTGGAAACAAACTTCAAACTTGCAAACTTGAAATTTATACTTGACGACCACACAATTAAAACATAAGAAAAACTTGTAGGTAAGTCAAGAGGAATTTAAGTGTGGAATGCCTTCACATTTACTATCTCTAGAGGAATCTCAAAATATTTTATTTTCATCTTTAAAGGTGCTGATAAAAGATCTTCATTAAGTTGCTATATTGGAAAACATATATGAATTTGTATAATATACTAAAGGGATGCAAGTAATTAAAATGTTCCTTGATTCAAATCCTAATTATTATCTTTAGTCTCTACTTACCAAGGGTGACAATTTACCTCTAGTTTTACTCTCCCTATCCACAAGGAACAAGATCTCATACATTTTAGTACATCTAGCCAAACAAATTTAGTTAGTGTGTCCATCACAAGCATACCATTGTTTGACATATTGACTCTGCAATATAACACCACATTTCAATCACAATCATATAGAGAAACACATGATCAATTTTATGAGCCTATTTTAATGACTCTTTTATTTGGCTTGATAGAATTTTATACTCTAGTTACCACAAATTTTTACTCTAAAACTATTATACTTTCTAACCAATAAGACTATTTTATAAGTACTAAAGTATGTCATCTTATGAATTATAGATAGTATACATTTGCATAGTTATGTGTGAAAATGTGTTGTGGGTGAACTCACAATAATGGTTCCCACTTTTTTGCCACTTTTGACACTGAGATGTACATTTTTAAAATAATCTTCAACTTCCGAGAACTATAACTTTTAAACTATTAAAAATTTGAAGATGATGTAAATTAGTGATTTCTAGCATTTTGTTTGTAGATTCTATATACATTTTTTTCAAATTTTTTTGAAAGATTTTTTAAAAAATTTTCCATCTCCCTCGAAAAGTAGTTTTTTACAACAAACTACATTTTTTAAGAGTGATGTGCCTTCCGTAACGCATAACTTTTTTTCTATAAATGATAAAAACTCAATTCTTTCAAATTTTGGTTTGTAACATCAATATCCAGGGCATGCATTTGGTTTTATAGTGATATGTTCAATATTTTTCATTTTATAAAGTTTTGAAGTCCGACTAGTCATAATTCAAACATAGGTTTACGTTTGAACACATAACTTGTTCTATATAAATCGAAATTCAATTTTATTTTTTTTGTTAGAAAGAAGACATCAATACCAAGGGTATAGATATTTTTCAAAATTTTTTTGAATTAGTTTCTTATTTTTCCCAATGCGTTGAACAGAGAAGTTCATGTTCGGTTAAAAACCAACTTTTAATAAAATTAAAAAATCAAGAACATAATAAATTCAAAATATAACAAAATTATATCCGTTGGAAAGCTTGTTTCGAGTACTACCATCTAATATTTTTGGGTTATGAAGATTATTTCATTCGTGTACTGAACCAGAGCTCCGAAGTCATTAATTCTTCAGAACTCTGAAATTTTTTGGGAGAAACTTCCAATTTTGGGGTTTCGATCGAACACATGTTCGATCGGATTGGGTTCACTCGAACCAAAGTGGGTTCGAGCGAACCCCCATTCGCTCGAACCCACGAGCTAAATTTCGGCACACATTTTTTGGTAACTGCCATGTTCGAGTGAACCCAACAATTTTTAACTGTCGGCTTTCGTTCGAACACGGGCCGACGCATTTTTTGTTTTTTTTTTCATTTGTGGAATCGTATAAATATCTATAATTTTTTTTCGCTTTTTATCACTCAAATGATTAAAATAATTCGCACTTTTGGATGAGAGAAGATATTTGAAAATTATTTTGAAAGCGAATAATTTGAAGGTTTTTTGTAAAAGCATGGGGAACAAGAAGAGAAGGCAAAATAAGACTGCAAGGAATTATTCTCCCGAAACGGAAGAAAGATATCGAGAACAAAGAAGACAAAGATATCATGATGCAAGTATGTATTTTTAATTTTATTTCTATTTAATTTAATATGTATTACGTATCAATTAATTAGAATTCAATATTTTTTATCTAATATTTTTAATAGGATTAAAAATAATTTTGTTTTAATTGGAAAACATAATTAATTTGAGATAATACATGTGTATTTGCAAATTTCAATTTCCATCAACTTGCTTGTTGTGTAATTGCATTTTTCTCCTATATAATTAAGTTCATTTATAATAGATAAGACCTATTATGTCATAATTTTTAGGTTCTAAATTATATATATTGAATATTTAATCTACATGTACAAGTAATTTCATGTGATAGGTCCTTTAATATCACATTATATATTTGTCTTAAGGGTAGTTAAGCATATTAATTTTGTGAAATGTTTTTTCAAATATGGTCATATTGATTTTAATAATAAGGCCTATTAGGACTATTACATTGATTATAGTTCTTAAATGTAACATAAATTTATAACAAAGAAGATATTTAATTTAATATGTATTACGTATCAATTAATTAGAATTCAATATTTTTTATCTAATATTTTTAATAGGATTAAAAATAATTTTGTTTTAATTGGAAAACATAATTAATTTGAGATAATACATGTGTATTTGCAAATTTCAATTTCCATCAACTTGCTTGTTGTGTAATTGCATTTTTCTCCTATATAATTAAGTTCATTTATAATAGATAAGACCTATTATGTCATAATTTTTAGGTTCTAAATTATATATATTGAATATTTAATCTACATGTACAAGTAATTTCATGTGATAGGTCCTTTAATATCACATAATATATTTGTCTTAAGGGTAGTTAAGTATATTAATTTTGTGAAATGTTTTTTCAAATGTGGTCATATTGATTTTAATAATAAGGCCTATTAGGACTATTACATTGATTATAGTTCTTAAATGTGACATAAATTTATAACAAAGAAGATATTTAATTTAATATGTATTACGTATCAATTAATTAGAATTCAATATTTTTTATCTAATATTTTTAATAGGATTAAAAATAATTTTGTTTTAATTGAAAAACATAATTAATTTGAGATAATACATGTGTATTTGCAAATTTCAATTTCCATCAACTTGCTTGTTGTGTAATTGCATTTTTCTCCTATTAAACATGTTGAATAATTTAGGTGAACTATTTATATTCAACTTCACGTACATGCAAAAACATTTCAGATTAGGAGGTCTATTATGCAATAATAGGTCTTAAATATACTCACATGTGACAAATTATAGTCCACTTACATTATGGTCCATAACAAATTAATATGAGGTCACCTAAGTTATCGTATGCATGCATCAAAATATTTGTACTTTTAATTTTCAAAATTGGAATTTCTAATTTATCAAAATTTTATTTTATGTGTTAAATTAGTGCTCAAAATTAGAGATTGAACTTTAATCCTAACCTGAGAACAAATTGAACTTTAAACCTAAACAAGTAATTTAATTAGAGTTATAACAATAAGGTCTTAAAAAAGTATTTAAATTTAATAAACCAAATTGAATGGGCTTTAATTTTAACATGTAAAGCTTTAAGCCAAATTCACCCCTATTCTTAATCCTAATTGAATAATCTCTGATTAATTCAAGAACCTTACACAAACTCTTAAATTATGTGCAGAACGGGCAAATGAACCTGTTGAAGAACACAATATAGTTGATGAACATAGGGAGGAGATTGTCCAAGTTGAACCAATGGAGACCTTTGAAGGAGAGGGGTTAGGCTCCTTACCTCCTACCACTGATATGGATGAGCATATTGTGGATCTAGCTAAACAGGTGAAGAGAAATATTTCTTATAAAAATTTAGATCATTTACTTGAAATGGATGTGGATGAGTTGAAACGTCTCAGTGAAGAACCTAGACATACTAAAAGGAGGTCAATGAATAAAAGTGCAAAAGAAATAATGTCGCATTTCAACAATCTTGATACTACACTAGAAAAAGCTCAATTGTTATCAATTGTACTTACTCATAAAGACTTAATAGATCCAATGAAATTGTTGGGTATAGATACAACAAATCAAAAGAGGAAATATTCTCAGCTACAAAAATCTATTGTTGATAATGTTAAGAAAGGTTTGGTGAACATTGGTAAAAAATCTCGAAAACTAGATAAGACCATTTCAAGAAGAGTGATGTTGACATCTTTAGTAAATGAAAGATTGCCTCAAAAAAGACAAATCTCTTCACTGTCATCTGAGTTTGGTTTTAGTAGAAGGACAATATCTAAATATGTTAAAAGGAGAAAGATTTTGGATGATACTACCTCAGAAGGGAATTGGGCAATTATGTGTATAGCTCCTCGTTCTGATAGAATTGAAGATGTTGTTAGGAACTTTGTGACAAGTTTTTGGAATGATAATACTCGCCCTTCATCAAATAGTAGAGATGTTATCAAGCAAAGGATTGGTCCTGATCGTTATGATCTCCATGTAAAACATTGGCTAGACACAACAAAACATGAATTGTATGTATTGTTTACTAAAACAAACCCTCATATAAAGATTGGACAAACCATGTTTGAACGGTTAAGGCCATATTATGTGAAGTTAAACAAAGTTTTCAAAACTTGTTGTTGTCGTTATCACATCGAATTTGACTTGTACTATCAGGTGTTTCGAAAGATTAGAGAAGATAATGATGGTTATGAAAATGCTCCTCCTAAATGAACAAGTCAATTCATAGCATCCATCTTATGTGATAAATCAGATGATAATGCAACCGGTCAAATAAATTGCATAAGAGGAATTTGTGGAACATGCGGGGACTTGGCTAAATTGCCTTTGAGAGATGAAGATACTGACATGAGGAAGATGGTAAATTGCAAGAGTTATAAGTACAAAAAAATTGAAACAAAATTTGGAAAGGAATCTACAAGACTAGATTATGTAGAAGAAGAAATATCTATTGGAACATTTATGGAAAATTTTCGTAAGTTGATAAAACCATACATATGCCATGGTTTTTTTGCCAAGTGGCAAGCAGAACAATTTAAAAGATTAAGAGACACTTTCCCACTTGGAACTATTTTATCTGTAGTTGACTTCGCAGAGAATTACTCTTTTGTGCATCAAAAAGAGATTCAATCAGAGTATTATTTTTCAAAGCAAATCACTATTTTCGTGCATGTGTGTTATCGACATGCACAGATGAATTTAGATGGTGTTGATAGTACATTTGAAAATCGTGTCATTAAGAAAGAGTACCACTTCTATATCAGTGATGATAAGGAGCATGACACACTTTTTGTACAACATTGCTTTAAGAAGTTTTTTGAATATTTGAAAGATAGAGGCATAACAATAGTTAAACATTTTGTTTGGTCTGATGGATGTGCGGCACAATTCAAATCTTCGAGGCCATTTTATGCACTATGTAGATATCATCGAAATGACAAAATACCACATGTTTGGAGTTTTTTTGAGAGTGGTCATGGAAAGGGTGAACATGATTGTGCAGGAGCTTGTATCAAACGTGCTATAAGAAAGCATCAAATAAAGTACACAGGAGAACGTATAGAAAATGCACATGATGTTGTTGAATGGTGTAAGAAACACTTTGAACAACCTAATTATCCTGGGGAATCATCATCAAGAACATATAAGCCCATTCCATATAGAGTGTTTTGGGAGATAACCGGTACGTGTTCTCTTTTAGTATTTTATTCTATTTTTTTTTAATTTAACAACTTGATCTACATGTATGTATTCTTGTACACATGTACATTTTACAGATGTGGATAGAAAATTAATGCATGGATGCAAGAGTGTGGAGAGGACAAGATCTTTGCATTGTGTCATGAGTATAGATAATCGCCCATGGATATTATACACTAGAGATTATTCATGTTTTTGTTCTGAATGCATTTTCGAAAACTATGTTGATTGCAAGAACCAAGAGCTTGGATATGTTAGTGAATGGAAAATGGTGCCACTAGATGTTTCTGACACATACGAGGATTCAAATGAGGATGAAAACTTTGAAGACATTCCTTTGATTTCTGGTGATTACAATCATATTTTAGGATTGATTAAAAAAGGTATGTATGTACATGACGTACACATGTAAACATTTCCTTAAAAATGACATATAACTTAGAATTTATTTAACTTGTGTCAAATTGCAGGAGATATTTTTGCAGTCATAGCAGAAGATGGAAATATAGAAGGTGTTAGTTATTATTTATTGCGTTGCACAGAAGAGAGAAAGAAGTTATCAAAATCTGAGATGAGTGATGGAATGTCATTTCCCACAGGTTTGAGTTCTGATTTGAATATGTACATACATACAAATCGCTTGTGTGAATTTTTTTAATTTCTCATGTTTCTTATATACATGTACATGCAGGATCAGTTGTAGTGCAAGGGACATATTTCAAACAAGTTAAAATTGTTCAACATGGGATTCATTTCACTGAATACCAAATTGATAACAAGGTATATCAGTATAGTCACTTGGTCATTGCTGTTGGCCTAATTCTTCAAACAGTTCCACGTCGAGGGCGGACTCAAAAGTGGAGACTAGATAGTGAAGATCATGACAAAATATTAAGTGTTATTGAAGAGCATTGTGAACCACTTGATGTGGTATGAACTATATATACATAATTTAGTAATCCACTTGAATTGAATTTTAATGTAAAAGTTCAAGATAAATTCTACATCTCAAGTAACTTGTTTTGAAACTATTTAGGATAAATATTTTTTTAAGTTTATTTATACATTATATCAAATTAGGATGTATTTAAATGTGCACGTGTTTAATTGTATGTAATTGTATTTGTATTTAATTAAAAAATGCATATTTAAATTAGAATGTAATATGTACATTTGTAAAATTGATATATTTAATATGGAATTAGGACATGTACATGTTGTGAACTATTTAACTACAATATACATACCTAGAAGCTCACATACCTACAAATATACATACCTATGTAATATACATGTACTGGATGTGAACTATTCAATACATGACCTATCTTAGTTTAGTTTGTTCATTTCATACATACTCTTTTGTTTGAAAATCAAACATGTATAATTGAATACATTTAAATCAAGTTTGTTTGAAAATCAAACATGTATTTAAATCTAATCTAATCAAACATGTATAAATCTAATATAATCAAACATGTATAATAGATGATCAAACACAAACCAGGTATACAGAATAATCTAGAGTCTAAACAAGTCGTTGTACATGCATGAAATATACAATCTAATCAAACATGAATTTAAATCTAATCTTTAATCAAACATGTGTATAAATCTAATATAATCAAACATGTATAATAGATCAATCAAACACAAACCAGGTATAAAGTATAATCTAGAGTCTAAACAAGTCGTTGTACATGCATGAAATATACAATCTAATCTTGAACATGAATTTAAATCTAATCTTTAATCAAACATGTGTATAAATCTAATATAATCAAACATGTATAATAGATCTTGATCAAACACAAACCAGGTATAAAGTATAATCTAGAGTCTAAACAAGTCGTTGTACACATGCATGAAATATACAATCTAATCAATCATGTATTTAAATCTAATTTAATCAAACATCATGTATATAAATCTAGAATATAATCAAACATGTGTATAAATATAATATAATCAAACATGTATAAAACTTATAACATGTATAATCTATAGTCTAAACTCCATGTATAAAGTATAATCTAGCTCTAGTAAAACACAAACTAGGTATAAAGTATAATCTAGAGTCTAAACTCCATGTATAAAGTATAAAGTATAATCCAGAGTCAAACATAAACCAGGTATAAAGTATAATCTAGAGTCTAAACTCCATGTACGTGCATGAATATATATATATAATATGAAAGTATATAAAAAGATAAATGTAAATGAGCTATAAAGTCTGGAGCAAATCAACACTGGGGATCATCATGTCGGCTATGAACTGAGCGACCATCTGAGGGGGAGTCCTGCAAAAGTAGAATTTATTTAAATATTAAATATAATATATATAGATCTCTCTCGACGTGCATGTACATCAAATATATATATACCAAAAACCATAACTAACCTGTACACTAATGTCAGCATCTAAAGAATCTCTCCTACGCACATGCTCAGAGCTCAAGGAAGGAGTGACATGAGCTAACTGTCAATTTAAGGATTAGTCCACAATCAATTTAAATGATCTACAAATTAAAACTTAGAAAGTTCTAGATGATTTAAATTAAACATGAGATCTATATATATATAGATTTATTAGGTACAAATTTGCAATGTAAGTATACATATCTTCTAAAATTTTAAACGCACATGTACATGTACATACCTGTGTATCACCTGGAGTAGGCTGTATAGTAGACTGATCCTGTCCCGTAATCATATCAACAACATCACTCATGCTAGCATATCTCTCTCTAGCTGTACGTATCACTGAGGAGTGCAAGGGGCTAACTAGATGAGTGGGCATCGTGGATGAAGTGTCTGACTGTAGTAGCATGTCCATAAATCCAATATGGCTCAAATCTCTCAGCTGATCCTCAAATGAGTCCAAACCCTCATCTGTGATATGTACCTGATCAGGTCGTATCTCCTCACATGAATCCAACCGGCCCTCATCTGTGATATGGAGCTCATCAGCTCGTAGCTCCTCCTCTGCAGCAACAGAGTGATCTGTAGGTGGGTCAGTGCCTGGAGCATGCGTAGAGTGATGAGAATGCTGTGACTGCCTCGGGGTATGCATCGATGCCGCTGTAGCCTGAACATCTCTGAGAATCTCCTCTCTAACATCACCCAATGGTATCCCAAGTCGAGATGAAATAAAACTATAAGCATGTAGTAGGTCCTCGACTAAATACTGCGACATCTGTACATGTCTACTACCTCCGACTATAGCTGCTACCTCATCTGGGGAGGGGATGCCAGCAGAAATATACCGATCATCTGAATCTGAAGCCCCCCCATGACTAGAAGATGCATGATCTATGGATGATCGCGAACGTGGTCGAGTCATCATATATCTACCCACCCTGTCAAAAGATATGGTGGCTGCTGCTGATGCAATATGTCCAATCCTATCAATTGCTTCTCTCTGAGAAGCAATCACAACGTGATCTGCTATGGGTGCCATGGCTAGGACTACTGTAGGAAATCTCTAGCCAACAAGGTCCCTGTGTCTAGGCGGAGCTCTATCACGCCTACGATATGCATCTCTATCAGCAATCCTGCCCCTCCCCTGTCCATAATATCCCAGAATATCAAGGTAGTTTGGTTTCATCTGACAATGAACCTCAGCAAATACCTGTTGTGCAAAGTATAATGGAATCTGGTCGTTATTAGGATAACGACCATGGGCTGCTAAGAATCGTGGGTAAATCAGTGATGCAACCTGTGGGTCAATACATCTGGTAACCTGATATCCCCTCACCTTACTCTTCTCTTGATATTGTGGGAAGCATCTCTCCTTGATGGTCTCCTTCGAGACCACCCCCACCACATCAGCAAAAGAATGAGGACCCCTCACCTCACTCCTCAACTGTCTATATATATCCTCTATAACCTTAGGTGAGAATGAGGTATGAGATACTAAGCGGTCCCTCAATGTCTGCAAACTGTCAAAAATGGACGTGCATGTACTCTTGTACACGCCATCAGTACGAGGGTCATCTAGTATGGCCCTCAACCTATGCAGCTCTCGATCACTGTAATGAAAAATAGTGGCAATATCGGGCAAGGGGGGATCCTGCTGTGGAGGATCCTCCTGTGGTGGCTCCTGATGTGGAGCCTGCACAGGTGGATCCTGATCAGGAGCCTGTGAAGGTGGATCCTGATCAGGAGCCTGCAAAGGTGGATCCTGATCAGGAGCCTGCGAAGGTATATCCTGGGATGCCATCTATCTAGGTACATGTCATAAAGTTAAAATAAATACATAAGTAGAGAGAGAGAGATCATTTTCATGAGAGAGAGAGAGAGAGATCATTTTCATGAGAGAGAGAGAGAGAGAGAGATTATATACATATAAATCTTCATGACAGAGAGAGAGAGATCATTTTCATTTTCAAAAAATACATGTAAAAATTTCAAATATTTCAGTGAGAGAGAGAGAGAGTTCATATATTTCAGATCTAGAGATAACATATATTTCAGAGAGATAGAGAGATCTAATGTACATGTACATATTTAAATCTTTGACATACATAAAAAATTCAAGAATAGAGAGATCTAACACGTCATATGTATGTTAGGACACTATATGATCCTAAGGGGAATGTCATATGTATAGTAGGATGTTATAAGGGGTCATATGTGGGTCTAACCACATATGACCCCTTAGGACACTATATGATCCTAAGGGGAATGTCATATGTACAGTAGGATGTTATAAGGGGTCATATTTGGGTCTAACCACATATGACCCCTTAGGACACTATATGATCCTAAGGGGAATGTCATATGTATAGTAGGATGTTATAAGGGGTCACGCATGTGTTAATGCATGTTGACCCCTTAGGACCACATACGACCCCTTAAGATAGTATGTGATGGACTAAGGGGTATGTCGTTCACACTAGGATTCTATAAAGGGTCACGCATGTGTTAATGCATGCGTGAGCCCTTAGGACCACATATTCAACCCCTTAGGACACATAGGAAATTTCATATGTACAGTAGGATGTTATTAGGGGTCATGTGTGACCTACTAAGGGGTCACGTATGTGTCAATGCATGCGTGGCCCCCTAGGACCACATATGACCCCTTAAGACGCTATGTGATGAACTAAGGGGTATGTCATTCACACTAGGATTTTATAAGGGGTCATATGTGGTTATAGGATTTTATAAGGGGTCATATGTGGGTCTAACCACATATGACCCCTTAGGACACTATATGATCCTAAGGGGAATGTCATATGTACAATAGGATGTTATAAGGGGTCACGCATGTGTTAATGCATGTGTGAGCCCTTAGGACCACATATTCAACCCCTTAGGACACATAGGAAATGTCATATGTACAGTAGGATGTTATTAGGGGTCATACATGTGACCTACTAAGGGGTCACGTATGTGTCAATACATGCGTGGCCCCTAGGACCACATACGACCCTTAAGACGCTATGTGATGAACTAAAGGGTATGTCGTTCACACTAGGATTTTATAAGGGGTCATATGTGGTTATAGGATTTTATAAGGGGTCATATGTGGGTCTAACCACATATGACCCCTTAGGACACTATATGATCCTAAGGGGAATGTCATATGTACAGTAGGATGTTATAAGGGGTTATATGTGACCTACTAAGGGGTCACACATGTGTTAATGCATGCGTGACCCCTTAGGACAACATATGACCCCTTAGGACACTATATGATCCTAAGGGGAATGTCATATGTACAATAGGATGTTATAAGGGGTCATATGTGACCTACTAAGGGGTCACACATGTGTTAATGCATGCGTGACCCCTTAGGACAACATAGGACCCCTTAAGACACTATGTGATGGACTAAGGGGTATGTCGTTCACACTAGGATTTTATAAGGGGTCATATGCAGTTCTAAGGGGTCATGCATATGTTATAACAAATGCATGACCCCTCAGAACCACATATGACCCCTTATGACACTATGTGATCCTAAGGGGAATGTCATATGTATAGTAGGATGTTATAAGGGGTCCTATGTGACCTACTAAGGTGTCACGCATGTGTCAATGCATGCGTGGCCCCTTAGGACCACATATGACCCCTTAAGACGCTATGTGATGGGCTAAGGGGTATGTCGTTCACACTAGGATTTTATAAGGGGTCATATGTGGTTATAGGATTTTATAAGGGGTCATATGTGGGTCTAACCACATATGACCCCTTAGGACACTATATGATCCTAAGGGGAATGTCATATGTACAGTAGGATGTTATAAGGGGGTCACGCATGTGTTAATGCATGTTGACCCCTTAGGACCACATACGACCCCTTAAGATAGTATGTGATGGACTAAGGGGTATGTCGTTCACACTAGGACTCTATAAGGGGTCACGCATGTGTTAATGCATGCATGAGCCCTTAGGACCACATATTCAACCCCTTAGGACACATAGGAAATGTCATATGTACAGTAGGATGTTATTAGGGGTCATACATGTGACCTACTAAGGGGTCACGTATGTGTCAATGCATGTGTGGCCCCTAGGACCACATACGACCCTTAAGACGCTATGTGATGAACTAAAGGGTATGTCGTTCACACTAGGATTTTATAAGGGGTCATATGTGGTTATAGGATTTTATAAGGGGTCATATGTGGGTCTAACCACATATGACCCCTTAGGACACTATATGATCCTAAGGGGAATGTCATATGTACAGTAGGATGTTATAAGGGGACATATGTGACCTACTAAGGGGTCACACATGTGTTAATGCATACGTGACCCCTTAGGACAACATAGGACCCCTTAAGACACTATGTGATGGACTAAGGGGTATGTCGTTCACACTAGGATTTTATAAGGGGTCATATGCAGTTCTAAGGGGTCATGCATATGTTATAACAAATGCATGACCCCTCAGAACCACATATGACCCCTTATGACACTATGTGATCCTAAGGGGAATGTAATATGTATAGTAGGATGTTATAAGGGGTCCTATGTGACCTACTAAGGTGTCACGCATGTGTTAAAGCATGCGTGACCCCTTAGGACCACATACGACCCCTTAAGACGCTATGTGATGGGTTTTGGGATATGTCGTTCACACTAAGATTGATTTTATAAAGGGTCATATGCGATTTTAATGGGTCACGTATGTGTTAAGACACTATTTGATGGACTAAGGGGTATGTCATTCACCCTACAATTTTATAAGGGGTCATATGCGATTCTAAGGGGTCCCGCATGTGTTATAACACGTGTGACCCCTTAGAACCACGTATGACCCCTTAGGACACTAGATGTGATCCTAAAGGGAATGTCATACATGTACACTATTATATTATATGTGATCCTCTATGACCTCCTAAGAGAACGTATAGTGTCATATGTGGTCTTAAGGGGTCATGTTGTGCGTGTAATAGGATGTGAAAATAGGTCACATTGTAGAGGAAATTTATTTTGTCTAATTTGTTTAAATTTGGTATCTAAATTTTCTAATGTTTATTTAAATTAATTTTTTTAACGTTTTTCTTTTTTTGCTAATGTTTTTCTAAGATCTGATTTACTACAGGGTAGTTTTCTATGTTTTTCATAACAATTTTTTAAAATGTTGAAAAAAATATACATCTATACAATTACGTAATTTTAAAAACAAATTTACACATTTCAATCAAAATATTAAATTATCAAACATTTTTCTAAAATAATGAAAAACAATAAATTATCAAACATTTTTCTAAAATGTTCAAAACCAATAACTATATATAATTATTTAATTAAAAAATTAAATTAACAAATAAATTATTTACAAATTTAATAAAAAAAGACATTATTAAACCAAACAAAGGGTTATTTTGTGCACCTGATATAACAAGGGTCGAAAACTGAAATAAGAAAGATGCTAACTGCTGCAGACAAGGCTCGATGACATGATGCTGACGATTGGTTCGATCCAACCCCCACCAGACAGAAAAAGTCAAATGTAACAATGACCTTTTAACTATCATTTTCAATATTTATAAAATTTAAAAAAAAACCCTAACTGCCAAGGGTTCGAGCGAATGGGGGGTTCGAGCGAACCCATTAAATATCGATATTTTAATGGGTTCACTTGGACCACCGTGTTCGCTCGAACCCAGCTGAACCGTTTGGTTCGCTCGGACTCCCACGGGCAGTCCGAGCGAACATTTGTGTTTCGCTCGAACATTGTCAAATCCGAAATTCCCACTTTCGCCAAATTCTTTCGTTGGCAAAAGTGGGAACCAGTTTTGTGAATTCACCCTTGTAATTTTATGGTTATCATTATGAAGAGTGTTTTTGTGTACTAATATGTTATTGTAGAAAAAATAGTTGAAACTCCCTTTGTTGGTTGCTTGTTGTTGTTTGAGTAGAGCCAACAACAATTCTTGCAGTCAACCCAATGATCTCTTGACTATATTTCATTGTGATCTTATATGGTTTGTCTAGGTATAGGAATTTATCATGTAGGTGACTTAGAAACAGGCAGACTCACTCATGTTCTTGGGTGAAGTCCAAGAAATACTTAAAGACATCAAGCTTCTTCTCTGCAACCCTTGCATATTTTGGTTTATACTCATTATTTCTTTTCAAGATCTCTCCTCGGAGTGGCTCAATACTATTGTGGTTGATTTCCTCCAATGGTGCATGTATATATCTCTCGATAATTTTGTGTAGGTCACATCTCCTGAGACCTTTGACAAAGATTAACCTAGGTTTGTTTGTAGGGATTTGCTAGGAAATTTGGAAAATATAAGTTGTGACATTCGATGTTATCTACACACTCAAGATCTCAATCTCTTATACCATTTGATGCAAGAACATAAATATTCATCTATCTAACTTAGAAACTAAATAATAGTTAGCACAAATGTATAGATTCTTTGCACACAAATTGAATTGACATAAAGATTACAAAATATTTATTGAAATATGCAATTAACAATCTCCATGCACATCAATCCTCTCAACAATACCTCTATCTCTCTTGGCCAATCTTGGCTGATGCCCACACACCTCCACATCCTTGGTTGATACTTCTTATATTGTATCTTTGAAACTCCAATTTGATACCCTTTCATGTTTTGAATTACAATAATTACTCTATTGGTTCATTTCACCTTCGATGCCTTTTCAGTTGCTTTTTGTCTTCACATTTAATGTCTCTCCCTAGAGTTTCAATTTTTTAGATAGTTATTGATTTGATCAAACACATGAAAATTATATTTATGGTAGAGTTTCAAAAGCCTTTACGCTTTGATGGATATCATACCCTACTCTATGGCTCAACCTTGCATCTTTTCTATTCTTGTTTCTTGCATAGATTGTCTCTATATTGTGCCATGCACCATCTCTGCAGCCTTCCAAAGTAGTGTTATGTTTGTTCATTGCCCCTTTTACTAGACTCTATAAACTGCAATCTTGTTTTTTTTTTAATCGATGCTTTCCTACATTGTTTGATTTGCCATATTGTTATAAATCTCCTCTCTATGATGCTTTGATGGATGTCACATACTGTTACAAACCTCACATTTTGGCACTAACACAAAATTAGCAAAGGTTGTGGAATATGGCTTTTACATCTACCAATTGTCATTCCATCTTGTGCATATCCTGCAATCTTGAAAGATATTTCTTTGAAGGCATTACATGTGTGATATTTTGCAAAGATCAAGAGCTCAATGAAAAGTACAAAATAGAGAGACAAAAAATAGGACAAGAATAAACTATATTCTCATCAATAGATAGATGATCAAAAGATCAATAGTTATTCATACAATGAAATGAGCTTGCATATATAGGCGAGGCTATATGGATATGTGAGCACACAAACATGACATGTGGCTTAATAAGAAACAAGGATAGGTAGGAAATAGGTGTGGTAGGTAGGAGAATCAATAAAATATTCCACATGAGGTGGATCACCCACCAAAGGTGGAATTATCACTCCACAATAAGTGGATATGATAGAGTAGTAACAAGATCACACCATAAAAGGTGAAAATTCTCCTCCACACAGTATCCCAATGTGGCATAAACACCCAAGTGTCTTATACCAAAACTACTATGAAATGCATTTCCTAAGTAAACTTAAGTAAGGTGTAATAATATCCAAGACGAATAATTATTTACACCAACACCCCCCTTAAGTGAAACTTAGGGGAATGCACTCAAGTCTACAATGCAACTAAGCAATGCAAGATGGGTCCCGGCTACGAGTCCATGTTAGGTACCCATGTACAAATGCAAATGCATACAAACCAATGCAATGAAATCTCTCACAAAGTGGGGAAAGAGAGAAAAACCCAATGGGAAAAAACCCTCCCCCGAAAGAGAGATGAAAGTTATACAAGAGAACTCTCATAGAAGCATGTGAGGAACAAAACCCCATGTGAGGAAAAAGTCCTCCCCATATGAGAGAAGAAGAGAAGCTAGGCAGCCCACCCTCAATGTAGATTATGCACCAATGATAGAAGCTAGAAGATGTATGAAGAACTGCTCCATGAACGTCGAACAACATTCCTCCCCTTAGGAAGAAACAAAACCAAAGGTGTATCCATGAAGTCTCCCCAATCATGAAGGGAAGATGTATGAAAAAAAATCATGATGAAAGGAATCTCTAAAAACTAATCAAGTGTCCCCATGTCGATGCTGAAAGATACCCCCTCCAAAGGTGGTGAACTGCTCCACTCTACTGAAAAAGGTACTCCAAGATCTAGTAGAGATGAATATAGAACATGTCCCAAAGACTCACATGTCTCCTCTAAACATAAAGAGACCTCCTCCAACTGTTGTACATAAGTATCCACAATCATATCAACCTTGAAAGAATAATCATATAGAGAATGAACAAGAGGGTCAGAGTGTTCGCTCACAACAATCGAAGAAGGATCATCTTCATCGAAGAGAAGATGAATATAATCAATGATGTCTCCCAAATCTGAAATGTAGGATTCCATAAACAAACCTACAATGTATGTCAAGTAGGCATCCCATGAAACTGTAGCTGGAAGACATGAAATATCCTACTGCACTAAATCACAAGAAGGCAAAATTGTCACACTAGCTACATCATCAGGTGCAATAAGTGATGTGATATCAATAGGAGGAGATGAAACACAAGGCTCAAGAATGGGGTCACATGTGAGAATCCACAAGTTCAAGTACCCAAAGTTCTCCTCAAAATTTGAATCATCACAAGAAGTGTGATTATCATGTGTAGAATCATCATATGTGAAATCATCATCATCAACAAAATCTGAAAAGGAGTATAACCGAGATGCATGGTCAACCACCCTAATCGCATTGATAGCTCTAGTCTCCAAGTCTCCAATGAAAATTGACTCAGGTGTGAACTCCATAATTATCTTAGTTGTGCTGTGTGATTTGATAGATGGAAAGGAGATTGTTTGTCAAATGGGGTACACACAACACATCATTGAAGGAGTTATCCCCAATGACAATAGATCCTTTCCCAATCACATCCATGTATGTATGATTTCCCATCAAAATCTGTGGCATGGTGCAAAGCTCAAATATAGAGAACATAGACTGCGAAGATGCCATACAATGAGAAGCCCCTGAATCTAGAAGCCAACTCCCTGAATCATGACTTGTAGTAGCACAAAGAGATTTTCCTTTTCTTGTCCCAAAAGAGTGAGTCTTCCCACATGTAGAAGCCATGAATGCTTTCCCTTTTCCTTTTGAATGTGTGGAAGTGGAAGTTGATGAGTCATCCTTCTTGTAGGCATTAGGCAAATCAATGTTGTGCTTGTTGAGGATGTGTGAGAGTGCATCAGTCTTCTTAGAATGGCAACAATACTCCTCATGACCAACCTTTTTACAATAGGCACAAGTAGGTCTCTATCTCTTTGGTGAATTGTCCCTCTTGGAAGAGGATGAATCTCCTTGTTGTGGAGATGATGGTGCTCTGTCCTTAGGCTTTGATTGCCATTTCTTCTTGTTTGAGTTGTCCTTTCCTTGATTTCCTTTGTTCCCTTTATTTTCCACTAATGCTAGAGACTTAGAAGCCTTAAGAATGCCCATTCTTACCAACTTAGTTTGTCCCATCATCAATATTTCGACGAAAGCATCAAATGTAGGCATTGTTTAGTTTGAACGCCATTATCATCCTATGGGTTTGGAAACTAGAAACAAATGCTGCATATTCATGTGGAAGTTTTCTCATCAAATTGAAGATCAATTGAGTATCCTTCTTATCAATGTCACAATCCTTGAGTTTTACCCTCAACTCTTTTGCCTTAGTGACATAATCTTCTATAGTATCAAAGTTCTTGGGATCCAACATGGTGAGCTCACTATCAATCTGATATCCCCTAATCTCATCAACTTGACCTTACAAGTCTTCAAACTTTTGCCAAGCATCCTTGATTAGAGTATGTTTCTCAATATGAAAAATGAGATCCTTTGATACATACTTTCTTAAGGTACCAATTGCCATGATATTTTTAGTGAGCCAATCCAAATGACCAACAGGATCAACTTTAGGATCAACAGGAGCAACAATAGTTCCATCAATATAATGAGTTAGTCCTTTTTCCATAAGTTTACTCCATGCATCAATTTTCCAAGTAGCATAATTATGAGGAGTTAAGAGAGGAAACTTAGGAGAACCCATAGAAGAAAAATAGAAAGAACACAAGAGCACAAAAGCACAAGAGACACCCCCCCAAATTCAATCAATCAAAGTACCCCCCAAAATGATGATTTTAGCACTTTATATGTAATGCATGTACAATAGGCCACTTGCAAATAATGGAAAGGTGGACTTCTGATTTTGTTTTACAACTACCCCAATAGGCTGAGAACTACAATGCAAAAGACCAACAAGATAGATGTATGCAATACAAGTGCCAAATTGGCCAAAAAAGAATGCTGAAAGTATAATTTCTACCTAAAATCACTACAAAATGATAGCATATTATGAGACTAGACAAACAATTATGCACTTTCAAAAAAAACAGCACTTGAAAAGGAGTTCATATGAGCCCAAACAGAGTCCCAAAAGTTGCAGAAATGGGGATTGGACAGTTATGTCACCAAAAACTAATATTTTTGAAATATTTGTCCATAAAAATTAGAAAATAATTCCACCATGAGAAAGTACACGAAACATTAGCCCATTTCAAAAAAAATTGCACCCAAAAAGGAGTAAAAATGAACAAGATATGGCCTTCCAAATTTGAACTACAAAACTAAAAATCTCAATGAGAAGGGGGTAATTTTATCGTTAAATGCTGATCTAGCATTGACGTTAGTAATTCATGAGCTTAAATTTGATGATTGTATGGTCATTGTAAAAACTTTTCCTCCCTATTGACTGGGCATCCGTACAGTACAAACTGCTGATGTGGCAAGTGACTAGTCGTACACATGATTACATGTCCTACTGATGTGGTAGTGTAGGGCTATCTATGTGATTGTACGGTTGCTGATGAGGTGGTGCTAACATAGAAGGTATGGTTCAGTGATTGGGCTCCCACGTGGTGGCCTGCTGTGTGCTGATGTGGCATGACAGGTGGCAGGTTGACTGTGCTACTGTGATGTGGTGCAATGGTGGGACTGGGTGGGAGGGATGAGTCACCAACGAGAGGCAGCAGATATGGTAGTGGAGGTACGTTGGCAGGCCAGACGGGAGCTGCAACAGAAGCACGACATAACAAGAGGATGCACAACGGTCACTGCAACCAGAGGGTGGTCGTCAGACAATCAAGATGCAGCGACGACAGGAGCAGCACAGTTGGAGAGGCTGCTGGTGGAGCAGGGACGGTTATAGCAGGGTCGGTGATGAAAAGGAAGTCGACAGAGCAGCGATCACTGACGATTGGGAGGTGATTGAGAGTGCAAGTCGTCAGGAGCCTAATGGAGATAAGCGCATGACCAACGATATGGGTGTAGTGGCCGGAGCACGTGGACGACTCTACAAAAAAAACTATAGAGTATAGTGGGCGGGGTGGTCTGCAGACCACCTCGCACAATATATTTTTTGATTTATATATATATATATATATATATTTGAAAACTTTCAAAAAAAACTGGGGAAAAATGAATTTTTTTTAAAATATGAAAGAAAATATATATATTCTTTTTTTCGTAATTTTTTTTTGAAAATCCGTATCGTACTATCCAAATTGGGCAATCACTTTCCTCCAAGCCCGAAATCTTATTTTCACCAAAATAGGCCAAATTTATACTTAAAATTCATGGAAACAACCACCCAGACGCATTGGTGAGGTCGGATCTAGTCTAGGACACCTCCAAAAGATGTTTCTCCTCAAATCTGCCTCTTAACGTCGCAATAATGCCTCTCAAGGATGAATCAATGATGCTATAATGGCTCTGATACCATGTGAGATTTTGCCAAGATCAAGAGCTCAATGAAAATTACAAAGTAGAGAGACAAAATATAGGACAAGAATAAACTATATTGTCATCAATAGATAGATGATCAAAAGATCAATAGTTATTCATACAATGAAATGAGCCTGCATATATAGGCAAGGCTATATGGATATGTGAGAACACAAACATAACATGTGGCTCAATAAGAAACAAGGATAGGTAGGAAATAGGTGTGGTAGGTAGGAGAAATAATAAAATATTCCACATGAGGTGGATCACCCACTAAAGGTGGAATTATCACTCCACAATAAGTGGATATGATAGAGTAGTAACAAGATCACACCATAAAAGGTGGAAATTATCCTACACACACTATCCCAATGTGGCACAAACACCCAAGTGTCTCATACCCAAACTACTATGAAATGCATTTCCTAAGTAAACTTAAGGTGTAATAATATCCAAGATGAATAATTATTTACACCAACAACATGAGAAACCTCCATGCCATATATTTTCTTTCATATTTTACAGACATGTCAATAATGTAGGTGCAATTACAATACCAGCTAAATACCTTCTCTTTGATGTTTCGACAAATGATCATACCCTATATGAAAGCTCCCAATCTTGTGAGAAAGAGATAAACAAAGTCTATAAACAATGGCAATTCCAACAAATAAGGGTTGTGTGGATTTAATCATTGTAGTTTGAATTTCTTGTATTAATCACGCTTTCAAGAAGCTTTGAAAGTTAAAGAAAGATGATAAAACCACAAAACCAAAACAATTCAAAACAAATGGAAATCATTTTTGGGTGGTGCCAATTGCTTTTTTTTCCTCAGGTGATCCTAGACCAGACACGACGGGTAGGCAAATTTGTGAGCATACACTGACAAAATAGGGTTAAATAGTTGAACTACTCTTCTAGGTTCTAAACAATCTACACTAACCCCATTACTAGTTTAGGTGCATCAAAAGTCTTCTTCCTTTGCCTCTTCTAACACTTAGTTGGGATACTTGCCGACCTCCTCCATCAAGTGTGCTCTCTTCTCCTCTTCCCTCTTAAGGACTCATGATCACCATAGCCTGATCTCTTCCAGCAATATCTCTATCCACTCTTCCCCTCTTTCATTGATTTCAATCCACTATATTGGTGGAGGCATCTATTAAGGTGGGTGTATCAGATGAAGCCATGGTAGGTGGATGTAGCTAGATTGAGCAATTGGGCACCAAGGTTTGTACATTCAAGATAGAAAGCTTAAAGCATAAGAAGATTTAATTTAAAATAAAAATTCATATGAAGTAGAGCCTAACCTTTTAGGAGATCACACGTAAGGTTGCCAGAGGGAATTATTGTCGAAATTCCAATGAATTCGAGCATTTTTTCAAAAAAAAATCAAATTTGGTCACTATATACCTTCTTCATCAAAAACTTCCGTCGGAATTTTAGGCCAAATGTATTAGTGTCTTAAGCCCCCCCCGCCACCCCTCTCTCTCTCTCTCTATTGCACCTTTTTCTACCTCTATTTGTATACCTATAATTATATGTCTTCCTATCTCTCTATATCTCCCTCTATCTATATCTCTCCCCCTCTCCCTCTGCCTCTCTAAATATTGAGACATCTCCCAATCCTCTACCTATCTCTCCCCCTATATCTCACCATTTATATCTCTCTATCTCCATATCTCTTACTTCCTCTATACCTCTATATCTCTCTCTTGATGTATATTTGTATATCTCTCTATCCCTCTATATTGATTTCTCCCTATACTTCTCTCTCTATATCTCCATGTACTTGTCTCTCTCTTCCCCTCTTCCCCTCTATCTTCATGTCCACCTCTCTCTCTCTCTCTCTCTCTCTCTCTCTCTCTCTATATATATATATATATATATATCACTCCCTCTCTATCTCTCTCTATATCACTTCTTATCTCTATCTTTATCTTTTTATCTCTCCCTCTCTTTCTCTCTCTCTATATATCTTCCATATCTACCTATCTCCATCTCCTCACCATATCCCTCTCCTCTGTCTAAATCTCTATCTTTTTCTCCATCTCTATCTTCTTAACCTACTCTCTCTCTCTTTCCCAACTCTTTCTTTCTCTCTCCCTCCCTTTCTATTGCAAACATAGTATGAGCTCATTGGTAGTGGACCCTAATTATCCTTTCAATCATGTTTGGATCTCTATAAGTGGATGCATAATTTGTTTGAAGCTATCACTTCTTCATTGATACCTTTGTTGCACAAACGTCATCATTTACGAAAGAGCCTCCTAATTAACTTCATGTAGTACACAAAAGTATGTAAAAAATAGACCAAAATATTCCCTAATTAACCTTCCAAACATCTTCAACATACCCATTACACACCAAAAGTGCAATTGCTAGTTTCGTATAATATAAAAATAAATGGTACCCCGTGATCCTCATGTTGCAATTTTTCCACGCAGTTCTGTCATCTATAAATATAATAAGATGCACGTCATTAGTGACGTCCACACATAATGATAATGAGAATGGCCATCAGCAACTCGCAATTGTGACTCCTAATTTGAATGATAAATAGGGAGGTTATGATCTTCCCATTGAAAAACCACTTTTACCTTGAGCTTCGTGTCTTTGTTCCCAAGATTGATGGATCAAACTGGGTATGTCTCCAAAGGAATGGCTTAATGAGGTAACGCCATGGGAAACACGACGCTGCATATTACCGCCTATCATGCGAAGATAGTTGAAATGTTGTGTCGTCCAACACCTGAGTATGGAGTACTACAAGAGATTTGATGGTCAAACAATTTTACATCTTGTAAAGGTACGTTATTTTTTAGTTTTTTTAATAGGAAATTTTGTAAATTCAGGCGAAATGGAAATGTTCCACTTTTTTTTCCGAGATTTTTAATAGTTGAAGTAATATAAATTTTTAATATATAAGGTTTGTGAAAAGGTTTTAATTATTTTATATAACAATGATAAAACAATGAAATTTAATCTATGTCAAGAAAAATTTACAAAGATTAATTAGTACAGGACTATAAAACAACATCATAACCAAAGGTTTTGAAAACATGTCGGAGCATACTACCCCAAAACTCTAAAAGCTCAATTAAATCAAGACCGTTTGAAGTCAAAATGTTCTAGGGAGCATTGAACATCTTCTTGTGACAACTCCTTGAAACAAGTAATTTTTCTTAGCTGGTTTTCCTTTTATAATTGCGACTCTTGAATAAAAAATAATGAAGCTGGGCAACAAGAGAGTCCCTCTCCTAATTCTAGCATCCTATTTTGCTTTATATGATTTGGGCAAAAACCATGTTTTATTCAAAGTTCTGAATGGATTGATATCTTTTGATCTTCGTCAAACCCCTACTCTATTCAAATGTCTTCTCCTTGCATCCCTCCTTTGGTGTTGCTTCTAGGAGGGACTTGTTTACATCATGAATTCTAAGTAAAGAAGGGTTGCTCTTCTCACCATTACCCACCAAGGGCTCAAGAGGATGTGAAGGCATCACATGATTTTATTATTTTAGAAATTTTAGATTTTTTAATTACTCGTGCATCTTGCCCTTGCATGCCCAACTATGAGGCATTTATGGAAAACATCTAGGGAGGAATCTAAGCTATTTTCTATACTCAATCACTTGGTTTAAAGATAAGGTGAGTAATGAAGGAGTATCCTTATCCACCAGCACAAAAATATAAAATTTGATTAAAAAAAAACATTTTTTTTAATTTGATGATCACATTCTCTATAAAAACAATCCAAAAGAATTAGCAATACCCTTTGAAATCTCCTCTCCAATATTTCAATTCAACAACCCATATAAAAACCTTACTGATGCATTCTTTCTCTAGATCAAAAGTTAGAACCTATGATTAACTTCTCCTGACATTTTATTACATATTAAAATTATCATCAATTGAAGGAACAGTCAGCTTCAATATAAGAAAAAAAACAACATAACCAAGAGTCATACATTTTAATATTTGAAGCCATTACATAATTGCTGACGTCTGCATGTCTTTCTTAAATAGTTGTAGCAGTTTATTCGTTGGGAATAAGAAGAAAAAAATTAATGTAAATATATTGTCTATCGACTGTTTTTCTTTTAAATTGGAAGGGTTCAAAAAAATATGAATGAATGCCATAAAATTTAAAACAGAAGAAGAGTATATTGACAAGAGATATGAATATACTTAAATTTTCCCTGCTCTTCAATCTCTACATATAATGAGTTTTGACTCTTATAGTTAAAAAGTATGATAAAGCTATACCAGTTATTTAGCTGTAGCAACTTTAATTTATACGGGCTTGAATTGAAAATCAGGACTAGATTAAAATACAACGAAATAAAACTGTCATTATGCCACATTGATATAAATACTGTTAAAAGACAAGTACAAGCTCTGCTCTGAATTTTATTTCTATTTTTTTGGTTGTACAGATGTAATTGAGGTGCCTTTACGCCACAAACCTGAACTTGCCACAGAAGTAGATAAATTTCACAGAACTCCGTTGCATATGGCTGCATTATTTCAATTTCCAGTTGCGATAATTCCATCCTTCTCAAGGGATCGGAAGAAACTTCCCTTAATTGGAGAGATGCTTATAAGAGAAAATAAGCTTTCTTGTTACAAAGTTGACCAGAACAAGCAGTCTGCACTTCACGTTGCAGTCAAATGGTAGACAAGGATGGTAGAAATGCTTTGCATCTGGCCGTGAATTTGGTGCAGCAATACATTTGGTAGCCAAGTAGAAGATCCGGTCATATCTGAGATCAGTTCGAATGCGTTATGGGTAGCACTGGTATCATTATCAATAACATTTGGTGGTCGCATCAAAGTGTCTGTGGTTGGCTGTGCTGGTGTGGGTAATGGTGTCCCTTCTTCCTATATGGATAAGGGCAATGTCAATAGCAGGAAAAGCACACTTGTTTCCACGTGACCGCTATATCTTAGCGGAAGGTTTGGGTCTTGTATACTCTGTGTTTATCTCCATCGCTTGGGCAGTTTGGGTGGTATTCTTCTTTTTCATCCTTCATGGTGTTGGCTTCGAAAGAAGATCAATGTAATCAATCTTTGGAAGAAGCTTCATGAGATCAATTCTAGAATTTAACTAGATATGCAGTTAAAAGTATTTGGTTTAGTGTATAATGGATGATTCAATAGTAGATATCTTCAAAAAGCTTTGAGCTAGTACACGGTTCATATACTAACATCTATTTCAAGAATCCTATTATTAATGTTTGTTGAGTTTGTTTGATTTATTTGTGATATATACGTTATAAATGACATAATTGAAATATAGGTGAACACAATTATATTGTGTGAATGTTTGTCTACAATTTCTGCATCTTTGTTTTTTTTATTATTATCATAATTAGGACATTTGCATATTTGATTAATTTGTGACTATGAAATCATTATTGTCATTTTATTTGTTTCATATTTCTTCATCTAGTGTTAGAACTAGTTTGACTAAGAAAATGTCATGTAAATGATGAGAGGAAGCTAATAGAATTTGTTCAAGGGTATGAAAGGATGCAATGAATAAGCATCATAGGGTTATCATAGTGGAGGGCATCTTCACTTATCTTGAGATTGTCTATATTTTAAAAAAAGGTACAATTTAAGTTTTTTTGGGGTTACACGTAAGAGGGTTTGATGAAATGGAGTTAAATCAAACTCTTGGATAGAACTTGTGTAAGCTTAAATTAAACATCTTCCTCCGTACCTCTAGAAATATTGACAAAAAAACATTTTTCACTTCACCTTTTGGGGGATCAAATGAAGTCATTTAAAATTTCTATTTTGTAAGTATGTAGCCTTAGTGTTAGCTTTGTTTTGTTTACAAATATGTATTGTTCTTTTTTTAATATTATATATATTTTAATATCATAAGGAATATATGTCCATTGGGAAAAAATATGAGCTCTATTAAAGACACTAGGAAAAAATAATATTATTAGAAATTTTCAAAGAAATACGCAATCCTCCAGATTAGAAGATGGTAAGAGGGAAAAATAACTCAACATTGATGTTACCTCAATACCACTTGAAATTTTCCAACTTTGCAGCACCCATTTTTTGATCTAGTCAATGTTGGGGTGGTTACAACAAAATCTCCCAAAAAGAGACTTTGAAAACTATATAGTGGCATTTGCATACACAAAATCAAGTATATAAAATTAGACCATATGTTCCAACACCAACTCAAAGGAAACTCTAGGAACATCCACAAGATCTATAGTAGGAGGAGAAGGGACAATCACCCCTTTTGCTAACATAGACTCTGACACATGACTATCCATCACATTTTTAGGTACCTTTAGAAGCATTCTTTAACACCTTGAGAGAGGAAACATCCATATCTCCCTCCGTAAAAGGAGCAATAATCACCTTAGAAGCATACTCAATGCAACACTTTGCATTACTCTTTGAAAGCCTAGACAAACCAAGAGAACAAAAACACATTCTCATCAACAAACATAGACTCTTTTTCACTCTAAGTCGAAGAAATATTTGGTCTCAATTTCTTTAAACTTAATACAATGTAATCTAGCCATGATTTTAGCCCTTTCTCTCTATACAATTCAAGATTACAAAGCTCAAATTCAATGGTTGCAATAGAAGTTTGTGTAGATAAGTCACTAGAGCTAGAAATGAGTAGATTTTTCTTGCATTATCTTTAAGAGATTTTTCTTTACATCTCTGTACCAAGAAATGCTTTTCCCAAAGGACATAAAAATAGAGCACCTTGAGAGATAGTGGTCTACCACCTATCTCCATGAAGCTTACCTTCTTTTGGTTTTAGAATGGAATTCTAAACCCTAACCAAAGAAGCTATGTAGGAAGGAATTTTAAGATGAGAGGTATTATGTTTGAAAAGAAACATGTAATCCTTTTCATTAGCTTCCTCATTCAAGATATTTGTTAGGAAAATTATCAAAAAGAAGGGTGGAATAGTAAACTTTCACCCAACACACATTGAAAACTTGGAATAGTTGCAACTTGGGAGAGATGTAAAACCTATCAAGCCTACTAAGTTTCCTATCAACCCCCAATCTACAATTAGACTAGAAGTGAACAAATATAAATTATTGTTGTATTTTTTTTTATGAATAGGACCCAAAAGTCCTAAAGAATTTTGTTAGAACAATCATTTATCAACTTCTTTATTGCTCATTTTAGCACAATAAGATCAACTATGATCTAAGTGGTGTTCAACCATGTTGAATTCACCACCAAAATCCAATCAACATGAGGTGAATTTGAGGTCATCCATTTCCATAAGTCATAGATCTGTTTGACAATGTTAGGAACATATATATAGTAGAAACCAATAGGTTGATCTTTGATACCACACACAACTATGAGAAGGGTCCTCTCCTCTATCAATGACAAACCTACTTTCCCAAGGAGCTAAGCCAATCATAACACCCCCCCTTCCTTCTCTATGAGATGTATGTAAAAAGGTAGCATATTTCCTGATGTTAGATAGAGAATAACTAAGTCAAGGTCCATTCAACTTGACTTCTGGGAAACAAACAATGTTAGGTTTCCATTTGGTAATAGCTTCCTTGACCTCATGTTTGTAATGTGGGAGAGAGATCTCTCTTACATTCTAAGAAAGCACTTTATGCTTCATGATTAGGAAAATTATAAAGATCTTCATCTTATGGTAGAATATCAAAATGATTGGTAGATATAATAACTTGTTTGGAAGAATTATTCTCCCTTGAAGTAGGTGGAGACCTTGATCTCTATCTCATAGAAGATGGTGAAGCCCCTTAATATAAAGATGGAGAAAAAGGCCTTGGTCTTGCATGAGAGGGTTGAGACTCATAATCATCATTTCTTATTGGTGGTGTGGTGTTCTTCTAAGAAAGAATCTAACCATTACGAGGATTAAAAGACCTTGAATGTTCTTTTTCTTTTTCTAGCCATTCTCTAGACACTAGACATTATGGCATCTTTATTAGGGGGAATATTATCATTGTTCATGTTTGCATTTGAAATATCATGCTTCACCTAAGGTTTTGTAGGCATAGCAAAAATTTGATTATTATTTTGAACAGAAGGCATGCTAACATCAGCAGCCATTTGTACTTGGGAGTATCTATTAGTTCTTATGGGGCACTCTCTAATAAGATGCCCTTCTTGTCGACCAAAAAAATGCATTAGGCTTGTTCAAATAACAATTAGATGGTAAACTGTCCCTGCCTCTTTGGATGTTGGCTCTATTCCTCCTGGTGATGGGAGGTCCTCTATTCTGAACCCATCCTCTTGGCAAAAGGCTGCTGCTAGGGTTGAGGAGGGATGGATTACTATTAAAAGCAAAAAATCTAAATTGTCCCAGTCCTCTTTTTATATGACACTTCAATCCCACAAGGGCAGATCAAATTCTTGATTCGTCCTGATTGGGTTGGGGCTGCTTTCTTTTGCAGCCCGCTGGGTTTTGTTGGAGGTCCCTTTGTGCTGTTCCCCCTTTTGTGTTTGGCTGTGCCGTGTCTCTTTTTTGTTTTGTTACTTTGAGTGGACTTTCAAGTTTATCTTTCGGTTCGGGTTGCAGGTGCTTCTAAAACCTGTCTTGTACAGGGTTTCTGGTCCCTTAAAAACTTGTTTTCCTTAATGAAAAACAATTAGATAGTAAACTCAAACCCTAGAATTGTTAGTTTGATACTATTAGGTAATTGAATAGTTAAGTCCATCTCAATACATGCTCTAGGATGAACCCTAATGTTGACAAATTTATCTATATTATTTTTACATGACAAAACCCTTTTGAGTTGTGATACCTTTTCCCTTAAAAAAGGTCAAAAGGCGAGGTTTAAAAAAGGTAACTCAATCCACATAGGATATTTTAACCTAAAAGGCCCTTCAGAATGAATGTCAAGAGTCCATGCCTTTAAGTAGCAAAACTTCCCACATATAACCTAGGTGCCTTATTAAAGGAAAACATGAGCATGATTAGTAAATCTAAACATGCAAGTAACATACCCTCTCCCAAGCCCCCTCAAGGTGTCAATATTCCAACCCCTATTTTCTCAATTGAATTTAACTTTCAAATAGAATTCTTCTTAAGAAAAATAAAATCACAGGTCTGATACTCAACTATACAATCTACCACATCATCAGGAATTCAAAATTCAACAATTTTACCTACATTTTTGTACATATTCTTCTTCATTTCACTAACATTTTATTTTTGGTCTCACTGTATAGAAGCAAAGGTGCAAGGCTGCAACAGAGGATATGGGTAAGGGACTCGTGAGTTCCAGTATAGACTACAGTTCGCCACTAGATTTCTAATTTTGGTTTAATTATTTATTTGTTTGGTAAATCCCTTCCTTCTGCAGAGCTGTGCATGGCTCACAAAGGGGTCGTAGATGATAGGAGAAATGAAGAGTTGATGCTTCGTTGCCAAGTGAAAATGCTGATATTTCAAATGGCGGAGGGGAGGTGAAGGGTATAATCGAAACCTAATGGAACAGACGATTTCATGGAGGTTTATTTTAATCTCCTTCTAAGGCTATGATTATAGTTATAGTTGCGGCGAAGATAGCACTCAAGGGTAAGGGGGAGGCTTCTGATTGTGACACATTTTTTTTGGGTTATCATGGCTTCCTTGTCTTCCTTTTTTTTTAACATTTTTTCAAAAAAAAATAATAATAACAAAATTGTTTCAAAATCTTAGGAAATTTAAATCATTTTTAATTTTTTTGGGAGTCTCTGTTATCAGGTCATATCATCAAATATGATGCCACATTAGCATGTTTTTAATCAAGGTATCCATAAAAGCATTGAAAGAAGTGAGATTGATATTTATGCATGAAGTCATGTTTTGTTAGTGCGTTGATGTGGCATTGCATGATTTGTTGTTTTTTATATCTAAGGGATAGATTCATTCAATTATGGATAGTTATCATTAGTAATAACAACTTTAAAGTCACAATTATTGATGTAATGTTGTATGTTCAAAAATATTAGACATTAAATCAATGAGTAATATCACAATTATTGAAACACCCTACATGACATTAATCCTCTTCCCTTACTTCTATTGCACTCTACACATTGGTGCATCTAAATAGAAGAATAAATTAATCATATTCACTATATTGGTTTTCCAGAACTTCCTCACTTAAAATCATAGTAAATGACTTCAGAGATTTGTTTAGAGGAGCTATGGCAATACATCATATTTTTAAAAATAATTTAAGAATAATGTAAACCATTAAATTGTGACATTTTCTATGTAGAATAAGGTGTAATTTTAAAAATTAAAGAATCATTCTTCTTATTATCATTTCAATTAAATTTTATCTTTTTCTATTATTTTTGTTGAGTGGTACTTTCTCATATCACACAACTATAACTAAAAATTAAAAAATCAACAATTTTTGGATATTGATTTTTGAATTAATATTATAAAACAAATTAGACTTGTATGTTTCATAACACATTTCTCATAGTATATATATAGAGATTACCTTTTCATTGAAAGTACATCCATGTGGAGTGTAGTGCATTTCTTTGATATTTTTCTAACAATGCTAATTATTTTTTTGAGTGTATTTAAAAATGGTCATTTTTTTTTACAATAGACATACATTCATTATAATATTTTAAATATGTAATGTTAGAAAAAAAAAAAAAAGGCATATTAAAATTTTAAAAAGTTAACATTAAAGGATAAATATTTAAGAAATTGCATTTCAAATGACTTATTTTGATCTTTCAAAAGGTGGAGCAATTTTTTATATTTTTATGTCAACATTTTGATAGGTAAGGAGAACCCTCTCATAAAGGTTTGATTTAAGCTTAGTGAGGTTATATTTAATGGGTTTGATCTATTTTCCTTTAATGAAAACTACTTAAATGTAATTCCAATAGAATTAAATTGTGTATTTTTCTAAAAAATACATTATTTAAAAAAAGGTGGAGATGTTTCACAAATGAAATACACTATATTGTGATAACCCTATACTATTGTACATTTCATCCTTTCAATCAATCTAAAACAATTCCTCTTAGTCTTTCCTCTCACTTATCTTCCTTACACATTACATCTTTTTAAACAAACTAATTCTAATACTACATTAACGAATATAAAAAAAGAGGAATAAATTGACATTAATAATCTAATGTCACAAATTAAACAACAAATATAAAAGAATCTCAACTCTCTTCATAAAATGGAGGGAAAAAATCTATCATATCAAAATTGAAATTATTAATGGGTATAACAAAAATATAATGACATTCACTTATATCTCCACAATGTCATTTATTACATATATAAAAGCTAAAAAAGACTTATTAAACCAATTAAATCCAATAGACATTAATGCTAATCAGTCTCCACATAATAACTTTTGGAATGATCTTGACCTTAAATCTCCCACTATTTGAACCTTCTAATAGCTATAAACTTTTTCAAAGATATCTGCTTTTTAACACCACACGAAATACATTTAACTGCATATCTAGTGAACTTTAGATTTGATTCCATGGAGCTTCTTCCAAACCCTACGCAAAGGGTGATATATTCCATAGAAAACCGCAATGGCTATCACAACCAAGGGAGCAAACGAAGCGAGTACAAGACCGAAAACAAGCAGCACTAATTTGATATGTTGGTCAAGTGGAGTGAACAGGTATTGTTTTCCACGTAGTGACATTGCCCTTATGCATATTGGAAGAAGGCACACCATAACCCACACAAGCACAGCCAACCACCAACACTTCGATGCCACAACCAGATGCATTGCTGCGCCAAATGTTAATGATAATGATACCAGTGCTATATATAACGCATGCAAGCTCATATTAGTTAAGATGTTATCCGCTTCTCCGCCAGCTCGAAATGCAAAATAAAAAAATGTGTCCTCGTAAGACCTAAACAGTCCAAGATAAGATTAAATTAGTATCTTTTCAAAACTTTTATTTAAATAGATCATTAATAAATAAGATTACCAGAGATGGGCAGGAGGCTCATAAGGTTTTTTCTCCTCTTGTCCCCAAAAATAAAAAGAAAGGGAATGTGATCCCCTTGGGCAAAGGAAGATTAAGTTTCTTTAAGAAAATAAGAGAAAGAAAACTAGCTTGGTAATTGCAGAGCCTGTATCTAAAAGGCTAGAAGCTGAGGATTGAAGGCAGTGAAAGAAGAAATAACTGAAGACAATGGTGGACTGCACTCCAGGCTGCACTTTTTTCTTACTAGGATAGCTATATATACAGCTCTAAGATGTAATTAGTACAATGCGATATGCTGGTATATGATGTAATAGGTCTGTTATAAATTAATACTTTGTTACTAGTATGCAGCTTTTTGGTCAAATCTTGCAGCTAGTACAGCTGTCTAAACTGACAAAACAATGAGCTGATGACTGTTTTGTACTTTATCTTTCGACTACTCCATATTTAATAGAAAAAATATTTAAGATAACAATCCTTTATCCAATATCCGTAGAGCCATTTCGGATCTCAGCAGAGGCAGGCACACTTTACAGACTTCATTGCACAAGGTTCGTAGTTTATACAGCTTTTTTCTAATGTTATCATATTGAATTACAGTTTCATGGCATCATTTCCTGCTCTGCTAATTGATAAAAAATCATTTAAACTATCAATTATATTAATGTTTTAAAATAACGTAAAGAAAAGCCAACAGTTTGAGTTCATTGAGAACCAAGTTACTTACAGCCCCATAAAGTTGTGGGTCTTCGTTGCATTTCTTTAGTGCAATATCTAATGCCGTTTGCCCATTATTATCAATGCAATTAATCAGTCTTTCTGACATTACCGAGGATATTATCCATCTCAGAATTTTTCCAACTCTCCTAAATATTACAACAGCATTGTTCACAGCCAGATGGAAGGCATTTCTACCATCTTTGTCTACCATTTCCAGACAGTCGCTGCCGTAATTCAATATCACTTTCACTAGAGTTGCGTTCCCCTCTTTGGCTGCAACGTGAAGTGCAGACTGCTTGTTTTGGTCCACTTTGTAACAAGAAAGTCCATTACCATTTTTGATAAGCATCTTCCAA
Source organism: Cryptomeria japonica (assembly GCF_030272615.1). NCBI lineage: Eukaryota > Viridiplantae > Streptophyta > Pinopsida > Cupressales > Cupressaceae > Cryptomeria > Cryptomeria japonica. The sequence continues at coordinate 611,072,439 of NC_081408.1, read as the reverse complement.
TCCGGCGAAGTTTCTTCGGATTCATTGAAAAACATGGAAACATCGCAACTGGAAATTGATATAAGGCAGCCATGTGCAACGGAGTTCGGTTGAAAGTGTCTACTTCTGTGGCAAGTTCAGGTTCATTTTCTAAAAGCTTCTTAATTACATCTGCACAACCAAAAAAAGTAGAATCAAAATTCAGAGCAGAGTTTTTCTTTGCATTTTAACTGAATCTATATCCGTATCAAGGTGATATGATTGTTGTAATTCAAACTATTTTAATATAGATCTGATTTTCGATTAAAGACTGTGTTAATAAAAGTTTCTAAATAAAGCAGCTCAAACTAAATTACCGGTATAGCTTAATCATACTTTTAAGCTATAATACTAATTATATGTAGAGATTGAAGAGCGATGGAAAATAAAATGTATTCAAATATATTTCTAATATTCTCTTCTATTTTAAATTTTATGCCATTCTTCATACCATTCGAACCCTTACAAGCCCTTACAAGTTAATAGGAAAACAGTCCATAGACTTTTATGTATTCAGTTCTATTTTTTCCGTCTTATCCCCAACAAATAAACTGCTACAACTATTTAAAGCTTCCCATCTTAAAAAGTATGGCCACTGTTTCTTAAATACAAGCTCTGTGTTCCTTCAATTGATGATAATCTGGTTACTATTTTATTTTCTTGAAAATTGCACAATTATTCGACTAGTAAGTTTTTTTTATTTTAAATTAGCCTACAATAGTTATTAAGGATACATTTCATTAAAAAACTTTCAAACATACGTTTTCAAATTGCTCAGGGAGGCTAGCCTTGTGTCTAAGACAGCAGATTTTTTAGGAGCTGATGCTATTAGAGACCTGGCCACTTCTCACCCTACTGTTTCTGGCTCCGTCTGTGGTTGGTAAGGGGTTTTTGTTCTGTATTTGTGATTCAACAGTAGATAGATCAGCTTCCGAGTTAGAAAACTCACCTTTTTAAAAATTCTTTAGAGCTACGCCAAATATAAATGTATTTAAGAAGTGGGCTCAGCAAAAATAGAAATTCAGGGGTTATTAAAGGTTGCAATTATGACAAAGGACCTTTCTCTAATCATGAAAATTATGTACAGACCCTTTTGAATACGGTACGGTTTCTTAGCAATTCTGGATCATTCTTTATAAAATAAGTTTTGATCTTTATTATTTTTTATTGATATGGGGCAGACTTCCCCTTTTGATCACTCTTATTGCGTAAAAGACCTCCTTCATAAATTGACAAACCTATGAAAAATCCTAATAATAAAAGGAAAGTGCAATATTTCCATTGTTTATGGATCGCTCAAGTTTACAAAACTTTCAATTTTCTTGAAAACCTCTATTGTATTGAAAATTAGATCAACCAAAAACCTATGGATCGCTAAAGTTTACAAAACATTCAATTTTCATGAAAACCTCTGTTGTTTTGAAAATTAGATCAACCAAAACCCAAAGAACAACGCACCTGTACTTAATTTAGAGACTGCAAGATGTAAAACCGTTTGTCCATCAAATCTCTTGTAGTACTCTCTTGAAGTCCTACAGCACAACATTTCAACAATCTTGAGATGACCTCCCTCACAAGCTTTAAAGAGAGCCGTTTCACCTGCTTTGTTAATCTCATTCACCAAATCTGGGCATGACTTCAATAAATCTTCCACGACTTGCTCATTTCCTCCCAACGCCCCTTCGTGTAACGCTGTGTTTCCCTCCATATTTTTAGCTTTTAAAAATGTCATCCCATCCTCTGGATTGGCATTTGAGAGTTGAAGCAACTTTTGAACGAATTGCAGAGAGCCATGATAGGCGGCAATATGTAGCACCGTGTTTTCCCCTGGCGTTACCTCATTAGTAACGCGTTGCAGCTCCTCAATCTCATTAAGCACTTGGACGTTCCCTGATTTGGCTGCTTCCAAGAACCTTCTGTTCATTCCTTTGCAGACATACCCACTTTGATCCATCGAGCTTGGCCAAAAAGACTATAGGCTTGGGCTTAAGGCAAACGCGTTTTTTTAATGGGAAGATGGAAACTTCTCGGAGGTAGAACCACTTTGTTTTTACAAAAACATGTGAGTGTTGTCTTTCTGCAGAACTTATTCAGAGTGCCATTAGAGATTGGATGCTTTCGAAAAATAAAAGATAAAATCATCCATGTTTAGGAGGCAGCAGGAACTGTAGCACCACTCAAGTGGTCCATCCGCATAATTTAAAATAAAGAAGGTGAAAAGACCATTCAATGTTTTTAAATCGGGATTCTACATAGAGTTCTGATAGTGTTTCCTACTGCTTATTCCTTGTACTATGATGGGTTCAATTCGATGTTGGCATGAATGTAGATATACAGTTTTTTAGTACTGTAAAATATAGTTTTCTGAAGACCGAATGAGGAAAATATAAAGGAAAAGTTTTCCAAGACGGTATATTTTGTTTTTTATATTTGCTTAAAGTTACAAACTATTTTATAATTCTTTTGATGTTTGAATTAGATTATCTAAAAAAAAAAAAAAAATTTCATCAAATTTCAAATCACACTCCCTGATTTATCATGGAATGAGAAAAGAGTTCAAAAAAGATAAAAGACTGATGAATAATAGTTAAAAAAATATATAATAAAATTCAAACCAAGTTTTGTGGAAATTTGTCCATGGATTGCTCACTGACACATTTTTTATTTCACTTTTGACATTATCTTGTGTTTCTTGCATTGTTGCATAATATCTTTCAATTAGAAGAATGGAGATCATACATTAAAATGTGTTTATTAGTCTTCATTTCAAGGACATCAATTGTTTTTGGAAAATTGTCATTTTGTTATCTTAAAGTTTTTTTTCAAATTATTTTTATATAAAATTTTTATTCAACTCTTGGGTTTTCCTCTTTGAAAATTTCAATTTTTATTTGTAAAAGATTAAAAAAATTTCACTTCCAATCAAATTATGTAGTCTAAGATAAAAATTATAACTATTTTCTAATGTATTTTATTTTCATTGTAAGTTATATAAATGAATTTAAAATTTTAAAATTTTAATCGTTTAGGAAAGTGTCTTAAGACATGTATCTTTTCCTGTATGTCTTAAGTTTACACAAGGTGGTGACACTATCTATACATGAACACCATTTAAATGCCAAAACATTCATGTTTTAAGTTTACACAAGGTGGTGACACTATCTATACATGAACACCATTTAAATGCCAAAACATACATCCCACTGTGTAGTGGGGAAAGTGAGACTAAGTGAACAAACCCTAATCCCACTCTCATGTACACACTCGTGGAATACGAAAGAGCCTAGGGAGGTAACGCACTTCGGCTACTTCTTATAAGGAATAGAGAGCCAAGGATTACCTCTTAGGGTTTCTATTCCCTTGTTGTAAATGAGAGATAGGAGAAATGCAAAGTGAAGATTTGAATGATTTCGAGCTAGGGCACCCACGTCCTAGTTCATGGTTGATGTTCTCTGTTGTGCACTATGGGGGGGTCTGTTCCATTTTGGGGGGTCATCTTTTTCACTTTCTTCCTCTTTGTTTGTTCTATGCTGCCGCCTTTCGATGTTTTGGTTCTTTGTCGCTGTTGGGAGTGGTGAGGGTGCGCGACTCTGTCCTTGTTCGCCTCCTTGGTCGTGGGTGCTATGGCCTATGGGGGCAATGTTTGGCCATTTGGGAGGGTGCGACATTGAGGGGTTGCTCAAAGTTTTCTTTGGAGCAAAGTGCAAGCTTGGTGCTATCGGTGAGTGGTGGTTGGGTGGGGCTAGGGGGGTGCTCACCCTTAATCTCTTTTGGGGTTTTGCTCTGCATGCAAGGCGTGGGGGCTCAAATGGCCATGTCGTGTGGAGATCCATCTCGTGCTTCTCCGAACCTGGACTTTCGAACAACTGTTGGTTCGAAGACCTCTATTCAAAGTACTAAGGTTTTAAATAATAGTTTTTTTGCTTTGGGTGAAGGTAATACGGATGCCGGCTTGTCGGGTGGTGCTAGGGTCACAAAAATTAATGGGTGTCTGGAGAAGTGTAAAGAGAGGCCAAGATTGGTGATCCCTCTAGAAATGATCGTTGAGGATGTGGAATACTATTCGAAGAATTCTTTGTATTGAAAGTTTTTGGGTATGAGGAACTCATTGTAGTTTTTGGAGAATTGGGTGCCAGAAGGGAAAATGGATATCATGTTGCTTGCTAACAATTACTTCAAGGTTACATTCAATTTCATGGAGGATCGCAATAGGGTCTTTGAAGGAGGCCCATACTTTTATAACTAGGTGGGGTTGTTCATCAAACCTTGGCATGCGAGATTTAACCCTTCAGAGGAACTCCTAAATCGGGTTCCAGTGTGGGTTTGTTTACTTCATTTTCTGGTGGAATGTTGTCCGGAAGATGTGTTGTAGATGCTCGCTTCATTGCTTGGGAAGCCTATTAGAGCTTCATCGCAAACCTTGGGGAGAAAGGTAATGACTTTCGCTCGTATCTGTGTTGAAATTGATCTTAGTAAGCCTTTTCTAGATGCTATAGATATGTGTATGGGCTCTTATTCTTAGATCTAACTGTTGGATTATGAAACTTTACCATTTCGGTGTTGTCTATGTCTTGAGTATGGTCATTTGCAGCACAAGTGCCCTAGGTCTAAACCAGTTGTGCATTAGCCTCAACAACCATCCCATAACCTTGATGAGGTTGATAAAGGAAAAGTTCCCATGTTTGGTGTGGTTGTGGGTGTTGATGGTTTTGTCCCAGTTAAGACAAAGAGTAGGAACCGAGGTCAAAAGAGGTCTTTGCAGAAAAGTCAGGAGGAGGATACCTTTAATAGATTTGAATCCTTGGATGATCTTAGTCAACAAGAGGTGAATCCAAGGATGATTCCTTTGGATCATAGTGTAGTAGGGTTGGTGTCAGATAGTGTGAACTTGGATCCTACCCAGGGTTTGCAGGAGGTTGGAAGTCAATAGATGGAGATGGATCAACAGGTATTGGCTCAGATGGGATCCATCTCTAGTTCTAAAATGAAGATAGCTTGTGGGGATGTTTCTCCTGCAACACAAAAATTGGACTTCGCTGGGGTTAAACGTAATAAGATCTCTTTATATTTGGGTCTTCTTCAGAAAGACATCAAGAAAGGTGCAACAAAGAAGATTTCCAAGGTTGACAGAAAGGACTTGGATAAGATTAAATTGATGGGGAAGAACTTGGTTGAGTCAGGGTTAGTAAAGTCTCTAGATTCTCATTTTTCTAATCCCTCGAAATGATTGTGCTTTCATGGAATGTGAGGGGCTTGAACAGTGGCCCTATACACAAAATTATTTGGGAATTGATTAGGAGTCATTCTCATGATGGCCTTTTCTTGCAGGAAACTAAACTATCCATGGAAAGTATGTTGGGTCTAGTGCCTAAGCTATGGGGGAGAGGCGAATGTCAGTGTATTGGGGTATTTGGGTCCTTTGGAGGTGTGGCTTGTCTTTGGAACCCCTTGAGGATTCACCCTATATGGTGGGTTTCTTTCAAATCATTTTTATCCAAGGTTGTCTCTAGTCTTGAGACTAGGGAATATATCTTGCTTACTAACATTTATGCCCCCAGTGATCTTCAAGGTAAGCAGAATTTATGGTCTCATATTTCTTTTATGCATGGGTTTTTTCCTTTTCATCAGTGGATTATGGCATGTGATTTCAATGCCATCTTAGAGTTGAGTGAGAAGAAGGGTGGTGTTATGCAGTTGGAGCCTTCTTCCTTCCTTCTTCAGGGTAGTATATCAACCTTGAATCTGGTTGACATCAAGCCTCATAATGGTCTATCCAATTGGAACAATAAGAGACTAGGGGAGTATTGGATTGTGGAGAGGCTAGATCACTTTCTGGTTTCTAGTTTTTGGATTTGTGGGGGATTGTCCACATGCTCCAAGATTTTAGATTAGAAAGGTTCGGACCACTGGCCCATCAAGTTGGCGTCCTCTTCTGCTTGGGTCACTCGCTCTCCTTCATTAAAATTCCATCTTATGTGGTTGCGAGATTCTTCTTTACAGGTTCATGTTGCAGAGTGGTGGAAGAAAGGGAGGTCAGCCTTTGGCACTACCATGTACACTTTTGCCAAGCAACTGCAATTTGTTAAGTTCCAACTTAAGCGGTGGAATCATTAGTGTTTTGGTAATATCTTCTATGCCAAAACAACCACTCAATTAGAGTTGAATGGAATTACTAGAGAGATTATAGAGCATGAATTGTCAAAAACCTTGCTTAGGGAGGAAGTCAGGGTATTCAAGGTTTTAGAGGAATGGGAGCTTAGGGAGGAAATCTACTAGAAATAGAGAGCTCGTATTGATTGGCTTCAAGCAGGGGATAAGAATACTGAGTTCTTTTTCAATTCAGTGAAAGCAAGAAGGCATGGCAATTCTATCCATATTCTGGTTAATGATAGAGGTGAGCAGTATTTATCCTTCAAGGAGATTTCTATGGACTATGGAGTCTTTGCAATATTCCAATCCCTTTTAAGTGAGGATTTTTAGGGGGAATCGAAAGGGGAAAATCAAGTTCTTGCTTGCATCCCTTCTCTAGTTACTAGGGAGATGAATGAGCAGCTTATGGGACCTACTTTGTTGGACGAACTTGAGAGGATTTCTTTTCACATGAAGAAGGGGAAGGCACCTGGACCAGATGGGTTTTCAATGAGTTCTATCAAGAATTCTGGGATATTATCGAATTGGACTTATTGGAGGTGGTCCAAGAGTCCCAGAGGAGTAAGTGGATGCTTCGGGCTTTGAATGTGAATTTCATTGTGCTCATCCCGAAGTGTGATGGAGCTGACTAGTTAGGCCAATTTCATCCTATTTCTCTTTGTAATGTGATTTATATGATTATTTCTAAGCTGATAGCAGAAATGTTGAAGAATTGGCTTGGGGGGATCATTTCTGAAGAGTAGAGTGGGTTTGTGCAGGGCCATCAAATCTTGGTTGGAGTGTTCATCGCTACTGAGACCATTCATTCTATGGCAACTTCCAAGGAAAAAGCTATGTTTATCAAGCTGGACATGGAAAAGGCTTATGATAGAGTCTGATGGTCCTTTCTCAAGAAGATTCTTAGGGCTTTTGGTTTTGCTGATGAATGGATCCAATGGGTTATGAGTTGTATTTCATCTATCTCATTCTCTATGCTAATTAATGGAGATCATATTGAGTTGTTTGGTGCATCCAGGGGCCTTCGTCAGGGGGGCCCTCTTTCCTCGTACTTATTCATTATTCTTTCTGAGGGTCTAGGGAGATTGATTAAGCATAATGTGGGACTGGGTACTATTAATGGTTGGAGTTGGGGTAATGACATACCTCCTCAATCCCATTTGCAGTTTGTGGATGATAGGAACTTGATGGGACTGGCTAGAATCAAAGAAGCTATAAATCTGCGTAAAACCTTGGATGTCTATCTTGGGGCTTCTGGCCAGTTGATCAATAAGGATAAATATTCCATTATCTTCTTCAACACACCTAGAACTATTCAGTTGAGGATTGCTCATATATTGAGGTTCCAGGCCAAGTCTCTTCCCTTGACTTACCTGGGTATTCCTAACTCTGCTGGTAAGCCTCCCAAAGACTCTTGGTAGGGTATCTGCCTCTGTGTTCGCTTCTTTGAAAATAGCTAGCCTTGCTAAATGCCTCCTTGATCGCACCAATGAATATAAGTGCCCTCTGCTGCAGCTTTTGAGAGGGCATCTGCCTCTATGTTCGCTTATCTCAAAATATGTTTTGCCTCATATTGCTCTAGTTTTGCCAAGTTTTCTGATATACTGTCTAGAATTTCCTGTAGCTGCCAGTTTGGGGTTTTTTGTCTTTTGATTGCAAGTACCTACATAAAATTATTAGACTGCTGCCCTTTATGAACTGAAAAGAAGAAGGCTACAGCCCCCATACAATCCCTACCAACCCCCCCAATCCTAGCAGGACCTGGATTACCCTGAGAGAAGCGATCGGTGTTAATCTTAATGAAATCATCCTGAGGGGGCAACCAAGTTCCCACCCTTTGAACCTTCTGCTTAGCACCTCTACCTCTCCTGACACAAGATGAGATAGGAGACATCTTCTGTAAACCCAACCTACTCACAATATCAGCCTCTCCTCTATCCTAAGGAAAATTCACCTCACATTTAGCTTCCATCGTCTCCTGGACCATGCCAATGATGCTATTCCACACTTGTTGAACCTACAGTCTAACATCCCTAAAGATCCTCCTATTCCTCTCTAACTAGATTTGCCAAAGTATAAAAATGAGCTCAATGTGCTAGACTGTCTAGAGAAAAGAGGACAAAATATGAGGCCTGCCCAAACTACTCCAAAACTCCACCAAAGAATCTGCATGAACACAAGGGTGCTTCCACACCCCCCACTAGTAATGCCAGAGAAGCAACGAGAAATGGCATCTGAAGAACAGGTGAGAGGAGTCCTCATCTCCAGTACCACACAAAAAATAGATGGAAGGCCCATGGAACCCACACTTTTGAATATTGTCACAGGTAAGACACCTATTCAAAGCCAAAGTCTAAGCAAAATAGTTACACTTCAGCCAAGAGAAATTGTTCAAAACATATTTCCACCAGTGCACCTCCCTCCCCTCCAAACGACGGAACAACAACTCTTTGTACTCACTGGCAACAATAAAAACACCCTTAGGATTCGGGGACCAAGCAAGTTTATCCCTATCCTTAAGGGAACTATAGTGTCTACTAGCCAAAATGGCATGAAGCTCAGCACAGTCTTCCTCCATATCAACAACGGGCCATTCATTAGGAACCTTCCACCGCTTTATCTCCGATTGCCCACACCTATAAACAGACTTAAAGTCGCTCACTCTAGACCACCCTATTCATGACTACATATTGTTCTTTTTATTCTTTTGAATTAAGGAAAGAATAAAGTTACAATTGGACTTAAAATAAATCATTCATTTAAAAAAAAAAAATTATGGGGACACTAAATATGCTTCAGTCAAACAGAAAAAATAATTCTGGGGACACTAAATATGCTTTAGTCAAATAGAAGTTTCAGAACATCTCAACAAGAAGTTATTCGTTCACAAAAAGCATGAGCTGGAACAATTACTTTAGTTGAATCATTCATGACTACATATTGTTCTTTTTATTCTTTTCAATTAAGGAAAGAATAAAGTTAAAGTTGGACTTAAAATAGATCATTAATTTAAAAAAAAAATTAAAAAAATTTAAAAAAAATTATGGGGACACTAAATATGCTTCAGTCAAACAGAAAAAATAAAATTCTGGGAACACTAAATATGCTTAAGTCAAATAGAAGTTTCAGAACATCTGAACAAAAGCTATTGGTTTACAAAAAGTATGAACTGGAGTAATTACTTTAATTGAATCATTCATTTTCTTTTTATTCTTTTCAATTAAAGAAAGAAAATTGGACCTAAAATAAATGCGAATGTGAATGGCCATAGCTAATAAGAAAAGAATTGGATCCAAAGTTAAAAGCCTCTTCGATTTTAACGCTTAAGAATAAGGTAAATTTCACATTACTTTGTTTATTCCCCGTCATCTCTTGTTAAAGGGAGAATAAAATCAAACTTGCCTTAAAAATATGCGAGGATTATATTTAAAGCAGTGGGCACAAAGTTTAATAAAGAGAAGACCGAAAGAGCTGGTCGGAGATGGAGACATCCATTTGTTATTCATGTGTTGATCATAAAGTATGATATATTTTTATAAAATCACATATATTTATAATTTGGAATGTATTATTACACTTTTTAAGTTTAGCATAACACTGTCATTTTAATTAAAAAATTATTATTTTTAAAAATTCTTTCATAAAATTATAGTTATAAAGTTAAATGGTACATCAAGTTTAGCATATTTATATATTTTTATTTAATTAGCATATTTATATTTTATAAATAAAATTTATATAGAGGTATGGTTAATATTTATTAGATTATTAATTTCATATGGTTAATATTTATTAGAATATAATCTTATTATAGATTAAATAGTTATTAGTCATTGTACTTGACAACCAATTTCTTTTTAAAAAATACTATCTAATGTGCAACTTCTGGTTTAGTCTTTCAACATTTTAAATAAAAGTTTCATATACTTCTTAGGCTTTTCTTTTTACCTGTCATTGGGATTCACTCTTAGGCTTTTTTTTACCTATCATTGGGATTCACTTTTAGACTTTTTTTTTCTTTCATATACTTCTTAGGTTTTTTTTTTTCCTGTCATGGTTGTTTATTCCTTCATATACTTCTTTCAGTAGGATTCACCCTTAGGCTTTTTTTCCCAGTCATTGAAATTTGCCCTGTCAATTTTTTATTATGCACTATTTACTCTTCAAAACTATATTTCAGTATTATAATGCTTAACTACTTCTTTATTTCCTAAATCTTAAGAGGTTCCTACTATCTAATTGCAATTTTGATTTTTTTCTTGTTTTTTCGTTATGTATAAAGATTCAAATAAAAAGTTATAAAACTACAATTGATCTATTATTTTGAAATTAAATTATATGCTTTACTTGGTAGACTACACTACGGTGAGTGAATGTACAAGATAGTGATGCCAACCACTCACCATAAACCCTTTTGCAAAATGATCTTAATATCTATAAAAACATTTTAATAAAAAACATATAGTTGAATTGTTTTTTTAAAGATTAAACATTATATATATATATATATATAACTTCTCATAAATATTATACAACTCATCATATCTAACAACTTTTCATATACTTGATATAAAATATAAATTTTATGTAATAAAAACTTGTAGTTTTTATAGAAATGTGTTTAATCAAATGGGCTTCCTCCACAATCAACATATATACTTATCTCTATCTCTCTATTCCTCTATTGTTCTTAGTGTCACATCTCTCTCTCTCTCTTCATCCTTAACATTCATCTACTCTAAATTAACCATACAAAACATAAATAAATAGAAGTTTCTTTTAAATCTAGATTTAAAAACATAATTTTTTAAATTAGAAGTTTTTTAAAATGTAGATTTAAAAACATAACTTTTTTTTACATTTAATAAATAATAATAATAAGTTGTTATTTGTTTCTTTTAAATGTAGATATAATTTTTTTGTATTTAATAAATAATAATAATAATAGAAAGTTGCTTTTTAGTTTAGATTTTAGTCTTTACCTTCTTTTTAAATTATCCGTTGTCTAGTCATAATAAATAATAATAGAAAGTTTTTTTTTTAATTTAGATTTTAATCTTTAAAATATTTTTAAATTTCTAGTCACTAAAATTACAAAGATAAAAAAGATGAGTGGGTGTCATTGTAGTGTTATGCCTCTCAGCCTAATAAGAATGATAAATAGAAGAAGTCCAACCCACATTAATATAAAATTATAAAAATCAATTAACTTAAAATTGTAAAATAACAAAAAGCAATAAACTTAGGGCCTACAACGTGCTAAATATATTGAATAAGAATACAATTCATAATTGGTGATAAAATGAGACAAGTACCTCCTATATATACCATATTTATGCCTAAGATATCACCCAATCTGACTTAGATGACCACATTTAAGTCCTAGGTCGGCCTAAATAACTATAGAACAATATGATAATGATAATATGACTTATTTAAGAGTTAATGTAGTCACAAGCTAACTACACATAACTCTATTTATACTCTAGGATTAATGGCATAGCATGCCCCCCTTTTCAAAGAAGCATTGTCCTCAATGATAATCAAGTGTGGATGCTTCTAAATTAACTCTTCATCTTCACATTAGGTATCTTCAATTGATAAATTCTTACATTGAATGAGATAATTGGTGAGTGTTCTACTCCTTAAATTTTTTTTGTATTTTGAAGAATGAACTTTGGTTCAAATATGATTCTTCCTTCTTCGTCGAGCTTTAGTAGTATTATTTTTGTATTGATATTACACTCAATTAATTTCTTCAAACAAGAAACATTAAAATTGCACATATCTTTGTTGTTGATGGCAACTCAATCTTGTAGGGACAATGCCCATCTTTTGCATGATTTGTTATAGGTCATAATATTTTAGAAGAAAGTTGTTCTTTTTTTTGTTTCTTTTATGAAATTTGCTTGTAAGGTTACAATGTCAAGAAAAAATACTCCCCAACTTCAAAGCTTCTTTCTCTAGGGTTCTGGTTTTCTTGCTACTTTATTCAATTTCATGTCATGGTCAGGTTCTCTTTGAGTCCTAAATGTACTTGTTGTTGATGAAGTATGTGGTCCTCCATGACTTGAACTCTTGGTGACACCCTCAATGATGATGTGATGGAAGGAGGATGATATCCATATAGTACCATAAATGGAGATCTTTTTTATAAACTATGAAATAATTATTATACCACCATTGTGCTAGTGGTAGACAATCTACCCATTAAAAACTACTTATCTAAGTGAAACAATGTATATATCCTTCCAAACACTTATCAACAACTTTAGTTTTAGACACTTATCAACAACTTTAGTTTTATCATCTAATTGAGGATGTTATAAAGTAATATGAGCCAATTGAATACCTAGATGTGAGAATTAATCCACCCAAAAATTAATTGTAAGAATATTAGTTTTACCTTGTATTTTTTATATTATTAAAACTTTTTTTTACCATTATACTTGTTGTAAATGGATGTGATAGTGCAAATAAATGTATTTATTTAGTGAGGTGATCCACAACCCCATGATGACATTCTTACCTTTAGATCTTGTAATTTCGTGATGAATTCCATGGAGACCTCTTCCCAATATTGACTAGGAATAACTAAGGGATGCAAGAGATTGGGTGTCTTTGTTTTCGTTAACAAACCCAATATTTAGCTGTGCAGATTTAATTGAGGTCCTTTTACGCGACAAACATGAGCTTGCCACACAAGTAGATAAATTTCAGAGAACTCCGTTGGCGCATATGGCTGCGTTGATTCCAAATGTGTTGGTTTTCTTTTTTCTACCAGATGTCAAGAAAATTCACCAGATTGGAGAGATGCTTATAGAAAGTGATGAGCTTTCTTGTTACATGGTAGACCAGAACAAGCATTCGCCAGATTGGAGAGATGCTTATAGAAAGTGATGAGATGCTTATAGAAATGGTAGACAACGATGAGAGAAATGCTTTGCATGTGGCTATGGATAATGCAGCTCAAACATTTGAGAGAGTTGGATATGGTCTGAGAAGCAGGTCTGGAATTCCACAGGTTTAAAAAATTATAATAGGTAATATATATTATATATATATATTTTTTAATTTTTATTATAAATATATGACAGATTAAGATATAATTGTTTCTAATTTTATATTATTTAAATACAATAAAACTTAATTCTGTGAAGTTAAAGAATTTATATTAACGTAAAATGAAAGGCATTATAATGACTAAACGGTCATAAAAAAATCAAATAACAGGCAGAGGTGACCGTCAAATTTCAGACTTGTGAGAAGTATAATATTATCGGTAACGTCTCAAAGAATTATTAATTGCATTTATAAGGAGGGAAGAACGACATTGGATATTGCAAAAGAAAAGGAGAATGAAGATCCACAACTTTATTATAGGTGCTTAAATTGTGGTAACCACTTGTAGCTATAAAATAGAATATATTCATTATTACTTTTTATTATATTATTTATATTTTGAAATGTTTATTATTATTCAAGATTCAATTTAAAACTCACTGATCTTGTTGCAGATTAAAAGACATTTATTTCACTTTTGAATCATATTTGACAGCTTAAAAAATTAGTAGAATGTATGCATTGACATACTATTTTTTTTTAAAACCATACACATGACACTTCAAATTATAAATAAACCGTAAAAAAATATAATAGATAATATATATATTAGTTTAGAATGTTTATTATAAAAATAAAAATTTATTTAAAATATTTTGAAATGGAAGGATTTAGAATATAGAAGATGTAGTTGTTTCTAATTTTATAATATTTTAATATGATTTTTTTAGAATAGTTCTATTTTGATAACTTTTCATTGAAGTGATACTTATTATGATTGATCTGATCTGCGGCTGACTATGCGGTGCATCGTGGCATCCACATCTTCTACGCTCCTCCCCCAATGTTACAGGTGTGCACGTTCCTTTTAGCATATGTTGTTTTAAAATTATAATATGTCTGGACCGCCTTTATTACCTTCTGCGGAAGTCTTTACTCCTGCCATTACGCCCATTAATGAATCCGTAGTCTCCCCTGCATCTAAACCAACTAACAGCGAAAATGGTAAACATAATGTTTTTTCATCTGCTAAAACTTTCTCTGAAGCGGTGGCTAACACCACGATCGCGGCTTCGGCTAAGTTCTGTCTTTCGCTTCAACATGAAAACGCCGAACCAGGTAAGGGTTCTATGGATACTTTGAAGTCTTTTTCCATTTCGCCTAATCCGGAAATGCTTGGGGAAATTGAGAAGGAAAAAAGCAGATTAAAAAACTATACCATTTTCTTTGCTGCTGTTGATATCGATAGATGCCCTGCTAGGAAGTTTCTTGATCATTGGTTTTACAATTATTGGAATCTAAAATTAGGGCATAGCATATCCTTCTGTAGACAGTTGCAGAAGGGTTTATTTGTCATATTCTTTAAAATGGCAGAAGCACAGGAAGCTGTTCTCAAACGACAATATTGGAATGTTGGTAATACTACCTTTCGTGCGTTGGCATGGACTCCGGAAGCCATCCATGAAGAGGTGCTTGCATTATCAGCACCAAGATGGATCATTGTCAAAAGTTTGCCCCCATATCTCTGGCGTTTTATTACTCAACTCCTCGAACCACTTGGTAAAGTCATTAGATTTGATGAATCTTCTAGGTTAGTTCCTCACATGGATGCCAGGGCTTTAGTTTCGATTAAACCTGGTATAGAAATACCTTCGACTCTTGAGATCAACATTCTTGGAGAGGTCATTTCTTGTCCCCTGGAAATCCTTGGGGGTCTGAATGCTTGTTTTTTATGTAAAAAAGAAGGACATCTCCGCCGTGATTGCCCCATTATCAATAAAAATAATAATAAAAAAAATGAGGCCAACCCTAATCCTAAATCTGGTGAATTAGCTACCAAGAAAAACACAGCTCCTCCTGCTAATACCGATGTGGTATCTCCTGTGCTTTCTCCCACACCTGTTACACTCATAAATGAACAAACATCTACCAAAATAGCCGAACCTACTATAGATGTTAATATGTTAGATGGGTTTCAGGAAGTAAAAAAGAAATCAGACAAGAAAAGGAGAAGAAAAACTGAAAACTCGGAAGCTCGTGGTAATATAACTAACAAAGCTAATATTCCACCCGTGACTCCTACGACCTATGATCCTCCCACACATGTTGATATTAATCCTACCCCCGCTGAAGCTAAAACCTTCAAAGAAATTGAGGAAGGATATTATCTGGAAATAGTGCTAGCCGTTAAAACTAACAAGATAATTATACCAACCGAACCCGCAAAAGATAATAATATGTCTGCTCTGACGCTTAGGTCTGAAAATGCGAATATCTGCTCTAAGAACTCTGAAGCGGATGAGGATGACTTAGAATGGCAGAAAGACTTCCCCAGATCTAAGAGAAGGGGTAGACCGTCGGGCTCAAAAAACAAAAGTCTTGGAGGGTTCAGGACTGAAGAACTATCATCTCCAAACATTTCTAACAGGACAGAGGGGTCCATGGAACTTATAGGCGTCCCCACTAACAACAATTTTGAATGAATTTTATCTCATGGAATGTAAGGGGACTTGAATCCCCGAATAGGAAATATATTGTTAAGCATTTTGTTGACACCATTAAGAACAAAGACTTCATTATGTTACAAGAACTCAAAGCAGTTGATTTCATGCTTGATTGTAGTCTTGACATTATTTGGAAAGACTCCCTAAAAATTTGTACAACTCACTCAAAAGGTAGGGGTGGCACTGCTCTGCTTATCAATCCGAAATGGGCCAAATACATTATTGATAAAGGTAGATCACCATGTAATAGTGCTGTATGGGTATCTATCTGTATCAATAATGTATCCTTTGGTATCTGTTCTGTATATGCACCTAATGACCCTATGGAGAGGGCTAAGGTTTGGATTTGGTTAAAGTCCCTTCCTGATATCCCATGGATTGTGGGAGGTGACTTCAACATGGTTGAAGCACCAATTGATAAATCAGGTGGCAGACCCTTTAACTAGAAGCCGGCTGAAATTGATCCTTGGAATAATATGATCCATTGTAAAAAACTCTTCGATCCTATTAAAAACAATGGTAATAACTCTCCTACTATTAGATACACATGGTGTAATTTTCAGCAAGGCTCCTCCCGCATATATGCTAGACTTGATCGATTCTATGCTCAATCGAATAGTTTCTCTTTTGTCCCTGACAAATTTGGAAATGTTGTTTCAGTTCATCCGACGGCCCTCTCTGATCATCATCCCATATCTGCCAGTATCCAACTCACTGGTAATCCTCAAACTCCTCGAAATGGTAACACCAGATACATCCTCAATACCTCTCTGCTAAAAGATGATGACATCTTGATTGCTATCCAACTCATTAGTTCGGTCAACAAGAATGGATACCCGACCCTTTCATGCTGTGATAGATGGCAAAAAAATATGCTGGCCTGGAAAGCCCTACTTCAAACTCTTGGAAAAAAAGAGGCCAAGAATTATAGAATGGCTGAGAAGAATCTCGCTGATAAGCTGAATTATGCTGAAACTCTTTTGCAGAATAACCCTTCCAATCACAATCTGATACCTATTGTTTCGGCCGCTAGGGATCACCTTCACTTATATCAACAAAAACTTGTCAATGGTGCCAAATTAAGATGCAGGGCACATTGGCTTCAATTCAGAGATAAAGGCTCCAAATTCTTTTTTAACTACCTAAAACAAAAACATATCAACGAAAACATTACTAGCATTTATGTTGATAACAAGGAGTTAGTTGATCCTAATGATATTAAGAAAACCTTTTCTAATTATTACTGTACTTTATTTACTTCAGAGGATAACAAAGAATCCTCTGCTCTCAGGAACACAATTTGTTCCATTATCCCCAAAAAACTATCACAGACCGATTCAAACATTCTTGGCCAAAATATAACTAAACAAGAACTTATTAATGCTATCTCTTCTCTTAAGAAAGATAAAACTCCTGGTCCTGACGGGATCCCGGCTGAGTTTTATCAAGCAAATATTGGATGGATAAGCTCGGAGCTCCTTGACCTTTATAATGAAGCCTTTAATAAAGGTTCTTTGGGCAGTATTATCAACAGAGGTATTATCAAGCTCATCCCTAAAGAGGGAGACAAGACAAATATAAAAAATTGGAGACCAATTACCTTATTGAATGTCTCTTACAAAATACTTGCCAAAGTATTAGCTCGCAGATTGGAAAGCATATTGCCTAAATTTGTTGGATCCACTCAGACTGGATTCATTAAAGGTAGGTATATCTTGGAAAATCTCATAACCAGCTGGGAAGCAATGCATTGGGCTAAGTCTTCCAATCAGAATGCTGCTACATTTCTCTTAGACTTTGAGAAAGCATATGATAGAATTGAATGGAGTTTCATCGATGTTATGCTCAAGGCTTTTGGTTTCCCTATCATCTTCTGTAACTACATAAAGATCCTTCTGAAAGATGCTATGGCTCAAGTTGAAATTAATGGATCCCTATCTGATCCTTTTCCTCTGACCCGATCTATCAGGCAGGGATGTCCTCTTGCCCCTGCTCTCTTTGTTATAGCCTCAGAAGCCTTATCTTATATTCTTACTGACAATACTATATCCCCGGCTGTCAAAGGCATCACATTACCTAACAATGAAGAATTGAACATCTGCCAATTCGCTGATGATACTAGTTTATTTGTCAAAATGGATGATAATAACTTTAGTTATCTTACCAAAAAGCTAGAAATTTTCTACAAGATTTCAAGTGCTAGGCTCTCGCAAGCCAAATGCATTTGTCTTGGCTGGAATGAGCAACCTCCGGGTTGGCTATTGAAATATGGATACCAATGGGGGGGCCCCAACTATATTGTCAAATATCTGGGTATCCCTTTTGCTGTTGATCCTTCTATTAAGGATATGTGGATTTGGGTTAAGACCAAAATTACCAAAAAACTTAATAATTGGTACAACCGTTCATTGTCTCTTGCTGGAAGACTTCAAGTATGTCAAAAAATACTATCTTCATACAACATATATTACGCTTCAGCTTGGATGTTTAACAACTACCAAATATTGGAAATCCAGAAGACCATAAGGAACTTCCTTTGGTCTGACGGTAAAGGAAACAAAAAGCATCACGCGGTTAAATGGGAATGGTGCTGCACTGATAAAAAATATGGAGGTCTTGGACTGAAAGACCTCAGGCTCCAGGGTATTGCACTTGCCACCAAATGGGTCTCTCACTGTGTGGAAGGTGATGTTCCCTGGAAAGTGCTTGTCAAAAACAACATTTTGAGGGGATACCCAAAAAAAGCTAAATCTTGGAAAAAATTACCATTTGCTGATATTTTATTTGGAAAATTACCAACATTTGTTCATGGTTCTGCTGTCTTTAAAACCATATGGAAAGCTTGGGAGTCCTCGAGACACTGTATCTCTGATAACTCCTTCCACACGGACAACCTTCTTCATGGTGAGAGATCCATATGGTGGAATCTGTACCATCAAGGAAAGCCTCTTGCCCTGACTCAAGGCTGCTCGGCTAAATTCTGGAATGAAGCAGGAATTTCCACATTCATTGATTTATTTGAAAATGACTGCCTGGTCAGTTGGGAAGAGTTAAAAAATAAGTACAATCTTCCGGCAGCTCATAAAAAAACTTACTGCATGTTAACTAGAGCTTGCTCGAATATCCCTTCCAGATGTTTCATTGACTCACATAGATACAGCAATAGCAAGTGCACTGATGGTACCTTACTTTATAAAGTCAAAGCTAAAAATATATATAACTACTTGAATTATAACCCTGATATTATAAAACATGTGAATAACTTGTGGTATACTGATCTGGAGATGATGGATTGGAGTAAAATCTTTAATAGAATCTGGAAATATCCTATTGATCCCAAGATCAGATGTTTTAAATGGCTTCTGATGAATAACAGACTCCCCATAAACAGGTACTTGATGTCTAATGATCTCTGTTATATTTGTAATAAACCTGAATCTATTAGACACATATTCCTTGAATGTAAATTTGCAAAAAAGATTTGGGCCTTATGTGGAATTACTTACCCTAAATACATTGATGTATTTGAAATTGCTACTGGATATATACATGGTCTTAAAAATGATGCTAATATGTTATGGTTCATTATCTCCTCTAACATTCTTTGGTAGCTTTGGAAATGTAGAAACGAAGAAAGATTTCAAGGTGTGCATAGATCTCTTACTGAGTTGTACTTAAAACTCACACTTCTTAAAATTTCTTCGCAGGTTTATATCACAATGATGTTCGAAAGAGGAAAACTTAGCAGAATCCTCAAAATGGGACACTCAACAATGTTCGTGTTTGAAATGAAGGACGGGTACGACTACCGTAGACACATGAACAACATGGCACTCTTCAACAAAACAGTGAAAAAACTGCACAAGGAGATTACCAAAAATAAAAATGCGACTGATGATCAGATAAAAATGATTGCTCAGATACAAGCCAACAAAAGCATCGCTTGGATGGAAGGGCCTCTTGGATGGACTGCTTGGGTTGAGCAGTTTGAGGATTTACCTCATTAATTCCTTACAGTTTACCGATCCTATGTAAATTGTGTTTCCGTATGTAATATTTTTTTTTATACTCGGTCCTTTTTGGTTGTGACTCTCTCTCCGTGTGAGGCTTGCCTCCGGAGTTGGTGTCTTCTTGTGAACTCTTCGTACTGTTTCTTACCTTTTTTGACTAATCTATAATTAATATAAAAAAATAGTTCTATTTTTTCATATGAATTTAGAAACTTGTCATATTTGAAATGATAGAATATAATTGATAAAATATTTTAATATGAATTTTTACAATATATTCTATTTTTTATTTATGAATTTAGAAACTTAGTCAATTTAATTTCTTAAATATATTTAATAAGATTGTTATAGAAACTTGTCATAATATATATAATTTTAATGTTTATTATTACTAAATTAGTAATTATTAATTGATTATCATTTAAAGTTAATATATAATAAATTAGAAACTTATTTAGTAAATTTAAGATTTTTGCATATATTACTAATTTATCATTATTTTTTCATTAAGACAATGATTTTCATTTCTTCCAAGAAAGATGTGCATTGCATTTTGGTGTGGCTTCAGTCTTCTACTTTTATATTTTTTGACACTTAATATTTCTCTTAATACATCAAATGAAAGACATTGAAATGACTAAACCATCATAAAAAATTCATATGACAGATAAAGGTGACCATCAAATTCTAGTTCTGCAACCACCCCATCAACTGATACGACTTCAACAACTAAGGCCAAAAAAATAGTGTGGAAACCAGAGGTCATTGTAAGTGCAGCCCTAATTGCAACAGTTGCTTTTGCTGTTGTTTTCACATTGCCAGGAGGTATTGACACTCAAGAACAAGGTCAAGGAATCCCTCTATCCTCTATTAATGAACACTTTTCTCTTCAAGGTGTTTGTGATATTTGACACGCTGGCTTTTTGTTTTTCCATTGGTTCTTCAATCCTCCTTAATTTTGCATATTTTGTTACCCAAGTTGAAGATCCGTTCATGACTCAGGTCAGTTTGGAAGCGTTATATATAGCACTGGTATCATTATCAATAACATTTGGCGCAGCAATACATCTGGTTGTGGCATCAAAGTGTTTGTGGTTGGCTGTGCTTGTGTGGGTTATGGTGTGCTTTCTTCCTTTAGGGATAAGAGCAATGTCACTAGCAGGAAAACAATACCTGTTTATTCCAGCTGGCCACTATCTCGATGTCTTGCTGAGAGATGTCGATCTTGCACTCTTATGGTTATGCCCATTGTTGCCGTAGTTCAAGTGGCATGCTAGTTTGTTATTCTTCGCCCTTTGCGTTGGATTCCAGAGAAGCTCTATGGGATCAGATCTCTGGAAGAAGCTCCATGGAATCAAATCTTGAATTTAACTAGATATGGAGTTAAATGTACTTCGCATATTGTATAATGTAGGATTAAATAGTAGATACTTTCAGAATATATTAAGACATTTAACTACTTCTCAATAGTTATTATGGGGAAGAATGATAATATTAAAGTCAATTGAATTTAAATGGTTTATATGTTTTACTTAGTTAATTCTTTATATATGCTATAAATAATATAGAATTGAGATATAGATGGATGTAAAAATATTTGTTAAACCTGGAAAAACCAAGAATACTGGTAGAGCTGCAAAGTACATAATCATTCTGTTTGATTGACTTAAAAATGAGTACAATATATAAAGTATGAGAAAATCCATCTAAAATGGCAACAATCAACTAAAAAATAGGGTTTTAGCTTTATGCAAGATTAAAAAACTCTATCCAAGATTGCACGACTAAGCAACCATAATCCTATCTCTTAACAACTAGCAAACTTATCTAAAGGAATATTCTAGTAAGAATATTCTACACTAACACCCCCCCTTAAGTGTAGCTAGTTGAATAAAGAGATATGAGTCCCATCAACAAAGCTATGATCAGGAACCCAATTACAAAGAGGAATAGAGAAAACCCAAGTGAGGAAAACTCCTAACCATTTATTCAAACTAAAGAAGAAAGCTACAACTACCAATAAAGAATTGCAGAACTGCAAATGAATCCACACTACAATAACATTGTATTAGAGTTGCATAAACCATTGCACGAGATGCAGTTGTACATATTTTGGACTGCTCAAATGGATAAACATACATGTACACGGTCTTTGAATATAGAAACTGATAGTCTAAAGGCATGAAGATATGATTGTGCAGAAATATATGAAGGAATCAAGATGAATGGTTCTAAAAAATACTCATATTTCTCCAATCTAATGTTGAAAGACAACTCTACCATACAAGATTCAATAACAATGAACACTGAAGTGTGAGATCTATTCATATATGGTTCAAGATGTGTCGAGATAGTAGCATGCAGTGGCAAAGAGAGAACAAGAGAATTCAAACCAAAAGAATGTGCATCTTGATGTGAGTTGACATTGGGGAGATGGTATGTGTCCTCAATGTTGTCATCATGATCAAGGAGAGATTCAACAAAGAAATGATAAATGTCTGATAGGATGATAGGGTATGTGCAAGCTAATGAGTCACAAATTCGCGGAAGTCTGCACGTTGGAAAATGCGCTCCGCAAAACGGGCCCCCGTTTTTAAAAAACGGGGGCCCATTATAAAAAACGGGGGCCCGTTAATGGTTCGGGCTCCCGAGCCGAAAGGTCACGGGGTGCCGAAGCCAGATAAAACGGGCCCCCATTTTTTAATAAACGGGCCCCCGTTTGTAAACAAAACGGGCCCCCGTTTGTAAACAAAACGGGCCCCCGTTTTTAAACAAAACGGGGGCCCGTTTTTAAAAAACGGGGGCCCGTTTTGAAAAGCTATTTTTACCCTTTTTTTTGGATAATTTTTCATTTTACTGTTGCACAAGAAGATATCGAAAACGGGCCCCTGTGCTGTGGTTTCCACTTCAAACCTCCACCACTATCCTAGGTGCACATTCTGTCACCTATTTTCACAGTTCATAATTTTCTTGTATATTTTTCTCTTTTTTTGGTGTATTATTTAGTTTTTTTTTTATTATTTTAGTTTTTTTTAATAGTAGCATATAAATAAATTATTTTTTATATTTGTAAATTCTTGATTTTGATGTAAAATATTTTTGAACAGTTAACCCTAAACCGTAATCAACAAATTTAGAAACCAAAACCAAACCTAGATAATTAACAAAATGAAATCGACACAAACAAAAAACCAAAAATGAAATGGGAACAAAAACAAAAACGTTCGAAAATGAAATCAACACAAACAAAAAACCGAAAATGAAATGGAAACAAAAACAAAAACGTTCGAAAATGAAATCGACACAAACAAAAAACCAAAAATGAAATGGAAACAAAAACAAAAATGTTCGAAAATGAAATTGACATAAAACCGAACATATGTACCTAAATTGTTCTTAATCCTCATTAGGCAATACAAAAGTTACCACTAAATTAGTATAACCTTAAAAGTAATTAACATTAAGTTTTTCAAATTTAAGATATGAAAGTTTAGGCTTAGGTTTATGCCATGTCATGGCATAAAGGTCCTATTATGTCATGTGATGGTATAAAAGGATCAATTATGGACACAATTTTAGAGCAAAACTAGATAAGTTACTAAAATTGGAGTTTGGTTTACATAGGTTCATAAAGGAAGCTAATATGCCAAATATATAATTCATTAATACAAAATAAAAAATATTCTTGATTTATAATGTTGATTGATAATGAGTTTTCTAAATGGGGTGCTAATTATATATACATCTGAAAGATTTGAAAAATATAATTCCCAAGAAGTATTTTGAATATACAATTGAGGATATATATAATCTCATGGTTAAAGATGCTTAATTTCGATGAAAGTTATTTTTTGTATTACTATGTAAGAAATCCATAAATGGAATGAAAGTAAGACATGGCCATCTAGCATAGATCATCTTATATGTTGAAGGAGTATTTTGAGTTATATTAGAATTATTTGATGTGATTAAGTCCTAATTTTAGGATATGTAGAGTTCTTTTACTTTTAAGGTTGAAATAAAACATGGTGATTATGTTTTATTATCACTTTTATGCTTAACCTAGGTAAAAGTTTTAATGGAATTATTTTCATATTTAGATATATAGATCACAACTTATTATTATTTGTATGTTTCTTGTTTCTTTGAAAGAAATGCATATTGATTTATTTATAAGTAATAATTTATCTAATTATGCATTTATGAAATATATAGAAATTGAGATTTTTTTATTGAGGCTAATTAATTTTAAAACTCAATGGTTATATCCACTATCTAATGATGTAATATATCCAATGTTCTCCCCTTCTTACATATATTTGAACAAGAGATGGAATATTTCAAGACTTGAATGCAACCCTTATGTAAACTTTAATGATGTACATCTACTGATCCTCCTCACTGACCAAGAAACACTAGACTAACTCCATTAATGAATATTTCGAATTTAAAACCTATCAAATGTCTATAAAACATGAGAGAACCTAAAGGGTCTATATCCTCCTTGCCTAATGAGAGAGCAACATTTCTTTGAAAGTCCCAATGAGCCTCAAATGATCCTAATGAATGTAGGGCAGTCTTAATGAACCTAAGAAAGTCCTAATGAGCCTAAGAAAGCAATAATGAACTTGGGCCAATCCTAATGAACCTAGGATAGTCCTAATGAACCTACGATAGTGTAAACAAGCCTAGTATAGTGTAAGAAAAAAACACTACAAAAAAGACCTCAAATGCGTTAAATGAATTTCCCAATAACGCACTCGTGTTTATCTTTTTTTGGTCATTTGGCTACCTTTTTTTACAACATCTTGGTGTATACGCCCCTAAGAAGACCTTTTCCTCAAAACTTTCTTGGATCATGAACTCCTCATGTGCACCAAACATTTAAGTTGCCACTTGGAAGCTTCTAATGCACACAATCCTTTCAATCAATCTACTCCATTGATCTCTCAAAACAATCTTAGTATTTAATCCTCTATCCTTCATTTCTTATTCAACTTTATAAGAGAATTTGTGTATGGATTGATATCTTAAATTTTATAGAAAGATTATATATGAAAACAAATGATTGCGGAGTTTTATAATAAATGATTTATAGGAAATAATATTTTTTGAAGACCTTTTGTAAATTATAATCTTGTGTAGATTTGATTATGGGAGAAATTTAATGGTGAAATATGCTTAACTCTTCAAAAGTTTTGATGTTTTGTCTTTACATGACAACCACTTAGAATATAATATGTTTTAAGTATGTCATTTATAGTCATGGGAGATTAGTTTTTTTTTAAGATTGTTTGAAGACTAATCAATGTAATATGAATTGATGACAATTATCTCAAAACTACGTAATTGAATTCTAATAGATTTATGATGTTTCATTGAAAGTTTTTATTAAGTTTTATGCTCAAATTTTATATTTCAAGATTCAATAGTATGTACATGTATATTTTTTTAAGTTCAATATTATATTATATATTTCATGTGTATCTCATTCAACAACATAGAAATGTTACTATTTATAAATGTTTTTTTTTAATTTAGTAAAATAGATTCTTCTTTGACATAGAGTTGTATATAATTCATGTATATCTTTATATATGCAGGAGTTCTTTGCCATCATGGATGTTTTTGACATAGATGAACTATTAGGTGAAAATCCCCCACCACAACCCCCTCCTCCTCCTCCTCCTCCTCCACCACCACCACCACCACCACAACCCCCTAGATTGGATGAAATTCGTTTAAGAGAACGAATTAATGAAAACCTACAAGTGATTGAACAAAACATTGCTGCTATCCAAAATGAGCAAGTCACGCCACCCAATCTTGTAGAGTTTGCAAAATCAATGCAAACTGTTGTCGAGTCAGTTAGATCTGTTGATTCTCAATTAGATCAATTTCATAGACGACGACAAGAGTTGCGTGATTTTTATGCCGATGGTTTAACTTATAGACAAATCACAGATTTGAAAATAACCAAAGCTCATTTATGTCCATATTTTACCAACCCAAAAACAAGAGAACCAATGCAACCTAACCAGAAAAGAATTTCAATTAGGTGGTGTGTGCATCCAGAAATGGCTAGATACTTTTGGGATAGATGGTGGATGGTTTTTGATTATCCACCACATCGTAATTATGAGGTCCCTTTTTATTTTTTGAAGAAATTATACTGTGAGTTTGTAATGAACCAAAAACCAAATTATTTTGATATTAAGTCATTCCAGGGTGTTGGTCGTGGAATGCCACAGCATAGATTAGGGGCACGGAGTAATAATCCCCTACCGGATCCACCCATAGTTCCACTTGTTGCTCCATCGATTCCTGCAGATGTCCAAAATACATCATTCATTTTGACATTAGATGCTTTGACTTCCCTCACAGGGAACCTGAGTGAGCAAGCTGCTCACATGGCATCTGCTCCTCGATGGATGCCACATATGTGTTCGAGTTGTCATGAGACGTGTGTAGGTCCTACTACTGCTGCAGGATCTACTTCAGTTCCAGATGAGCATGATGCAGCAGATGATAGTATGATGACATCTTATATGGATTTTCTTTGCTCGGATGTTCATCTTGACCAGGTATAGATATATATAATATACATGTACATGTCAATGTTTTTATGTACTTTATTAAATATAGGTATAAACTAAGTGCATCTCTTTTTTTATACAATCTAATACTTCATTAAATAAATTTTGTTTATGTAGATAAGGACTACGCCTAATATTAGAGTTAATATTGCATCTACTGGAAGACAACTCGGCACACCTTATGGGGTATAGTATAAATTTCTATCTAGACATTGTACTAGATCTTTTTAAGTTAATATGCTATCGTCGTATATTATATAAATTTTCATGTTGATACATTGAATGCTTCTTTCTCCAGGATTCAGGTCATGAGGGACCCTCTACATCACATCGAGAAGAGGGTCTGACTATTGTGACACCATCTATGGTATGTATCTTATAATTCTTAACTTAAATATGAACTCTTACAATATTGTAACTTTACTTGAAATTATTTAGTACACATATATATGTTCACTAAATATGATTTCATTAAATGCATGTATGCAGGTGGACACTACCATTAGGATAGGTTATCCTCATAATTTTGATCAGAGCCAATTTGAACGCACATCGACATCCTTTGAGGTATTAATATGTAATACTTAATTTGATCTTATTTTGACTCTTAATTTAAGATTTAATTGGACACTTTGAATTTGACCTTGTACAGGAGTTAGCTAGCACTGCATTTGGTGTTGATACTGCACAAGATACTGCTAGAGGAGATACTGCTACAGGATCTGATGAGCATATGGTAAGTTTGTAACTTAATTTATGAATTCTACTATATTTGATAAATGATTCTATTAATAGTTAATTTCAAGTAATATTTTAATATTATTTTTTTATTGTACAGCATGAGACAGGTGGATCTGGACCACGTCCCGGGGACAAGAGAGATACTGCTATAGGATCTGATGAGCATATGGTAAGTTTGTAACTTAATTTACGAATTCTACTATATTTGATAAATGATTCTTTTAATAGTTAATTTCAAGTAATATTTTAATATTATTTTTTTATTGTACAGCATGAGACAGGTGGATCTGGACCATGTCCTGGGGACAAGAGAGATACTGCTACAGGATCTGATGAGCATATGGTAAGTTTGTAACTTAATTTACGAATTCTACTATATTTGATAAATGATTCTTTTAATAGTTAATTTCAAGTAATATTTTAATATTATTTTTTTATTGTACAGCATGAGACAGGTGGATCTGGACCACGTCCTGGGGACAAGAGACCACGAGATGTTATTGATGATAGCACTTATATTTTACTATTTATTTGGCTTTGATATGTACTTTTTTATGGACTTTACACATTTGTTTACACGTGCACATACTTTATATATATGGATAGTTGCATAATAGGATTAGATCATATATATTTTGTGCATACTTTATATATTTTGTGCACATTAGATATTATGTGGAGTGAACATCATGTTACCATCTAGACATATATATGGATTAGATATTATATGGATTATGTGGACTTGAAATTTTACTATTTATTTGGCTCTGATATGTACTATTTTACGGGCTTTACATATTTGTTTACACGTGCACACACATACTTTATATATATGGATAGTTTCATAATAGGATTAGATCATATATATTATGTGCATACTTTATGTGTATTGTGCGCATTAGATATTATGTGGACTTGAAATTATGTGCACATTAGATCATATATATTGACTTGAAATTATGTGGACTTGAAATTTTGCGCATACTTTATATATTATGTGGACTTGAAATTTTATTTATGGAAGTTGTGCTTAAACAACTTTATAGGCATTATGTGGACTTGTAATTTTATTTTTGGAATTTTATTTAAATAGTTCTTGTGATTAGATAAACTACATGTGCATACATCATGAACTAAGTATCGAAACATATCTTATAATTATAACATATTCTAAATCAAAAAGTATCATTTAACAAATATAATGAATAGAACTTGATTAAAACATAATTATCTCATTCATAAATTTGACCAGTAGTCTCTCATTTATGTATATTGTACACAAAATGTAATCAAGAAGACATATCTAAAATAAAATAAACAGTCTATTTAAATTATAATAATAAGGATTTATATCTCTCAAAATACAACATAAAGTATGCACAAACAATAGTAGTCATTGAGGGCAAGTCTACTCTGAGAGACATAGAAAAAAAAATACATATGATTAGTTTTTATAATCAGGATGCATTGAATTTAAAATACAACATAAAGTATGCACAAACAATATAGTAGTCATTGAGGCCAAGTCTACTCTGAGAGACCTAGAAAAAGTAAATACATATGATTAGTTTTTATAATCAGAATACATTGAATTTAAAATACAAATGGATTTGCCTTAAGGGTACAAAAATTTAACTTACTTGTAATTATTCAAAATGAAACATAAAGTATGCACAAATAACTTTGTTTTCATTGATGCCTTCTACTTGTGGTAGACCTGAAACAAAATTTTAGTAGATTAGATTTTGTAATTATGATTCATGATTTAAAATACTATATATAATATGCATCGCGACTTTTAAAAGGGAGGTGGATTAAGGGTTCAAATTATAACTTACTTGATATTCATTCTATTATACCATCTGCATCCTCTCTCTTTTGCAAAGCATCTATAATTGTCTCGTGCTCTTCCATAGAGAGAGTCCATAATTGTTTATTAGCAGGCCTGCCACGATATCTATCCAATTTTATATTAGTTGCCACTACCAAATGTGAGTAATGTATAATCTTTTTCTCTAATTCATAATCTTCAAATGCGGGCAATCCATTCTTTCTTGTTAGATATTTGCGTAGCCAAGTGCCAACAACAACCACAGATCCTGTTGGATAGTCATAACCATCATCATCTACTCGAGGAGTAGTTAGCTTATGTTTTGGCTCTACACATCGAGCCAACCAATACTCTGTCCCCTCTTCATTGTCCTCTGATGCAACAACAGCATAGACATGTCCTGTGCACAAAACAATTTTATTTTAATATTTAATGAGAAATAAAAACAAAAATATACACTGTAAGATTTCATAAATTTATGTACTATTTAATAAATCAAAACAAATTTCAAAAATAATTTTACCTTGTTGTATAAGATCTGAAATGCGATCATAGTCATTTGATGCAAACATTTGATCCATATCTTCATCAGTTCTTTCATGCGGATCATTTGCATCTATGGGTGTCAATGATCTTTGTTGCCATTCTTCAACCCATTCTTTATTCTCACAAAATTCCCAATCTCCGGAAACACAAAACTGACAAAAGCAAGCAAGTTGCCTTGTGAATATAGTCCATGTGTTTGAATTAGAACTCTTAAATGAATGCCATTTAGCTGATCCAATGATGGTATTACAATCATGCCGAATAGGAATACTATCTTCCTCTATCAACCAGAAGAAACGTCGAATTGCAGATTTTTCAGTTGATCCTTTTGACAACTTTGAATTGCACCAATCTACAACTGCACGAGCATCTCTGAATTTCACTGCATCCTCGAATTTCAATTGTTCTCTAGCAAGAGCTCTTTTTATACAGGCACCGGCTCCATCGTGTTCCCCCTTACCATGTCCCGCTTCAAAAAAACTCCATAAATGTTGGACATTGGTTATCTTGTGAACTTTGCATAGCCAATAAAACATTCTTGCATTTTTGAATTGTCCAGTGCAGTTATCTGACCATATAATATGTTGTTTCATGTCAATTTCTCTTTCCTTAAGATTATCATAAAATACCTCGAAACAATGTTGGACAAACTCTGAAGAGTGTAATCGATTATCACTAACATAGAAATGATACTCCCTCAAAAATTTTCTGTTATCTTCTGTACTGTCATGGTCATGTCTATATATAATGTGCACAAATATGGCCACTTGCACTGAGTTGTAGTATTGTGATTGAGTTTCCTCTTGTGGTTTTAGAGTATAATTTTCTGCAAAATCCACAACTGATACTATTGTTCCAATTGGAAATGTGTTCTTGCATATGCGAAACTGTCCATCAAGTCATCGGGCATGTTGGGAATGTTTCACATATTTTGGAACAATATGAGTTTTAAACTCACTAATAAATGCATTCACACTATTCTGTTCTGTAATCAATTCTAAACATTTCCCCATCTTTCCATCCTTTAGAGGGTATTCTATATTTTTAAATCTCCTAACATCAACCATTTTTTGTCCAAACTCAGATGAAACATGTTCATGCAAACATTCACCTATCGAAGAATAGTTCCCACATAAATTGCAAAGACCATAAATGCATGAACTGGAAAGAAATAATTGTTCATTAGGTGGTTTACAAAATAAACTTCCAATAAAATCTTTTATAGTTTCAGGTGGAACATAAACACCACAATCCTGCACAAGATCATTACCATGCAACATACAACGAATATATCGAAAAACATCATAATAGTAACGAAACTGGACATGAGTTTTACAACAACAAGATATTCTTTGTTTATTGATTTTAACATACCAGGGTTTGCATTTTTCAAATGATCTTTGACTAATTCGTAAATTCATTAACACAGATTCATCACTAAAATTTTTAAAGAATTCAGTTTGAGTCATGTCAAGAAGATGTTTTGGATGAGGATCACGAATTTTTGATCCCACCCTTAACTTTAAAACATCTCTAACATTTGATGAAACTCTAGTGTTATCATGCCAAAATTTTGTAATTAATTGTTTAGTTTCATCATTTAATTTCATGTCTGACCTTTGAAGTCTACCACTAAAACTCCAACAATGGTTTAGTGGATCAATTTCAATTGTGTCTCTTCTTTTGGCCGCTCTTGACAAGGTTCTACGATGTAAGTTCAAATAGCCACTTATATCACTTAACATTCTTTTATTAACAATCATTTTGTCAACTATAGCAGTCGTTATAACTCTACGTGCTGCATTCTTATCTTTAGATCGACTTGTTTTTCCTATAGAATCGATGGCACTGGCAACAGTAGATACAAATTACTTATATGATTCATCTTTTCTTTTTGGTTTTGCATAAATACCTATTTTTTTCATGACTTTACGCATTTTTAACATTTTTATTAATTGTAGCATTAATTGACATTGGAATCCTAACTTTTTATTATAGAAAAATTGTTTATATAATCTGTTTGCATGTGTTCTGATTTGTCTCCAAGAAACTAACCCATTAAGATTATCTAGCACATTGCTATCAATAGTAAACAAATTACATTCATTTTCTTTTAGAGATGGTGGTGTAATATTTTCAATTTTTATTTCTTTTCGTATTGGTGTATGAAATTTATATCCAGCTTCATTTAAATCAGCAATTTGATTGGCATCATAGTCATCAGGATTTAAAAACATACCAGGATTCACATCCACATCAACATTTGCATCAACAGTCATACCCGTGTGTGGTTCTATATTTTTTGCATCCATCATGATGTCTTCAATGGTCTCATCTACAACGGGCACTGAACTAGATGCTTCAAAAGTGTTATTCAATTGCCGTTGTTGTGATCTTCGATCTCTTTGGCGTTTTGCCTCCTCTCTTTGTGCTTGAATTTCGTCCACTGTCATTGTCTTCTTTTTTTTCTTTTGACGTTGCTTAGAACCTATTTTTACAAACTTGTCTTCAAAAAATCGCGTAAAAAATATTAAAAAGTACTGCCAAATGATGTAAAAAATCTTTGTCAGTACGGATTTCAATGATATTTTAGTAAATCTATGCAATCTTTTTTTTTTACAGCAACGGTTATTTAAATAACGGGGGCCCGTTATTAAAACGGGGGCCCGTTGTTAAATCCAACGGGCAGAAAATGAAACGGGCCCCCGTTTATAAAACGGGGGCCCGTTATGTAAAATTTGAATTCACAACCCGCCACTTACCTCGGGATTAGGCCCGGGATAGGCCTGGGATGGCCACACCTGAGACATGAACCTGCAAATTCAAAGCTCCATGAATGAAAGCACAAATATGATGAAATGAAATAGTTTACGTGCCTTTAATCAAAGAATTTTTATACGAAATTGAAACCCATTTCAGATTATACTGTCTAGATTCTAAATATGTAAATTAATTTAAAAATTGATTATTTTAAATATTTTTCATTTAATTTATACTAAATCAGGGTCATAAATTTGAAATATTAACTAGTTTTCTTAATTTAATAACTTATTTATTTTAATGAATTTTGAAAAAAAAATTATATGTCATCAATCTACACAAAATTCTTTTCAATTTAAAAAAAAAAAATTCAAAAAATACTAAGTTTACGTCAAATTATGTGGGTCGTACACGTCAAATTTTTAAAAAGATAATTACGGTCATTAAAAAATTAATTAAAAAAAAAATATTTGAAAAAAAAATACAGAAAAATATGCTCATCAATCTTGAGTGTGTTACAAACCATTTCCCAAAATGGTTTGAGAAAATAATTTTAATTGTGTCAAAAAGTGTGGGTCATACACATGCATGGTATGGTCCTGAAACAGGCATTTTTAAAACATAGTTTTTAGAACTTCATTCAAAAAGTTATTTTTTATTATGTGGGTATTAAAATAAATTACATATTTGAAAAGTACACTCAGAGAGCTATCTTTTATAGTACTGACTTTTTTCAAGATTCAATCTCTAAGTGTTTCAAAATTTAAGCTCAAGTGAGACAAAATCTGAAAAACAGGGAAAACACTTCCACTTTTTGGCCAAAAAGTGGACTCATCTTCTTGCACTGACCCGATATCTCTCTCATCAGTAGGGCAAGAATGAACCTACAGAAGAGAATCTGAGGGAGCATTTGGAGAAGCCAAAATCTCTATCAAACTGGTAGGTGGAGGTGGTTGAATCACTGCCAATACTAGAGGTGTAGAAAGAGGAGAATCAAAAGGAGATGTCTCTGTGTAATCAAGACAATCAAGGCTCTTCCAATAAGCAATTTCCTCTTCAGTTTCATCATCATACATAGGATCATCATCATTATCAAGGGAGAGAAGCATGTCTATAGTCAGATCATCTGGGAATGGAGGTTCAATGGGATCTCCATACATTTCCCATAAAGTGGCCCAAAGAGTGCGAGGGCACTTGATGTGTGATAGAGCCCATGATTTGTGGTCCCCAACACTTAAACCAATTAATCCTAACACATGATCATTTATATTTTCCCAAGAATATTTTTTCCAACACGTACTTGGTTCAGGAATAAGTCCATACAAATGTGGCAATAGATGAATCCATTGACAATGCTTTAAGATTCCATCACACCAAGACTTGTAGTTTCCTTCTTCAAAAGTGATGACAGATGGATGATATTTAATTCCCATCCTAGACTTAAATTACCCCCTTTTGGAACTTTATTTCAGTTTATGAATACATAAACAAAATTAATAAACAACTCCCAAGACAATGAAAAATCCCATTCTAAAACAACTCTAATTTTCAAAGACTGCAAAAGATTGTTAGTGCTTCTTCTTTCTAGCACCTGTGTGC
The DNA here is from genome assembly GCF_030272615.1 of Cryptomeria japonica. Lineage (NCBI taxonomy): Eukaryota > Viridiplantae > Streptophyta > Pinopsida > Cupressales > Cupressaceae > Cryptomeria > Cryptomeria japonica. The sequence continues at coordinate 611,038,625 of NC_081408.1, read as the reverse complement.
TTTGATACCATGTAAAACTATTTGCACTCATACCAAACTAAGCTCTGATACCATGTAAAAATATTTGTTGAACTTGTGAAAACCAATAATAGTGGTAGAGCTGCAAATTACATAATTGCATAATTGAGAAGAAGTAAAAAATTGTGAATAACTGCTTGATTCACTTAGGAATGAGTATAAACTACAATATATAAAGTAGAAGAAGATCCGTCTAAAATGGCAACAACCAACTAGAAAAAGGCTTCTAGCTCTTTATGTAAGATTAAAAATCTCCATGCAAGATTGCACAACTAACCATTCATAATCCTATCTCTTAACAACTAGCAAATTCATCTAAAGGAATATTCTAGGTAGAATATATTCTACACTAACAAGTTGAGATATAGATGCATGCAATTATTTATTTATTTTATTTTTTTGATTAACAAAGAGTAGAGGTCGGAAATATTATATTAGAATAAGCAGAATATACATAATAAAAGTTATAAAGTAGTTTGCTAAAACGTGCCCAAATTAAAATATACAAGAATTGCCCAGAAATCAATAGGGGCCTAAACCAAAAAACTTTCCTCAAAACAAAGAGTCCGACAAATAACCATAGAACTTTAGTAAACTTATACAGAGAAAGAAAGACAAACTAAAATAGCCTAACCCGACCATGAAGAGCCTTTTCTAAGTTGGAAATTCATGAAGCAGGAGATGAAGGACCCGAGGTTAATGAAGAAGGATTTGGGACAATTGAAGTATCCACCCAATGAACAATCATTAGAATCTTCTTCAATGAAAACTTTAGTGGCGAATATTCGCCAATTAGTGAATATTTTGTATCAGCCATTTCAAAATTGGCAAATAAGTTGGACTGAACGGGGTGGCCAGATCGCCCCAATTATCAATTTTCAGTCAAATGCATTTCAACTCGCCTTCATTTTTATTAATTTTTTGTAACCATTTAA